>NC_052048.2:146657166-146957166 GCF_903992535.2 Arvicola amphibius
CAGTATGCAGGGTGTCAACAGGCAAAAAAATGATGCAAGTGTTTTCAGAATTGAGGCTCCAGTTTAGAATTCCCTTCTGTAGGAAAACAGCTCTGAGATTCCAACCCATCTGTGAAAGGCAGGCAGGCTGGCTGAAGAGTCAAGGGAAGTACCCTAGACCCAGTTGTAGACCCAACACCAGCCTGGCATAGGAAGCTCAGGCCAAACAGTTACATAACACCAGCGCTGTACTTCCTGATGCCGATTTTTGGCCATATAATATTAGTCTGGTTTAGAGCACAGATTTATATCTGTTTGATTTTTGGAAAGTGAGCTGTTGGGAGCAGAGGAGGCTCTTGTCAAACTCAGTGTCCTCTGTTCATACCAACTGGGAACAGCGGGTGTGAACTGCTCCAATAAGGGCCTTGGGTGTAGGCAGGCAATCATGAAATACAAAGACTTAACATTCTGCCAGTGCCCCAGGCTCTATGAGCAACAGCTCGCTGCTTCTCCATACATTCCCAGCCAGTGCGATGCTCTCTGACCAACACGGTGTGTCCCAGTGGCTGGAAGGTAGCACTGACCATGGCTTTGGATGGGCCTCTGAACTTGCTCATGAGAGTAGGGAGCAGCCGGGTGGTGGTGCATGCTGTTAATCCCAGCACCCAGGGAGTCAGAGGCAGGTGGATCTCTGCAAGTTTGAGGCCAGCCTGGTCTGCAGAGTGAGTTCCAGAACAGCCAGAGATACTCAGAGAAACCCTGTCTCCAAAAAAGAAGGAGAGAGAGAGAGAGAGAGAGAGAGAGAGAGAGAGAGAGAGAGAGAGCGAGCAGGCAGGGAGCAGGGGAGTCCTTCAGCCTCTGGATCTAGAAACCTGTGTTTTGCAGTCACTGCAACTGAACAGTGTCACCCTTCTCTAGGTCACAGAAAGCCACACTTTTAAAGTCGTGAAGTCTTTGAGGACCCATGGATCGGAGAGATTTCCTTTTCTTAGGCTGATTCTCTCAAAACTGTCAATAGAGACAGGATGAGCACTCTGCACAGCCTCCTGGCAAATCCAGGAAGAAAGCTCCAGCTCACAGTCCATCACCCAGGCCTGGCTCCCTTGCACAAGACCTGCCTGATCCACTGAAAGCCACACTGTTCTATGGATGCACTGAGGACTAGCGGTTTTGCTCAGTCAGAGGCAGCTGCAGCCGCAGCAGGGATGCCCAACATTCTAATTCCCCTTAGTGCTTGTCCCTCACTGAAGCTGGCACTGGGCACCTGAGTGGTGCCAGGAGAATTCTGTCTGGATGTGGGAGCAGGAGTTCAAGGAGCCCATTGCAATAGAGAGACAGACACTCAGGAGTGTAGAGTAAGCAATAGATCAAGCTTAGCCAAACAAAGAGAGCAAATTTCAACATGAGATCTGGAGTATTCCACCTTAATGCAAAAGCATCTCAGTCAGACAGAGGCCAGACAGAAAATGACAAGGGACAGACAGAGGAAGCCCATATCTGTGACTCCTTCCTTCTAGTCATGGACTCTTCTCTTCCAACTAGCTTTAGGCAGCAACCGTTGCCTATACTAAGTTACTTGTATGCAAAGACTTATTTTCCATGGTAACACAAACAGTTCTTTTCCCAGAGTGGAACCTCAGTATAGACCCTGCTCAGCACAGCGCCTCTGTATTTGTTGACTGCAGCAAAAGTAGAAATAGATGAGCACCTGGCAACTAAGTGTGGCCAGCCCAAGTCCATGTGCAAACTGCGACATCTCATCTTTACAACAAAAAGATGACCAGTTCTAAAAAACTACATAAACTAGTCAAAGTAACAGAAAAGATGAAAAGAGTCTGCGGGTATTGGGGTACAGAACCATAGCTGGGTTTAAATGTGCTAGTCATGATTGAATTTGGATTAACAACAAAATATAATTAACAAATTAACAAAATTATAGGACCATGGATATCAGGGAACCAAACAGTTCTCTGGAGAGAACTCTCCTCCTTCAAAACAGAAAGATGGTAGTAGCTTCTTTTTCTGTTCTGTGATAAAATATTCCACCATAAGCAATATGAGGGATGAAGGGCTTGTTTTGAGGTACAGTTTATCATTGCTTGAATGCAACTGGCCCCTATAATCTCATAGGGAGTGGCAGTATTGGGAGGTGTGGCTTTGTTGGAGTGAGCACGACCTTGTGGGAGGAAGTGTGTCACTGTGGGGACAGGCTTTGAGGTTTCACATGCTCAGAAGATCACCCAATGTTTCAGTCGACTTCCTGTTGTCTGCAAGATGCAGGACTCAGCTCTAGCACCATGTCTTTCTGCATGCTGCCATGCTCCCTACCATGATGATGATAATGAACTGAATCTCTGAAATTGTAACCTGCCACCTCAATTAAATGTTTTCCTTTGTAAGAGTTGCTGTGCTCATGGTGTCTCTTCTCATCAATAAAAATCCTAACAAAGATACAAGGATGTCAAGGCATCAGGAGTTTGAAGCATCAGGTTGCAATGCACTCACAATTAGGAAACAGAAAGAGATGGATACAAGCTACTGTTATGCCCCCTTTATACAGTCCAGAATCCCCGCCCCAGAGTCAAAATATGTCTTCCCACAGCTATGAAAATAATCAAGGTAATCCCCCACAATCACGCCCAGAGTCCTGTCTCCCAAGCAATTTTAGAGCCTTTCAGTTGCTGGTCAACACTAGCAATCACCGATGGTGAAACATTCAAAATAGCAGAGCTTCTCTGGAGTACGCTGGAACCTGCCGTTCACTGCCCCCTTCATTTGCTCTCGCTTACAAGGAGAGAGTGGGCACTTGGTCAGCATTTTAAATGTTCTACCCAGTTTTCACCATCAAAGCCACCACTGTTGAATGAAGAAGAGCTCCAATAAAGGCAGGGGTGGTGTGCGTCAAGCCCTTTCAAGGACCACTTGAAACGATTTAATCTGGAAAAACAATATCTTTCCTTCCGAAGAAAATGCTTTTCAAATTTGTTTTCCTAAGCAATCAACTGTACCTTACAAACACGACCCGTAGTCACATGCCTGAGCATCTCCGCTTTTAAGAAAGGAAAGGAGACAGAAATGACAAATAAACAAGATCTGAAAGCTTCATCTCCTCCCCAGAGAATTCTGCTTGGAGACTCCAGAATCTGGTACCCAGAAGGGGTGACAAGGGATGGACCTTCCACATAGGGTTTTTTGCTTGTCAGTGTGTCCCACAGTGTAAAATAAAATCTGCATAACAGGAAATGGGGTAAGGTAGAAAAGGAGAAAGGGGAGAGAGGGAAAGAAGGGGAAAAAAGAGGGAGGGCAAGAGGGAGAGAGAACGATAATGACAGCAATTTTTGTTCCTAAACTCACTTTGATGCCCCAATACAAGGACATTCAGACTGGTCATTAGGTCTTTGGGATGTAAATTAAAAAGGAGATAGAGTCTCCGCATTTGGTTTATAAATGAACCTGGAGGTAAATTCAGCATTGTGGTGGTGTAGCATGCTACTCTGGGGAGACAAGCGCAGTTCCTGATTGAGTCTAAATTCTGCGATCAATAGCGGAGAGCGATTAGGCAAAACATTTATATTGTGTGAGCCCCACTTCCCTTATGTTTTATCATGGGCTTTACAATGTGAAACTAATAGGATTACTAATGAGTCAAGTATGTAAAACCCCTGCCACATTGATGTCCCAAACCATTGTCATTATCTCCCTCAACACCATGCCCTGACATGTCGCAATCATTCAGATTCAATAAACATTTATGTGCCAAGGATTCTCTCTCTCTCTCTCTCTCTCTCTCTCTCTCTCTCTCTCTCTCTCTCTCTCTCTCTCTCTCTCTCTCTCTCTCTCTCTCGTGTGTGTGTGTGTGTGTGTGTGTATACATGTGAATTCAAGTGCCCTCAGAAGCTAGACAGGAGCGTCAGATTTGCAGGCACCAGAGTTACAGGTGGCTAAAATCCACTCAGTGTGGTTACTGGAAACCAAACTCAGGTCTTCTGTAAGACCAGCGCATGCTCTTAAGCACTTAGCCATTTCGCCACCCTCCCTCACCCCATATTTCATACCATTACAGTTGTTGGTTATAAACTAGAAATGTACACTCAAGATTAAGTTGAAACACATGCACCTTGCCCCTGGAAACTATGCTACATAAAAGATGGGCTGTGAGGCTCAACAGCATCAAGACCTAGAGTGATGTCAAGACCCAGAGGAAGGAGGGCCACTCACTAGAGAACAGGCAGCAGCTGCCTCACACCTCCCACACAGTGCTCAAGGCAAAGGCATGTATCCTGCATTTGCTGGTCCACTCTCCATTGGCATCTTGGGAGCATTCAAAGTAAACAAACGCATTAGAATCCATCAAAACCCTGTAACCCCAACCCATCTGCCAGAGACTCAGTAGCTTCTCCATTAGGAGGGAATGAATCTCAGTATTAGCTGCCTGTGGTGCTGGCATTAAAATCATTATGGGTGATTTGCTAGTAATTTCTCTGGCTGAAGTCACATCACATACAACATGAGGAATATTTAATTCAATAATACAAATGCAACTTTATAGCAAAGACATTAGTTTGGAGGAGGAATTATTTTCTAACAATTATTTCTAAAATGTGTATTTTCATATGCATATAAGTACAGGTTTACCCAGAGGCCAGGCAGGAGAATTGGAACTAGTTACAGGCGTCTGTAAGACTCTTGAGTATTGTGAATTCCCCATTCTTGTAGCCTGGAAGAGTAGCATGAGTTCTTAACCACCCAGTCATCTCTCCAGCTCCCTCTCTTAGCAATCTAATGATTCCAGGATTCTCTCTCTCTTTCTAACAGAGTTTATGTATAAAAATAAAACTAAAATGTGCTTCTTCAATTTTTCTCAGTCTGAATGACTTTTCCATCATTATTTATGTAAGCAGACTAAATTTAAAACCATGAGAAAATTTCATAATTCTATACAATTGTCCAGTGAATATTTATTGCTAAACAATCATCACAAGTAAGGCTGAGGCAGGAGAATGGCAAGTTTGAGATTATCCTGAGTTATATAGCAAGATTCTGTCTCACAAAACCAAGGGCCAAGGTTGTAGCTTGGTAGGAGGCCACTTGGCTAAAAAGTACATTGCCCTGGGTTTGGTTCCCAATACTTTGGGAGAGTTAGGAACCTAAAAAAAAGTCAAAATGACTTCTTTTTGATTTTTAAAAATTATCATTTTATTCTTTTTTGTTGTTTTTTAAATGAATAATTTTTTGTCATTTCAAAATCTCACATATACATGTAGCATGTTTTGATCGAATCAATTTTATTCTCATTTTATGTTTATTTACTCATTTATTCCAATGCCCTTCCTCAGCTAGCCAAAAATATCTTGGTGTGTGATCTAACAAGAAAAGCCAACTCTTTCTACTGAGAAGCAAGGGAGCAATGTTCCTGGTCTCACAATGTTCCTCACAGCATTCTGGGTCTTTCATCTCCGCTGTCTCCTTTCAAGGACCCAGCTTTGATTTCATGTAAACCTGAGCAGGGGACAGCATTCTTCTGGCCCAGGAGCTCCAGCTGGCCAGTTACTCTCTCTGAAGTTGCAACTGAAATAGAGATGTTTACTTCCATCCTCTGGCTTCACCCTTCCCCACGCAAAGTCAGAATCACCGTCTCCTCCACAAGGGGTATAGAAAGATGAATCAGATCAATTAAAAATTTACAGAAGTATGTAGATGCCCAAAGTTATAGAAACTTCTAAAAATCAATCAATGTTATCTCAACTGATGTGGAGAGAGCATTTGACGCACTTCCACAGCCTTTTCACGATAAAAGCCCTCAACAAAATGGGAACAGAAGGACACCACTTCAAAGGAAAAGCTCCATGTGAAATGTGAAAGACCCAGCACGAACACCCCTGCATGGGGAAGATGGAGATCTTCCCCCTTAAGATCAAGAGCAAGGCAGGGTGCCTGCCTTCAGCAAATACTTCTGTAGCCATGGCAGAATTCATACTGAAGCTCCAGACCAAGAAAGAGATAAGAGCAAAAATGTGGGGACATGGGCATGACCAATTGATGTGTAGAACTCTGTAGACACCACTGAACACAGCTGTTATAACAAACAATTTCCAGGCAGCAGCCAGGCACCAAGTCAGAATGCAGCAATTAGTCGCATTTTCCCAGGCTCATGATGAACCCCCTGGAAAGAAAATGACTAAAGCAATTGCATTGCCAAGAGCAACATAAAGAAGCAAATAGTTAAGGATTAACAAAAGTGGTGAAAGGTTTATGCAATGAAAACTCAAAATATTACTGAAAGAAATGAAGGAAGCCATAAATAAACAGTAACATTCCCTGTGCTCTGTGATGGGGACACCATTATTAAGATGTCAGCTTCATTCTCACGCCTAAGGCTTGCACCTCTCCAGAATATGTGTCTTGAAACCTAATCCATAGGTTTAAGAGATGATTTTTTGGAAAGTAATTAACTCATGAACAAGGTGTCCTTATAAGTGAGGCTCATGGGAGCGTGTGTGTCCCTTCCATCAGATGAGGTCATGTGAGAATAGGGAGAGAAACTGTCATTCTCTAAACACCAAGTTTAACAGCACCTTGACTTTGGATCTCCTGGCCTCTAGAATTGTGAGAACCAAATTCCTGCTGTTCAGAATGCTCTCCTGACTCCAGCAGCCTGAGTAGAGAAGGACATTAAACAACATGACCGAGAGACTAAATACAATCCCTATCCAAAGCCCATGGATGCCTTCTGTAGAAACAGAAGTCTCAGACGTAAGCTCACGTGGCTCTCAAATGGCTTCGAATACATAAAATGACTTTTAAAGAGAAGGATAAACTTGGGGATTCACACTTCCTGACTTTGACATTTGCCATGGAGCTAACACATCGGAACACTAGATAAGCACAAAAGAATGAAAGTGAATTCGAAGAGAAACAATCTCCCACTGGGGTCACCAGAGTCCTGTGGGGGCGCCACAGCCTTTCCATGGGTGAGGACAGCTTTTCAAAGGACGGTGCTGGGAAATTGACTTCTATATATGACAAAGAATGAAGCTGGAGGTTTACCGTGTCCCGTGTACAAAAACATTGCCTTAGATACATTAAGAATGAAAGTATGAGCCGGGCCGTGGTGGCGCACACCTTTAATCCCAGCACTTGGGAGGCAGAGACAGGCGGATCTCTGTGAGTTCGAGACCAGCCTGGTCTACAAGAGCTAGATCCAGGACAGGCTCCAAAGCTACAGAGAAACCCTGTCTCGAAAAAAAAAAAAAAAAAAAGAATGCAAGTGTAAGGTAGACCTATGAAGCTAGAAAACACAGGGGGGACGGGACTCACAGCTGTTTGGCAATCATGCCTTAGATGAAGAAGTTATAAAAAGCCAATGGAAGAAAACTGAACTTCGTGAACATTAAACATTTTTTTCCATTTAAGTCTCAGTATCAGTATCAGGAGCAAAAGGCAATCCACAAAATGGGAAAATATCTTCAAATCATAAATCATATATATATATCCTATACATATATAAAATATGATAATAAATATATATATCCTGTACATATATAAATATGATAATAAATAAAATATAAAATATGTCCAGAAGACATAGGGAACTTTTAAAACTCAACAGCGAAAGGTAAGTCATTCAAAGGATGACTACCGGACATGAAGGTTAATTTCTTCATGGAAGAAACACTAATGGCCAATAGGCAGATGAGATGCTCGGGGTCACTAACCAAGGAGGAAATACAAAATCAAACACAGGGAGCTCTCACCTCAACCCAGAGGGAGCCCATTAAAAATCAAACAGATCACATGTTGGGGAGGATGGGAGAAGCTGGAACGTGGGTCCACTCTTGGCGGGAATGTAAGCTGGGACTCACAGTCCTGATCTGAAAACTTATGATAAATGTACAAACATGAAGGCAGACTTGTACAGAATGGTTCAGTGGTCCCTCCAAAAGCTAAAAGTACGATCCTGGAATATAGATCTCTAGGTCTACACCCGAGAAAGCCAAGAACAGGGTCTTCATCCTCACAGCAGGATTAGTGGCAATAATGAGAACATGGCTACAAACTGTCCATCCAGGGATAAATGAAAACAAAACGTGATTAGAACTATGATGGAATGCTGTTCAGATGTAAGAAGAGAGAAAATTGCGACACACACTGTACATGGATGAACCTTGCAGACACGATGCTAAGACAAAAAAGCTTGTCCCTAAAGACCAACGTGGCAGTGTGCCTTCTCTGCTAGGTTCTTAGAGCAGCCAAAAATCACACACAGGAAACGGGACGGTGGGACTTTGAAGGAGGGCAGGGGGCACAGTGTTTTGTAGAGATGGATGGTGGTGATGTTTACACAATCCTGTGAGGGCATTAGTGCTATGGAACGACACCATTTACACAGGCCATGGTGGTGATTTTTATATTATGTATATTTTACCACATTTAAAAATGCGTGGACATGTCATTCACACACACATACACACACACGAAGATAAAAATTAAAGAAAACAGTTTGAAAATGTGATCAAAGTCACCCTACAGTTCTTAGGTTTAAAAGGTCTGAAGAGAATTACAACCAATTGCGGTGGTGAATGTGGCCCAAGTGGCCCATCCATCGGGTTGTCTGTTTGTGGCAGTCACACAAACAGCCTTGGCCACAGTCCAGCCGCAGTTCACACTGGCACCGTCCCCACCTTTCTTATGGATTTGAGATGTTTCCCCAGTGTGAAACATTACATTACGACCAGGCTCTCTTTGGGGCTATTAAAGTTTGCTCTTAATTCTTACCATGGCTGATGAAATCCCTTCATCCATTTAGACTTTTGGACCCCCAAGAGAATAGTTGATTCCCAATCCAGTACTTTTCTAAACTAGTCTAATTCAGATACTTGGAAACTGGGGAAGGTGGTAGATATTTGTTGGAAAAAAAACTTTGAGATTTAAAATTCAAATTAAAAGCATTAAGCCCCTCTCATCCCTGGGCTTAAAGCCAGACATATTCTTTTTTTTAGCCACACAGTGGAGGGCACAGCTTTCTGCTCTTCTGTTCTCTTCAAAGCAGCTTGTGACCCTCAGCTAGAGGCTCTTGAGACCCAAGCCTGGGATTACCTCACATGCTCACAAACTAAATACCTTGGCCTGGGAACTTCCAAGAGTGTCTCAACCTTGGCACCTTTCAGATGAGCTGATTCCTCTTTCCTAGATTCTCTAATTTTTCACAGTTATAACCTTGGGCCTCCCAAGGTGGCTCTAATCTTGATACAGCAAGGCATCAATGAACCGGAATGCTCTGGGAACAGTGCTATGGTTAATTTAATTTTCTAATTAACCGAAGATTCACCAGAAATGCTGTTTAGCTGTGACTCTCTTCTCAGTCTCTCTATAGCTCCCGAGTTGAGCCTCTGAGGACACTCAAGCAGACAATCTATCACAGGTGACCAACCAGCACCTAGTCTTAAAGCCCTTGAAGCCCAAGGCCATGCAGGCCACCAAACCCAGTGCAGCAAGAGCACACAGGGAAGGCAGATGAGGGAGTGGCCCAGCTGCTGGAGTCCCTCGTGGCCTTGGTTTGCCATCACTCGTGTCTATTTGAAAGTGCAGGCAACAGAGGCAAGAAAGGGGCATCAACTTCCATTTCCACCCTGCTGAGCTCAGGTTAATCCAGTCCCACACACTCCTTCCTTAGCTGAGGACTTACTGGAAGGTTCCCCTTCTCACATGCAAACCCAGGAGCTTCCACAGCCCATCTCCTCCTCCTTCTCGTCCACCTGCTGGTGACCCCACGTCAGGAGAAGCCCCAGCAGACAGGTGTTCAATTGGAGTGCTGGTCACTGGCACCCTGGTCCAACCCACACAGTCTATGTGCTGGGGGACATAAACAGCATGCTTCTGTCATTATGTCAACCTGTGTGCTGGCCACTGGAGACTGGGGCTGGCTCAGGTGGGAGGCAGTAGTGGTGGGTCGAATGTAAGAGGAAGCATGGCAGAGGAGGAGTGTGCCCTGATGGACAGCTTCATGGGCTAGTAGTCCCTGGGTTCCATGTGGATGAGGGTATAATAGAGATGAAGGGACGCTGCGTCCAGAAAGATGAACCTGCTGGGATGTGTCCACAGATGCCGAGAAGGGATGCAGAAGCATTTATAACATCCATTTAGCATCCACAATTCTAGAGAGGCTGGCATCAGAGAACAGAGAGATGGCATCAGCAGAGATCCCTGACCAATGCCCACCCGTGAAAAACTGCATGCCAATCCTGTGTACACTACTTCTGGGCTGGGGTGGTGCTCCTGAGGGCTGAATGAATGAGCTCTGCCAGTGCACATGATGCTGTGAACATCGCAGCTAGGTGTGCAGCAAAGGAAGTGATAGTGACTGATGCGGTTGCGGGATGATGTGGCAACAGGAACAGTGCTGACATCTTCTGGGCCACCCTCTCCCTCTGTCCCAGGGGTAGAAGGTTGCTGGACACCACATACAGATCAGAAAACTGAGGCCACACAGTAACACTGGGACCAGTCTTTCAAAAAACATAACGTTTTAAGGTTTACAACATACACATACTATATGTTGAGCATATCCCCCACATGCCTCTTCTCTCCCAGTTCATGCCCACTAGTTCCCTTTGTCCCCATAGATGGTTTTACTCTGCTTTCATGTCATGTATACATATGCAATTTTATGTATCTATGTAAAGCTAGGAAGTGCAAATGAGAAGAATACATGGCATTTGTCTCTCTGTCGCTAGCTTCATTCTGTCAATATGCTGTCTCCATTTTCCTGTAAACAACATGACTTCATTCCCCTTTGCGCTGAGAACAATGCCAGTGTGAAGCTATACCATATTTCCGATGCCCCATCTCCAGTATCTTTCCTTGGCTGAACCTACTTTGCTCCCCTAGCACAGCTGCTGTGAACATGGATGTGCAGGCATCTCTACCTCCTGTTGACTTGGGGGCCTTTGGGAAATACCCAGGAGTGGTGACTGCCCACAGCAGGGCTCTTCAGGGTGCCACGAGAGGGTTGCAGTGGGCACAGAAGAAACTCTTTGGAAGAGTTTACTGCAAAGGCTACCTGAGCCTGGATGCTACAGGACAGCTAGTACAGACTGACAAACATCATACACTTTTCTTTTTATTGAAAAGTACAAGGTCACCCTGGATAGTCTGAGTGTGTGGTGGCCAAGGCAGCCCCATCCCACCAGGCTTCCCAGTCTCTGCTTCTCCCTGGCAGGATTATGGCTGGTAACATATCTGCTTCAGGACCCCCTGGGAGTAGTCTCCTTCCTAAATTCCTTTCCCCCTTAAATAGGCTTCAGAGTTTACAGTTTATGGAGACGGCTATTTAAACCCAGACATATCTAACTATGTGAAGATTTCCAGTGTCTTCTCTCCCACTCAGAATAAAACACAAAGCCTTCCTGGGCCTGCGAGAAACTCAGGCACACCCAGCCTCCGTATGAATCCACGGCTCACCTCCCTGCATGCAGGTGACTTTGCCCTTCTTGCTGTCGCTCATTTGTTTCCATGTCTTTCACTGGCATATTTTAATGCTAGCTTGTGCACTACTGCCTCCTAATCTGCATCTAAGCACCTAATAAATCAACGGGCACACAGTAGACGTTCAATAAATCATTTGCAGAATTAACGAATTGATGGATGTTGTGGTTCAAGTGAGAAGTGTCCCTCAGGGGCGCATGTACGTAAACATGTGGTACCCAGTTGGTGGTGCTGCTTGGGAGGTTTTGGAGCCTTGAGGAGGTGGAGCCTGGCTGTGGGAAGTATGTCACTGGGGCGGGGCATTGAAGTTTTACAACCTCGACCTGTTTTTTCTTCTCTCTGAATTCTGTGTGTGGATGAAAATGAGATCTGCCAGCTTCCTGCTCGTGCCACCATGTTTTCCCTATCTTCCCTGCCAGGATAGAGTCTATTTCCCTAGAACATTAAAGCCAAAATATGCCCTTTTCTCCTTGAAGGCGCTTTTGGGCTCGGTATTTTATCGCGGCAACATGAAAGCAAACTAGTGCGGTGGATAAACAGGAAAATTAATTCTTCTCCTTGATGCCATCGTATTACAAAGAAAAGTCCACAAAGGACACGGATATGGAAAAAGAAAATTTATTCTTCAGCTCTTACACCACCAACCCACACACTGATGGGGAAAGCTTCTCTTGCAAGGCCACTGGTCATGCCATTGCCTAGAAGTGAGGTCAAAGCGCATTAATCATGCTGTAAAATAATTGCCCTTCAGACTTCAAAGCACGGATACATAATCCTTTCCGAAAGAATTGGCTTGCTACATAGGAAAGTTGCCGTGTGTACTTTGATTAAATGGATTTTTTTATCTAAGAATAAACCTGACAATTGAATTCTAGGGACGTCAGAAAAACCAGTCTATCCTTGTACTTTGTGAGATAGCATCGAGCCTATAAATTTGGAGATAAGATCCTCTGCCTTTGACTTCTAAATATTTAGGCTCTGAAGGTATCATAAAATATTATAAAACATATTATTCTTTGACTCTAATTCCAAGCCACAAAACGTCAATTTTCCAAAACAGAAAAGATAACATAGGATTAAGGAGGCACCATCAAAGTTTCTGAACAATTATCTTTACCACAGGGAAAGAATTTTTAAGGTAAAGTTTCTTGGGGGTTGAGAGATGGATGGCCCAGTTCGGGTTTCCTGTGCAAGTGTGAGGACCTGAAGCTGAATTCTCAGAGCTCTTGTAAAGTTAATGCAGTAATACACATATATGATCCAAGTGCTCCATGGTAAGATGGGAAGCAGAAACCAGATGCCTGAGCTTCTGGGCCAGTGAACCTGCTGTAAACAGCAGCAAGCAAGATGCCTGTCTCAGACAAGGTGCAGGTGAAGACTGGCACCTGAGGGTTTCCTTTAACCACACAAATTCTATGGTATGCATGTGCCTGTGTGCACGTACAAGCATGTGTGTGCATGCACACACACACACACACACACACACACACACACACACACACACAAGCACACACAAGATAAAAAGTGGAAAAAAAACGTTCCTGGAAACCTTTCCAGTCCTGAGCACACACTGAGCTGACAAAGCCATCTTATTTTTCCTCATTTCCAGTTTTCTGATTTTGTCCCAGACTAAAACACACTTAAGTTTCAAGGCATAAAGAACCTGCTGAAGGTGACTCCAGCCATGAAGCACCCTTGTCTTGCAGCTGAGCACTCCAGTGAAGGCAGCCAGCAGCCATGTTGTGGCTTTCAGAGCCCTCCTCCCCTGCTCGCCAATGGCTCTGGAGTTGCTGATATCAGCAAGAATGCACTTCTAAGTAATTGAGTGACATTTCCACACAAATTGGGTCTTTAAGGTGAGGGGGCTGTGAACTCTGTGGAGGCTGAACACGCACTGCAGGGACGGTAATCTATCACCCGGAATGACAGTTTTCCAAACCAGCCTAAACCACAGCAGGTTTACTGCTTGGAAGAAATTCAAGCGCTCAGGGGACAGAAATGGGCTCTTGGAATGTCATTCACAGGACAGAGTGTATTTGAACAGGAAATAAATCACCAAGAAATAAGACATAACCCCTTGACAAATGGAATACTCCATTAGATTATCTCAGTCCTCCAATTTTAACTTCGCTCAAATGGCAGTGGATAGATGTCCTCACCTGGAATCAGCCTCCCGCTGCAGACACTGGTCACATGCCTCTGCTTCCCTCAGAGCCTGGCTCACTCTCCAGTCTTGTCCCACCTCAGCCCACCATGTGAATGACAGTGTTCCACCACAGACTCTCTTTCCAAGCACATGGAGATCACATATCTGGAACAAAAGTACAGTGGGCTGGCCCATACATCTCCTCAGAGAATACCTGGTGGGACACAAGATTGATTCCTTCATCCTAAGATGTACTTCCTGCTGTGCAAAATGGGGATGGGGCGGGATCTGCAGCGCCCATCCTGAGAAAGAATAACTCCAGGTATCTTGAGGGGCACTCAGGCATCATATTTATGTGCACCAAATGCAAGTTTAAAAGTTTTTTTTCAATTTATGTGTCTGAGTGTCCAGTTGGATGTATGTCTCTGCCTCTGTGCATGTGTGGAGAGAGAGGGAGGAGAGAGAGAGAGAGAGAGAGAGAGAGAGAGAGAGAGAGAGAGAATGAATGGTGGCCAGAAGAAGGCATTAACCCTCCCCCTCCCACTTATTGGAGTCGCAGAACGCTGTCAGCTGCCTTGTAGATGCTGGGATCTAAACCCTAGTGCCATGCTCCTATCTGCTGGGCCATCCTTCCAACTCCTGCACCAAATAATTTTGATGATTCTTTAAATATGGAAACAACTGGGTTTAACAATTACTAACGTCTTTTAAGAAACACAGAAAACAATCCAAAGAATCACTGAAACAAAAGCTGGTTCTTGGAGAAAATCAACAAGATTGACAGATCCCTAGCCAAACTAATCAAACGGCAGAGAGAGAACACGCAAATTAATAAGATCAGAAATGATAAGGGAGGAATAACCACAGACACAGAGGAAATTCAGAGAATCATTAGATCTTACTACAAAAGCCTGTATGCCACAAAATTGGAAAATGTAAAAGAAATGGACATTTTTTTTTTAGATAACTACCATATACCAAAGTTAAACCAGGACCAGGTGAACAATCTAAATAGTCCTGTTAGTCGCGAAGAATTAGAAACTGTTATCAAAAACCTCCCTACCATAAAGAGCCCAGGACCAGATGTTTTCAATGCAGAATTCCACCAGAACTTCCAAGAAGACCTAATACCTATACTCCTTAAGGTATTTCATAATATAGAAACAGAAGAGTCATTGCCAAATTCCTTTTATGAAGCTACATTTACCCTGATACCTAAACCACACAAAGACTCAACCAAGAAAGAGAATTACAGGCCAATCTCACTCATGAACATCGACGCAAAAATTCTCAATAAAATACTGGCAAACCAAATTCAAGAACACATTAGAAAAATTATCCACTACGATCAAGTAGGCTTCACCCCAGAGATGCAAGGCTAGTTCAACATACGAAAATCTATCAATGTAATCCATCATATAAATAAACTGAAGGAAAAAAAACCATATGATCATCTCATTAGATGCTGAATAAGCATTTGACAAAATTCAACACCCCTTTATGATAAAGGTCTTGGAGAGATTAGGGATACAAGGGTCATTCCTAAATATAATAAAGGCTATTTAAAGCAAGCCAACAGCTAACATCAAACTAAATGGAGAAAAACTCAAGGCCATCCTACTAAATTCAGGAACACGACAAGGCTGTCCACTTTCTCCTTATCTCTTCAACATAGTGCTTGAAGTCCTAGCAATAGTAATAAGACAACACAAGGGGATCAAGTGGATTCGAATTGGAAAGGAAGAAGTTAAACTTTTGTTATTTGCAGATGATATGATAGTGTACATAAGTGACCCCAAAAACTCCACCAAAGAACTCTTACAGCTGATAAACTCCTTCAGTAACATGGCAGGATACAAGATCAACTCCAAAAAATCAGTCGCCCTCTTATACACAAAGGATAAGGAAGCAGAGAGGGAAATCAGTGAAGTATCACTTTTCACAATAGCCACAAATAGCATCTTGGGGTAACTCTAACCAAGGAAGTGAAGGATTTATTTGACAAGAATTTTAAGTCTTTGAAGAAAGAAATTGAAGAGGATACCAGAAGATGGAAAGATCTCCCTTGCTCGTGGATTGGGAGGATCAACATAGTAAAAATGTCAATTCTACTAAAAGCAATCTATAGATTCAATGCAATCCCCATCAAGGTCCCAACAAAATTCTTCACAGATATTGAGAGGACAACAATCAACTTTATATGGAAAAACAAGACACCCAGGATAGCCAAAACAATCTTATACAATAAAGGAACTTCTGGAGGCATTACCATCCCTGACCTCAAATTCTATTACAGAGGTACAGTATTGAAAACAGCTTGGTATTGGCATAAAAACAGAGAAGTCGACCAATGGAATCGAATAGAAGACCCGGATCTTAACCCACAAATCTATGAACACCTGATTTTTGATAAAGGAGCCAAAAGTGCACAATGGAAGAAAGAGGGCATCTTCAACAAATGGTACTGGCATAACTGGATGTCAACCTGTAGAAGAATGAAAGTAGATCCATATCTATCACCATGCACAAAACTCAAGTCCAAATAGATTAAAGACCTCAATATTAATCTGAACACACTGAGCCTGATAGCGGAGAAAGCGGGAAGTACTCTACAACATATGGGTACAGGAGACCGTTTCCTACGAATAACCCCAGCAGCACAGACATTAAGGGCAACATTGAATAAATGGGACCTCCTGAATCTGAGCAGCTTCTGTAAAGCAAAGGACACTGCAACTAAGACACAAAGGCAGCCTACTGACTGGGAAAAGATCTTCACCAACCCCGCAACTGACAAAGGTCTGATCTCTAAAATATATAAGGAACTCAAGAGACTAGACTTTAAAATGCTAATTAACCCATTTAAAAAATGGGGCTCTGAACTGAACAGAGAATTCTCAACGGAAGAAGTTCAAATGGCCAAAAGACACTTAAGGTCATGCTCAACCTCCTTAGCTATCAGGGAAATGCAAATCAAAACAACGTTGAGATACCATCTTACACCTGTCAGATTGGCTAAAATCAAAAACACCAATGATAGCCTTTGCTGGAGAGGTTGTGGGGTAAGGGGTACACTCATCCATTGCTGGTGGGAATGCACACTTGTGCAACCACTTTGGAAAGCAGTGTGGCGGTTTCTCAGGAAATTCGGGATCAACCTACCCCAGGACCCAGCAATTCCACTATTGGGAATCTACCCAAGAGATGCCCAATCATACTACAAATGCATTTGTTCAACTATGTTCATAGCAGCATTATTTGTAATAGCCAGAACCTGGAAACAACCTAGATGCCCTTCAGTGGAAGAATGGATGAAGAAACTGTGGAATATATACCTATTAGAATACTACTCAGCGATAAAAAACAATGACATCTTGAATTTTGCAGGCAAATGGATAGAAATAGAAAACACTATTCTAAGTGAGGTAACCCAGACCCACAAAGATGAACATGGGATGTACTCACTCATAATTGGTTTCTAGCCATAATTAAAGGACATCGAGCTTATAATTTGTGATCCTTGAGAAGACAATAAGAAGATGAACCCAAAGAAAAAACATACAGTTATCCTCCTGGATATTGGAAGTAGATAAGATTGCCAGGCATAAATTGGGAACTTGGGGGTAGGGCGGGATGGGGGCAATGGAAGATGGGGAGAGAAAAGCGTGAAGGGGAGGATGGGGAGAGCTTGGGGAATGGGATGCTTGGGATATAGGAAGGGTGGATATGTGAGCAGGAAAGCATATATCTTAAATAAGGGAGCCATCTTAGGGTTGTCAAGAGACTTGACTCTAGAGGGGTTCCCAGGTGTCCAGGAAGATGCCCCCAGCTAGTTCCTTGGGCAGCTGAGGAGAGGGAGCCGGAAAAGGCCAGATCCTATAGCCGTACTGATGAATATCTTGCATATCACCATAGAACCTTTACCTGGCGATGGATGGAGATAGAGACAGAGCCCCACACTGAAGCACCAGACTGAGCTCCCAAGGTCCTGATGAGGAGCAGAAGGAGTGATAACATGAGAAAGAAAGTAAGAACCCTGAGGGGTGCGTTTACCCACTGAGACGGCTGGACAGAACTAACGGGAAATCACCAAGTCCAGTTGGAATGGGACTGACGGAATATCCGACCAAACCGGACTCTCTGAAAGTGGCTGACAGTGGAGGCTGACTGAGAAGCCAAGGACAATATCGATGGGCTTGGTCCCTAAGACAAGGACGGGCTCTGTGTGAGCCTTGTCAGTTTGGTTGCTCACCTTCCTGGACCTGGGGGGAGTTGGGAGGACCTTGGACTTAACATAGGGTAGGGAACCCTGATGGCTCTTTGGCCTGGAGAGGGAGGGAGTGGGGGTATGGGTGGATGGGAGGGGAGGGAAGGGGGAGGAGGAGGGGAGGGGATGGAAATTTTTAATAAAAAAAGAGAGAAAAAAAGAAAAATGGTTATTTTTAGAACAGAAGAGGGAAGATTTTGAGAATAATTCAGCACTGCAATCTGTCCATGCAACAATCTCATTCAGTGCATCCCCCATGGTGCACACACATGCCACATAGAAGATGAGAGGATAGTGACTCCTGCCGTTGATGAGCTGACCTTCAAGGGTCACACAACTCTAAGTCAATGGGTAAGAAGGACAATGGGATAGTTCTCCAGTAAAAGGGCAGGGGGCCCTAGGCTTTATCATGGGCCCCTCAAGGTACAATGAAGAAAGAAGACACAATAAGAAAAGATGCCAAAAAGTTGCAAGCCTGAAACAGTGTCTTGGAGAGGTAGTCTCCAAGACTGGGCTGGGAGCATCCAAAGATTTCGTTAAGAATGGTCCATGATAAGGCGAGATTGGCCAAAGACAGGTCTGAGCATCTATGACAAAATAAGTAGTAAAGGTGCTAAAACATAAAATCATACTCCTCCCTAAGATGCCCTCTCTGGGGCCCAGGCCCCACCCACTTGCCTAGCTACTGCTTTGCAGTCTTAACTGCCATTCCGTCCTTCAGGAAGATGTTCCCATGTCTTTGAGGCGGGCCTTGAACAGGGAGATGCTCTTTGAGGGGAGGCTTTAGGGTTCCTCCTCATCTTAGAGCCACTGGAATGCAGCGTAGAATCTGGTGAACTCATCTCCCTCTGTCTCTCAGCCTTTCGGGAACAAGGAACATAAGCAACTCTATGTTCCAGACTCGGAGACATGGCACAGATGTCACAGGCCACAGTCACTGGCTGGAATGACCAATTCCAACAGTGGTGGTTAGAATGTTGGGTCAATAGTCCAGAGTCACAAAGGGAAAGAAGACACATATTGATGGATGGGGTATGTGTCTGGTAGGGTGGCACTCTTGGTTAGTAGAGACTGACAGAGACCCTGAGTAAGCGTAGGTCATTGAAAAGAGGAAACACACACACACACACACACACACACACACGTGAACTGGAACTTGGTAAGTTTGGCTCACAGGTTCTTGAGGACAAAGAAGGTGAGCCACTCTGTTCCAGATATGTTCCAAAGCTCAACACATATGAAGCAGGTCACAGATCCGTACATGCATACTCTCACAATATTTAAGTGTAGGTAAGTGTTGTGATCTGTTTTGCAACCTCAAGGAAGAGAGTAGACATCAACAGAACCATACAAATGTCAGTGAGTCCCTTTCATTCATCCCTTAAAACACACGAGGGCCACAGAGGTGACAAAGGGACACCGGAGCTGGCAGTATTTGCTACACAGACTCCAAGGGCCACCTGGGAGAGTCAGACCATGATAACAGGTCCACTCAGGGAAGGGATTCAGTGTTTTCCTGTGTGGCCTCCTCTTTTGTGTCTATCTCAGCATCAAAGACAGTGGCCTTTGAAGGACACGCCTTCATCCTGCTGGGAGCTCTTCCTCTGGGCGGAAGACAGGAGATCCAAATGCCAGTCTTCTCACTTCCTGTCTGAAAACACCCTGGCATGTGTGTGTGTGACATGCCTTATGTTCCCACTAAGGCATTTGCATACAGGTTCCACCAACTAGGAGCTAATGTCCCTGAGTAGCCCAGAGGAGCAGTGCGTGCAGAAGCTCAAGTGACAGCGTTAAGCATCTCAGCTAACAGGAGGGCCCTTCCTCACTGAGATTGAAGGCCTTCTTCAGCCATGAAGTCACAGGGTAGCAGAACCTCATTCAGAACTCCAGCCCTGTCCTGTTATTTCCACCTCCTCTCTCTACAGTCTGACAAACCCCTGCTGGTAAGCTGGCCCTGGACCGTGGACCATGATGGGGTGTGTAGTCTTCATGATGGAAGGCATAAAGCTGGGGTGTTCAGTGAAAACCACCTAATGAAAAATAACATCTTGGAAGAATCAGAATCCTGCCACAGCTTCCCGTTTCTTGGCAGGAAAACTCAATTAAGTCACTCATTTGGTCTTTACTGTGTTTTTCACTAGAAGATGTATAATAGCTCAGAGTGAGGGAAGGATCCAACATGGAGGTGGCCTGAGACCGCCTCCCCCCCCTCACTCCAGGGACTCCTGTGAGCCAGTCTCCGCCTGTCACATGACCTTACTCTTCTTTTTCTCTTTCTCAGTGAATGCTAGAGTGCTAGCCAGAATCCAGGCACATATCTTCCCAGTCAGGTTCCTCTAGTTGGCCAGAAACTCAATTGTCTCCTTACTCAATAGACCCAGCCTGCTTCTGATGTCACCAGTATTAAACCCTAGGTTTTAAGCCTTTACATTGTTTAATGACATCCCTGAGATCAAGGAATGTCACACTGAGTCACTGGAGGGTTCATTGTATGGTTAAAGTCCTGAATTTGAGTCCTGCCGCCAGGTAGTAAGACTATCATTCATTCAGCTGTGGTTGTAAAATAAGGGCAAGCGTCCTCTATCTGGAAAGACATGGGAAACCTTGGTGAGCCAGGGCAGACTAGTATGTAGTGAGGGAGACTAGAAAAACAAACAAAAACAAACCTAACATGGAGGCCAGAGAAAACAGGAACAGAGTCCTTTTGTGAATGGCGGAGATGGGCACGACTTTGAAAAGCCCACTCACACATTTTTGAAGCTGCTGAATCATAAATCTGTTAGGGGAGGTGCAGTTTTGTTGTATTTTCTCTGATGATTATTGATGGCATGCCCTACTTCTTTATATCAAAATTGACTAAATGTCATTGTGCTCTGCACTCAGGAATAATGAGCATGTCCAGCAAGGGGATGCACGGCGAAGGTTTGGGTGCTAAGTGATGTTTTAACAGCGGATCTGAACTAAGATGCAAGTTTGTTAATCGGGGAATCCAAAGAAAGCAGGAGCTGCAGAGAAGGGTGGGAAGTGAGGAGTTTTATGGGTGCAGAGTGCAGGTTCAGAAAAGCAGGGGACCGGCGTGAGAAAACGCCATGCTGTCCGCAGCACTTGCTCTTATCAGGCTGGCCTCTGCCAGCGATGGGATGGGAGTTTTCTGACTGCTCACCCTGGATCTCACCAGGCTCAAGCCTGCTACTTGTGTGCCACCCCTCACCAAGTTCATTCATATGACCTAATTCAGGTAACTTGGTCATTCTCCCAGCTGTGGTTAGGCAGGATGGAAGTTTTCAAGGGGAATCTTAAAATCCAGGGTGTTAATCACATAGAAAAGGAAGAAAACTGACCTGAGCGGGCAGCTGGCGAGTTTGCCCTCTGATAAAGGGTCAAGGAGGTGGGGCTGGAGAGGTTGGAGAGGTGGCTCAACAGTTATGTGTAAGGACCAGAGAATGATCCCCAGAAACCCACATAAAGTGACAGCCCACTGTAATTCAAGTTCAGAGGCAGAGGCAAGGGATCCTGTGAGCAAGCCAGCTATGAAGACTAGCCATATTGGTGAGCTCTGGATTTGATTGAGAGACCCTGCCTCAATCACACAGAAGAGTGATCCAGAATGATTCCTGACATCAACCTTGGGCCCCCACAAGCAAATGTGCGCGCGCACACGCGTGCGCGCTCGCACACACACACACACACACACACACACACGTGTATATACACATACACAAATGCATGTGCATACATGCATACCACACCCACATCCGCCTACACCCCTCACAATATGTATATGAAAACAATTGCTAGGAAATGTATGAAGAGTACCAGCAGAAGCAACCCATGGCTATTGTCATTCTGTGATGAGGGCCATTTCAATGGTGCAGGGCAAATTCTTGAACGTGGGTCAGTAAACTTTGCTGTCAGATCTGGTTATCTGCTAAGCGGCCTTAATGCTTAGTGCAGTCCATCTAACACCGTGTCCCAAACGCTACAGTTTGCACACCATCATCTGGTGACCTTCACTTCAAAAGTGAGCAACTTGAGGCACAGAAGACCATGGCTTGCCACGGCCACCCCTTGGCACTGCCAGCCCCACACCAAAGGTGTGGCTTCTTTCTGCCACAGACCACAAGCACCTGCATAGCGCAGATACCGCCTAACAGAGGGAGACCTGTGGGAGCCACCTACAGCAGAGGCCCACTTTAAATACACATGCTCTCTTGCTGCCAGGGAATATCCCAGAAAAAGCAGGACAGAGCAATGGCCCAGAGCAAAAGCTACTGTGGAAATCAGGCTGGAGGCAGAGTAGTAAGTGTGGCTTGCACCCAACCAAACAGCCCAGTTCGAATGCACACATATGCACCTTGCAGAGACACATGGATGCACACTCAGAGGCAGATGATCACACTCGCATTCACATGCACACACAGACACAGACATACACCATTGTGGCAGCTAAGAACACTGACACCTCCCAAATACCCACAAGAGAGGAAGCCACGAGACAAAGTGCTTACTGCGAAAACTGAGGAAAGCTGGCCTAGAGGCTGGAGAAACAGAAACGGAACAGGGCCTTAGCTCAGAAGCAGCTACACTACCAGCTCCCATTTCCCCCACACCTCCCCTGCCACCTAAGTGCCATAACACAGACACTGTGTCAGGGTGCCAGGGGAACTGTAGGGAAGGAAGAAAAAACACAAACAGAAATCCATTCTGAAACCCCAAAAGAGCAAGGGAACACATATTCTCTGAAGGCACGGGCCCCTCTGAGAAGGCACATACAGGTCCTTTGATGTAGTGGGCCAGAAGCACAGGCCTCATACTCGCCTCACTCCAAGGCACACAGGCGTGATCTCCATCCACCCCAAACTGCTACTTGGAGAGCTCCTCCGAAGAAGCCGGCAGGCAGGACAGTGACCACCCAATCACACTTTGTGAAGGCATGGCCACCCATCAGAGCCTTACACTTATGCTCCCACTCTATTTGAATACACTCATACATAAATGTGCATTAATTCATATTTACACACACACCACACCACACACACACACACACACACACACACACAAATATGCAGATACACCTCGGGCTGGAACAGTGGTTCAGCTGTTACAAGCACCCGCAGCTCTTCCAGAAACCTCAGTTCAGTTCCCAGGACCCCGTAATGCCAACTCCAAAGAATCTCAAATCACGTTTGGCCTCTGAGGGCACCCATGCACGCGTTCTCACAGTACATATGTAAATAAACAATACAATCAGTCTTTTCAGAGGGAGTCCATGAGGACTTCATACTGCATTTCCTACCAGCCACCTCCTTCTCTTCCATCTGCCCCTCACCATTTCTTATCACACCTAAGGGAACTGAGGACCTGACCCGCCCCTTCCCCACCACGCTCTATGTACTCGGTAGACGTAGCTGTGACTCCAAGGGCAAGGAGGGAGGTCTTCCCCATTTTAAATCAAGGAATCGATCAAGGCAGATGCTAGGCATATCACGACATCTGGTTTATGTTTTTGATCGACCCATTCCTCCCACAAACTCACCTCTTTCTCGGTCACCTCTTCTTGCTCACATGACTCTGCTCTCTCTTTGGCTCGTACAAATCTAGGCCAGCTGTCTTGTGTGAAGTGACACAGTCTGCCTTGATCTGATTGCTTCCATATGAGGATATTTACTTTAAGTACTTTTGACAGTGGCATTCACATACATGGCCTCATGACAGAGCATGTACACTTGGCTCCGGTGATGGTTGTGCTGCTTGGCCATTAGATCTCTCTATCAGAATGGTGATTCCGCTTTTTATATATTTATTTATTGTAAATTAATAAGAACACCTAGAATGATAGAGGAGCCTTTGTGGAACCCTGTCTTATGGTTTGATGGGACCTATTTTTATGTGACTACCTTGATTTCCTTACCTCTCCCAACATAATTCAAGAGCTTATTCTACGTCATTGCTTTTACAGACAGAATATGCCAGAGAGCAGATATATGTAATAAGTAGACTATGATATATTAAACCCAAAACAGTGGCATTTGCTCATTCAAAAAATATTCAAGTGGTCTCACCATTTTGGGGGTCCCGGGGATGAAAGAGTGAGCAGGGCACAGCGTCTGTCCTCAACCAGAGGTTTTGCGGTGTTTCTACATAGCAACAGACGTTTATTTAAAACGGTCATAACACTTACATTTCCACTGTCCCCCTGAAAAACTGGCCCCTTGATTCCACCTGGGAATTCTTTCCACACAGCCTCGTGGTGCTGAAGTCTGCGCTGACTCACCTGGGATCTCACACTTGTGCCCATATCAGCTCTGCAAGTAATGACCACATGTTTGAGGAGTTGGGTTGAAGGGGAAGGAGATTGGACTGTAAGCATGGGTTTTCATCTCCTGACAGTTACTGACTGAATCAAACTTATTCACTCTTGGCCTCGGTTTCTCAATATAAAAAAAAAATGTGGATGTGAATTTCTTCCTTGCAGCATGATGAGAATTGAGTCATCAAAGAAACCCCTTGGAACTCAAAGCGTGTAACGTATAGCCAATGACTGTTAGTGGTTGCTGTTGTCTAATATTATTACAGTGCTTGCTGTACATCTCAGGCAACTAAGGAATCCCTTCTGAAGTGAGGCTACAGGCTACAAGATCACTGCCATTTTCAGAGCCGAATGCTAGGAAACCCCACCACACAATAAGGGAGAAACTATCCTCCAGTCAGCAGCCAAATTACAGCACATGAATGCAGAGGATTACAGCCAAGCATGGCTAGGAGTTCTCCTACTTAATGAGACTCAAGCTGCAAACTATTAACCAGAGAGATTCGCTTTATGGACTAGTGGGTAACAGACCTGCTCTGGGAGTGCCGTGCACATATCCAAAGCTACCAACTGCGAGTCAATTAACCAGGAGGGTCACCGTGTGTGTGAAGAGCTGAATGTAAATTTCTTCCACAGGACATGTGTTCCTTCTTGGGTTTACATATTCATGGACATTGCTCCATGCAACACGAGCTGTGCTGTAAGCTTTTAAAATCCCCTAAAGTGTTAGCTTCAGTCCATTGGGAAAAATAGTCCTTGTCACTCTTACCTGCATGATGATCAAGAAGCTTCGCCTCGCTCCCTCTCTCCATACACACACACACACACACACACACACACAAAGTGTGTGTGCATGTGCATGTATGCATGCACATGAATATGTGGATGCATGCAGCATAGATATATATGTGGAGGACAGTGCAGGATGTCCTTGTGTCTTCCTGTGTTGCAGTCTTATTGCCTTGACATCATAACTCTCTCCGAACCAGAAGTTTTTCGTTTTGGCTAGGCTGACAGGGGATCCACTTTTCTCCGTCTCCAATGCTGGGGTCACAGGTATGTGCAGCCATGGCCCTCTTTTCATGTAGGTGCTGGGGATTTGAACTCATGTCCCTATGCTTGTGGAGAAAGCATTCTTCTCCACTGAGCCCCCTCCCCAGCCTGAGGCTCTGTATTATAAAATCACAGGAGTGGTTGCAGAGGCACGGAGGTGCTGAAGAAGCCTGTAGCCTGGTGTTCTCTGGTTAGTGCTGCCTCACACGCTGGAGCAGTTTTGGAAAAAGCATTTTTAAAGTAGGACCAAAGACCAGAACCATCAGCAGTGACCCTGACTTTCTCAACAAAATTAAGCTCAGCCACAGTAATGGCTACCATCTGCTCAGACCCATGGTCCAGTGGCCCCTCGACAGCATATGACAATCCCTAATGACCCAGTGCTGGTGGATTGCTGAAATTATCTGTCAAATGAAAACGATGCTCGGCATATAGGCAGAGGACCAATACAAATGCCAGTAGGTCCTGGGGAGGTGGTGGAGCAGGCATCATCAGGGCAGGGATGCGGCCTGGCCCAACCTCAGCAGACCTGAGGCTGGCCTCACTAGCCACTCAGTGTGGGCAAGCTGGACACATCTTTGGCTCCCCTCCATTTTCAGTGTCGATTGACTAAAAGGGAGCATTTGTTGTAGAAGTCAGTGGCGGTCCTAGAGAAGATGCCAGCCTTGAAAAGTAGACTCACCTCTCCGGAAAGCAGTTTGGTTTCTGTTTGCTCAGGCTGCTGGAGCAGAGTCCCATTGGACAAGCATATTAAAAAGCAGCAGTTAGTTCTCAAGATCTAAGTTATGACATGTTCTGACGTTGACAAGGGCTCTTTGAGGGTATGGATGGCCAGGTTACCTACAGGTCCTTATGCTACAGCGGGAAATGGAGACAGGGCTCTAGTCTTTCTTCTTCTTAGGAGGGTACAATCTCACCACGGGGTGGACTCATTCCACCCTAAAGGCCCACTTCCAAACAGTTTCCTCAAGGTCAGGGCTTCAATGAGCATTAGGGAGCACAAACATCTGATCTAGGACCAGATCGACACTGCACATGTAGGAAATCCTGTGCCTTCCCAAGTCTGACAAAAATCTTCATTTCCATCTATCCAGCCCCATTCACACTCTGTAGCCATTGCTGACTTATTTCATGTCCCTAGAATGCACCAAATTTAGTGCTACCCATATGTTCTAGAAGTTTTTCCACCTCTGCTTAAAACATCCCTGGCACTGTTCATAACTCACCCCTGTGTGCTTCATGCCGACCCCCACGCATGTCTCCTCCTCTGAAAAGTGGCCTTCCCTCTACTCCCAAGGCTCTAGGATAACTTTCCTTCCTCATTGTTCCTTCTGAAAGACGATCAAGATGGCCTCTTGTTTACAAGTCCCCAAGCCTCTCAGATCCAATTCTGCCTGAGTATGTGTGAGACAATAACACGCACCTAGTGCCTGATGTGTAATAAGCATCAATAGACTCTTGTAGGATTAGTCAAAACTATCATTTTGGCTGTTCCAGTCATGAGAAAAGGAGAGACAAGAGTTCCTTGAGGGCTTTGGGAACAAGGGTGGGCATTCCTGTGTGGCCTTCCTGCCAAGGCACACATGTGGTGATGGCTACGGAGAAAGTGACAGGAAGGTACAACTTCAGGGGCGTGAGAGATGATCTCTCAGGGGGTAAACCGCTTGCCTTCAAGCAAGAGAACCTGAGTTTGAATCCCCAAAACCCATGTTTTTGTTTTTGTTTCTAGATTTAGCTGCCTCCTTCTGCTTCTGTCTGAAAATTAGAATCTAACCACACTAATGCTTTCGTGGTAATTCCTTCTATTCTCCTAGAAATACATTTCTTAACTATATAGCACCTTGGTTCCAGATCCCAATAGGTAAACCAACAAGGTCAAAACTTCCAGGAAGGGACAGATGACCCCAGGGGGAGGGCAGGAAATTAGCGCTTAACCCCTCCCACACATTCCAGTCAGCCTGAACAATCAGCACTACACACTGGAAGTGACCAACCACACGCTTTTGCCTCCCCCCACCTGAAAACTCAATGCTCTACAATGACCCTATTCCCAGTAAGGCAACCCATGACTCCTTTTCAAAACACAAAGGCAGATGCTTCAAATTGCCCTGCAAGACGCCCTCTCACACGTCCACAATCAGGGAGCAGCCAGCCTCCAAAGTCCAGACTACTTGAAGCAATTCTGCCTGAAGAATCTGACCTACGGCCTTGAAAGCAAGCCTGAGTCTCTGCTGGGGCAAGCCCTGAGCACATCTCAAGCCGGCATCTTTGATTCCAGTTTGGCCCACCTCAGCTGCTCCTCTCCTGCCCTCTTGAGGGCTGTTCTCAGATCAGCTGAAGCACCTGTTCATGTGGAGGTGTCTTTATGTGCCTCTGCCTCTCTCAGCACACGTACTCTGTCTAGTTAAAGGCTGTCTGGGGATGGGTTTGGTCACCTATCCACACTACCATGCAACCAGGGAGATGTGCTTTATCCCTGGACCATGGCAAGGGTGGGGCTGCGGTCTGCACCACCCTGCAAGTCAGAGGGAGAAGTTCCATCTGTGCAGATGAGTTCTGGCTCTTTGTCTGGAATATGGGAATCCTGTCACTCATGAATCACCAGACACAGGTATATGCCCAGGCAGACACCTGCTATCTCCTACCTTTTTCCTCCATTGTGCCCAGACAGGTCATGTGTCCTGGAAACTTGGTGTTTTAGGAATCCAGTAGGAATTTAGACATCATACGTCTGGCCATGGGGCATCACAGTCGGGGGTACCAATCACTCATCTCCTCCCACCTCCTGTGTGTTCTTGTTCAGGAGAGTGGGTATGAAAGGAGGAGGATTAAGCTGTTTCCTGTGTCCTTCTCCTAACTTATTTATACCACATTACCGAGTTGGATTTTCCCCTTTGAGATACAATTATACCTCACACATGCTGGACTCTTAGGAAATAGCTCACAGCCAGGCCTGGACAACTTAAAACAAGGCATTTACCCCCGATTGGGCTTTCAAGTCTTTTATATAGAACTGAGCCTACAAATGTGTGACAAAGATACTTGCTAAAAGTCACCAGATCAAGGTGTGTTCAGAGTGTCAACATATCATACCCACCATCTGTCTAGGCCCCAACTGGGTCAGCTTTCAAATCTTGTGTTCTGTGTCTTTGAAGGATCGCCTTGTGCTGGTTTGGGTTCAGTAGGGATGACATTGAGCCTGCTACTATACTGTAAAATGAGAAAGGTAAGGGAAGTTCCTTAAAAGTGGTATAAAAAAGGAAGCTTGCAAAGATGGCAGACTTGGGGTCTGTGGTAGTTTGAATGAATTTGACCTCCAAAAGCAAATAGTGACACTATTAGGGGGCGTGGCCTTGTTGGAGGAGGCGTGGCCTTGTTGGAGGAGGCGTGGTGATGTTGGATGGCACACACCTTTAATCTGGTGTATCACTGTGGAAACAGGCTTTGAGGTCTTTTTCTCCAGCTTCACTCAGGGTGACAGTCAGTCCACTTCCTGCTGCCTGCAAGATGTTATTTCTCCAGCACCATGTCTGCCTGTATGCCACCATGCTCTCTGCCATGATGTACTGAACCTCTGTACTGTAAGGGAGCCACCACAATGAAATGTTTTCCTTTATAAAAGTTGCTGTGGTCATGGTGTCTCCTCACAGCAATGAAAACCTAGCTGAGACAGGGTCTGAAAATGTGTTTACCAAGAAGCAGGGGGGTAGTCATTCCTGATTTGCACTGCACAGTGGTACCCTGCACCCAGAAGATGTTTTGAGACTGAGTTAGCACAGCCAGGGCTTCCAACTACTAACTGGCAACCTGAGAGGAGATGGAGGCCAGTTTCAGTTCTTCTGCTTGAAGGATTGTCACTGGCATGGTAAAGGGAGCCAGGAGGAGACTAACTGAAAATCTTACATCTCTAAGCCAAGCAGCGACAGAAGCTTCCCTCAGCGCACAGCCCGGCTGTGGGCAGCTGCTGCATCACTCCGCCCACCTTAGTAGAGCATCCCATTGGCTGCCTACAGCTTCCCAAACACCCACCTCCCATTCAGATGTCTGCAATCTTCAGCAAGGTGCCCTTGACCAATCACAATGTACCAACTAATCATCTGCTTTCTAATGCTAAGGTAACTGAGTATGTTCAGATGTAGACACCTGCCAACACCAAGGCCAGGGATGCAGTTTTAACAGCAGGTTCCCTAAGGCCAAACATAGTCTCTTACATTCACTGCTTATGGGATTTAATAACTCCAGGCTCACCCTTCCTTAAGACAGGTCCTAAAAACCAGTGCTCCCCAAATGTTACCCAAATTAGCACAAGTGAGAGCCACAGGGGTAGGATTTATATAGGAACCATTTTGGCTGTTTTAAAAAATACTGCCTATAATATGTACGGCTATAGGATGCACTGACACCTTTGGCAATGCATCTTAATTGGGTGTCAATGGGCGACATTGGCCTTTCCTGCTTTTGGAGATGTCCCAGTGTTTAAAAAGTCACCACTCAGACTTCAGCATGCAGAATTCAGTGCTAACATCTATTCCCACTCATAAGTGCATCCACTTCCTCGACAATGATTCTGAGGGCTCTTCATGCCAGGTATTGTTCTGATGGCTGATGAGATCAGACAACTAGACAAGGCCTTCTCACCCTCTTCATGCCCATTAGTGGAGGGCATGTGCCATTACAAGTGGGAGTTCAAAGGTGGTATGAAGAATGAGATATGGTGAGGGGGCTTTTTATACATAGAGAGGAGCAGGACGTTAGCCAGCAGGGTTGAAGCAGAGCAAGGGTGGGACAACCATGGATCGTGCCCTGTTTTTTCTTGGCTGCTGTTCTCAATGGAGTTCAGCCCCACCTGCCCAGGGTAGGAATGCAAATTTTTCTGCATATTTTTCTTTTCGCTTCTCTTCTCCTCTCTTCTTTTCTTTTCTTTTCTTTTCTTTTCTTTTCTTTTCTTTTCTGCCTGTCTTTCTTTTTGTTTGTTTGGGGGTTTTTTTGAGAGAGGGGGGGAGCACCAAGAGTGTACAAACGAAGGTGGTTGTAAGTATACTCACCTCCAAGAGTTAAATTCCAGGACTCCTTTCAATTCTGCAGCAGTCACAAGGTAACAAGGACATGGTTCGGTTTTAATCAACCCTGGATCCTACCAAGCATCTTGTTTTTTCCTTACATAGCATCTCCAAGGTCTGCCAGCTCCAACACTTCATGTGTTGGATGGACTTTCAGGCAGATACTGTTGGGGCAATGTAGGGATCAAGTGAAATTCTACGTGAGTATGTATTGTTTGCCATTGGCATGGCCACTGTTCAGGACCCCAGTGTGTAGACCCATGGGAAATTGCAAGGTCTTCCCCAGTCTAGGCTCAGAGATATGGCAAAGTCTTCCTTTCTGATCCATGTGTAGACATTGGCAGTGGGTGTAGAAAATGCCCAGCTTAGCTTTCTTCCCAAAGGGGAGCCTAAAGACAGTTCCTTTGCAGACAACATTCTCAACAAGATCAGCTAAACCCACCCCTTGTTCAGTGCTATATGATAAACCTCTCCTGGGGTGCTGAGACTTCTCTGCCAGAGCAAGCATAGCCCATCTGATTCCATCCTTTCTGGTTCTGTGTCCATGTGTCTGTCCTTTCTTTATTCCCTCACCATTCCTAGTAAGGATGCTGAGTCCCAGGCTGGGCAAAGACATGGCAGGGCAAGGAAAATGAGGAGAAGAATTCTGATTCACTTCAAGCAGATGATCATGAAAATAAAAGAAACTCCAAGTCCACCATCTAGCTACAGCTGTTCAGGAGACATGGGTCTTTGTGTGGGGGACATGGCATGGGGCTCCACGGGGGCCATCGCTGAGGAATGACAAAGGAGCTTTTAGGATAAGGTGTCTCGACTAGAGCCATTGGGTAATTCAGATCTCTCCTCCAATTCTTTGAAAATGGAACATTTTCTGATCAGGTAATGCAAATCTAATGGCCTCCCTCTCCGCACTGCCCCAGGCCTGAATGCATTATAGAGAAAAGACGATTATTTTCTGCCACTTTCAAAAGAGAATATAAAAAGCCAACATTTATTGACCTTACCAAAGCCTTTGGTGCAATTAACAGCAATTTGGCTAGAATAAAACTGCATGCAATTGACCTTACTTCATTAGTCTGAAGATTATTTCACAAATGGAGAGCAAAGTGCTGCAATTTAACAGATGAACTGCGATCGCTGATTAAATGAATCTTATTTCAATTCCGACAAACCCAGAGCACTTTCTAAAGATAATGCATTAATAAAAGAGGCACTACACATGTTTGCTTTGAGATCAGTGGGGACCAATGTGGTTTTTTAAATTTTCCATTTATTTATTTCTATTTTAACCTCTCATTTTATGTCTTAAGGTCAAAGAACCATCATCCCATGTTTTTGGGAGACATCTGAGGAAGACGGTAAGACACAGCAATAGATACTTTTCATTTTATGATAGCTTTGGGCAGGACTTCTGGCCAATAAAGTTTTATTTATATTTCTGAACTTCTAGAATACAATGTAAAATTGTTTAGAAAGTGAAATCTCACTCATTACCAAATTCTAGCTGCTAATGTCCATGTGTCAAATTTCAGCAACTTTTGCCAATTATCTTGCAAACCTGACTTTCCTGCGCCTGCTGCTCCTCCAGTCCTTTTCCTCATCCTTGCATGCATTCTGAATTCTGCATCGGTTCAATGACTTCCAGGGGGAGTCAATATGAAGAAGATACACTTGCAGGCAAGTGCCCATCCAACTAGAGAGAAGGGGACTGAGCACTGTTTCCAATGTTGTTTCTTTACAGATGACCTGAAGTCTATGACATTTGCTTCCCTTTCCCTGGAGTCAGAAGCTTACTATGCTAGAGCTTTTAAAGCAACACAGTGTGACTGAAGTCTCTTGCACACATCCTTGATCCACAAGAGAACAGGTAATTGAGTGCACATTTGGTTAGCTCTGGACTGACTCTCGTGAACACAAGGAAACAGCCAGATTTTATGTTCCACGTAATGAAAAACAAGTGTGTGAAAACCACAGGAAGAAATAACTATTTCAAATATGAACTAGAAAAATTAGAAGTCAGTAGTAAATTAGTGTGTGCATTGTGTAAACTTCAAGCTAATTCACACTCGAAACAAATCAATAAGAATAGGAATAACAGAAAAGAAAGAAAGTCAAAGAATAAAACATTTATATTGACTTCATCATCCTTATAAATATCTGGGAACCACTGTCTAAAGATGGTGAGAACACCACCTGGAAACTATTACATTAAGAGAAACCAAAGACTTGAATCAATGAAGTGCACATCACCACATGGACCAACAGTTTTTGGTAAAAAGTCAACTGTTCCCATCTTTTTCTCCTGGCATAAGTTTTGTGCTAATGACCCATAAACCAATCTTATCTTCTGGGGATAAAGTGGAATGGCAACAGCTTTGTGAGTGTGTGTGCATGCATGCGTGCGTGTGTGTATGTGTGTGTGTGTGTGTGCATGCGCGCGTGCACTAATGTGTGCCATATAAATAAGGCAAGGGTCAAGGAAAATAAGAAAGGAAAGTGTTTTCATGACCTCAGAAAGGAAGGATATTTCATTCAATGATTAAAACCTGAATATGCTAAATTAAAAGCAAAGGTGAACAGTTAAAACGTTCACCCATGTTTCAGACCCCTTTCACCAAAGGCACACCGTGCACAATAGCAGATGACGGGCCAAGCCACAACAATGGTCTATACTCAATATTCCAGATGATGTCTCCCAGAGAGCAGATATGAGTAACTTCCATTGATCAATGAGTGGGGGGGGGGATGGCAACTCACTACTAGAGCAAATCAATAGCTTGAATAGCTTCTTGATTGAAGAAGTACCTGAAAAGACCTTGAGCAGAGGAAAAGGCAGCTAGCTCCCAAGCCACCATACAACTGGAAAAGAAAACCTGCTCCTTCTCTAAAATCCACCATAAGCAACAACAAACCAGCCTGGATCACTGAACTTGGGAATTGTGTGAAGGCAAGGATGACATTATTCTTCTGTGTTGTTGATGGGCATGGCAGTCACTGTAACTGCAGAAGGCTCTCTATTTCTGACCCCTTGAGTTCAGTCATATGCAGACTGAAAATATCCCTAAAATATTAGCCCTGGAAGAAGATTCAGTGGATAAAAACACACACCAAACAAGTATAACATCCTGTATTTGATCTCTAGAACCCACAAAAAGTCACGTGTGGTGGTGAACATCAACACATCCTATGAGAAGGTGAGAGGCAGAGACAGGGGACCCTCACAAGCTTGTGAGCCAGTAACCTGATGGAAAACCCACATAGGCAGAAACAAGAAGAGAGCACCAACTTCTACAGCTGTTCTGTGCAAGTTGTGGCATCTACCAGCATGCATGCATATACACATATGGACACACACACACACACATGACACACACACACACACACAAATATTTTTAATTAAAAAATATTTTCCCCAAATTGTACTTCTGCACTGACTATTCCCAGCATCATGTGGATGAGTGTGGTTGACCTCTCCACATTCATGACCTTGGTTGTCACCTTTGCTTTGGTGACTTCACAGAGCCAGGGCTGATACCCAGACACACAAGGACCATGGCTTGCTATTGCCTTTGAAACCCTGTGACTAGTCCAGTGTCAGACACATAGCTAATTCAGCTTAATAGAAAAGACAACTGAATAAGCTTAGTCATGATGGACTATGGCAGGAATTCTTGTTAGACTCTGAAAGGCACAGCTACTGGGAAAGAGAGTTCTTTTCTTCAAGAATTTTTTCTTGAGAAACCTGATGGCAGCAGAACAGAATGCTTGTTCTGTGAGCCACAGCCACCTCCCTGTCCTTGTCACAGACAGCCAGCTTTGCCACCACCTTCCTTGTTTGAATCCACATTAGCACCAGCACTGTCTCCCGATGTAGGGTGTCTGCTGCTGGTCTGCAGTGGGAAGCCAGTGCCTGTTCAGCTGGAGGGCAATTTTAGTGGGGTAGATGCTTGCCATGTGTAGATTTCTTTCACTCCATCACCTCAACAGATTCGGAGTTGGTATAAATGGCTATTTTTAAAGCCATCAAAGAAAGCGAGCATCTTCAGCTTTTTAGTCACTTGAACACTCTTCAGATCACTGTGAGGGAGGAGATATCTTTATTGTTTTTAAAAGCCTGTACATGTCAATGACTTTTTAAGAAGACGACATAGCCAACAACCTTAGGCATGATATGGTGCACCAGGCATGGGTCATCCAGCTGTGGGAGCAGAATAAATACAAGAACTAGTTTCCTTTATTAGAGCACACACTTTGCTATGTGGTATGTTCTATAAATTACAAGGCAAAACATCTATAAGTGTACTGCACTTTTTAAAATTCAAAAGAGATCTTACAGTTGTTATTTTTAATTGCATGTCTGTATGTGTCCCTGGCCATGTGGATGCACTGCAGCTGGGGTGACAGGTAACCCATGATGTGGGTGCTGGGAACTGAACTTGGGTACTCTGGAAAGGCAATGTGCTCTCATAAGTGCCAAGCCCTGTTCTCCTCGGTGTTTATTGAAAGATAGGGCTATACCAGTCATGGGTACCAGTGGAGAACACACTACTATTATTCTGCCAAATGGCCAGAGTTATCGATGGCTTATCTTTCCACCCATAGATTAGTGTATCTCTCAACCATCAGCAGAGAAGCTGCTATTTGTAGTAGATGGCAATTAACACAGAAACTCACAACTAAAGGAGGTGGAGAGAATTAGAGGCTGCAGAGTGCGTGAGTCTAAATGAGACACTTAGAGCGCACCTGCTTCCCCCAAGGCCTGGGAATGGCTGTAGAAGAGGGGGCAAAAGCAGAGAGTGACCAGAAGGAAACAGTATCTTTGGCATATAACAGGGCAGCTGTGCATCTGAACAGATGTGACGACATGCACAAAACCTTGAACAAGCTCAAGCCAGACAAAATCCCAGCCAGGAGAGGTGGGTACCTTGCCAAATAGCTATTGGCAGCTGATAGCTGAAGGGAGCGGGAGAGTCAGTCTTCTTTTAGAGTGTAGACCCTGAGAGTCACCTATGCTCCAGTAGGAGGCCACATTTCCAATCATATACAGGCAGCACGAATGAGACTCAATGGGTGCTAAAAATGAAAAAAAGACACGAAGTTGGGTGGGCAGGGAAGCTGGTTAGATCTGAGACGAATTGGGGTAGGGGTCAAAACACAATGTATGAAATTCTCAAAGAAGTAATAAAAAATTATTAAATTTTATTTAATTATTATTAATTTATTTAATTATTAAAAAAAGAGTAAGTCTGCCTGCCTCTGACTCCCGAGTGCTGGGATGAAAGGCGTGTGCCACCACTGCCCAGCCAGCCTGGTCTATAAGAGCTAGTTCCAGGACAGGCTCCAAAAGCTACAGAGAAACCCTGTCTCGAAAAACAAACAAACAAAAACAAACAAACAAAAAAGAGCAAGTCTAGACTAAAATTTTGTTCAAAGAAACCATATCCAGCTTACTGAGGAAGTAAAGGGAGCGTAGTGACAGGCTCCCACAATGACTGGCAGAGCAGTCCCTGTGTTATTTTCTACATCAGGTCCATGAGATTGGATGGCTCTGCTCACAGTGGTGCCTTTGCTGCCCCAGCAAAGGCCCCAGGGCAGCCCCACTCTCCCCTGCATTGCTGGAGCCCTGCGCAGTCTGTATGTTAGTACAGGAATGGATGAATGAATGGACACTACTCACTCCTCTGGTTCACACAGCAGAAAGTAGCAGCCAACTAACAAACTAAAACCTCGCTGTGATTAGCCCTGAAATCAGACCCCAGTCGTCAGGCTTAAGAGGACAAACGTGGACAGCTCAGGAGAACAGCACCTTAGATGTCTGTCTGGGTCAGATGGGCAGGAGCGACTAGAGGCTTCTGTCCCGTGTCATCGATGCCACGCCCACCTTTCAGCAGACCTAGGTCAGTGCTCACCACTGGACCCCGGTGAAATAAGCCAGGGTGCCATCTCAGTGCAGACAGAGCCCCAGGGGTCTCGGCCTGTGGGCTCGGGGTCTCATCTGAGCTGGGCTCCTAGAACTGGCCTCACGTCCACATGCCAATCTTACTGGCTTCTTCCTGTCAGAACATTGATACCATCTACATTCCTGCCTACAGTCATCTGGAAGGTAGGATGAGAACCAAGAAGACATGAATCTGGATCTCCTACCCTGCAGCCTGTGCCATCCTGGTTGCTGACTGCTTTCAGTTCTATGATTATGCCTGTAGCTTTCCTCCATGCCCTGCCTGGGGTGCGCACAGGATGGGAGGGAGACAGGAGCAGTAGAAGCCACCTCTTCCCATCGCCCATTGCTCACTCATTCTTAATGACAATTCACACCACTCACCAGCTCCTGGACTGGGAGCAGAAAAGCGCAGGCAAAGCCTTCTGCAGGGTGGGCGACTGGCAGGAAGCCCTACAGCTTGGTGCAAAACACAGGGAATGATATCCAACTCCACCTACAAAGCAGAGGAGGTTCCTGTAGATGCCCCCGCCACCCCACAACCCTCTGTCACAATCATGTTGAGGGAATAGGACTTGTAGGGTAATCAGTAACATGTGATGTCCCCCTTACAACCTGTGGGTCTGTCCCCAGGGGCCACATCTCCTCAGACTTTGAGAGGCAGTCATTTCTGCTATCCAGTGCTCTCTTTCAGATGAGCAGACTGTCTAGGCGGCCACACAGGTCCCAGGGAGCTCTGTTACTTCTGTGAGGCCAGGAGAAAATAGGAGAAGCAGCATGGGCTAAGTTAGAAAGTGGACATTTTGCACCTGCTAGGACCCCCCACCACACCCCAGGCTAAACACCCCCACGCTGTGATCTGTGACCTAATAGCATGTCCCCGCCCCACCAGCACCACCCTGGCTAGGTGCACTTCTAACCCAGACTGAAAACATCCCTGTGTAAGGATTCTGGGAAGCAAGACCGTCATCTCCAGGGTAGATCTGATCCTTTCCCAAACAGTCATGAATCTCCAGACATTAACAAAACCTTCCACTTTCTGCCTTTCCACTTCAAAGAACTCTCTTCCTTTGTTCTAACGAGAAGTTGACCCGGGAGTTCTTTTCCAGGCATCTGTTTTCTCCAGCCAACAGTAAATCTTGTTTCACTGTATGGTCAGCTCTCGACTTTCTTACTGGCTCCTCAATTCCATGAGGGAGAAAAAATCTGGTTAAATTGGATATTGGTTAGCGCTTTCTCTCCATGGAGCCAGATGTTCCAGAGTGGACCCTGGGAAGGACCCCCGAAGCTCAGAACATGGATGAGTTACTCTAATTCATCACAAGCACTGGTTCTGATTGTCTCCAGTGGACCAAAGCACTCTCCCATCTCAGACTGCCTTATAACAATGCTTCTTTAATCATGCAACAAATTAAACAACAAGAATGACCTGGTTCTCAGACCAAACAGGTAACAGAGTCTGGGTTCATGTAAGACCACAGTTGACTCTATTACAATATGACACCATGCGATGGCTGTCGGACAGGTTCAGAGTGGCCCTGTTCCCAGAAGGAAGATGACATCTCATTCTGTAGGCCAGGTACCCCAGGCCCCTGGGGAATCGTAGCTCCAATGTAAGTGAGGTTCTGCTGTTTCTCATCTTTCTACTTCTTGGTGTCCCTGCTAATATTTCACAGAACCTTCTAGCTCCAAGTGACAGCTGCATCAGCCCTTTGGCTATCCCTTCTCCATGTTCCAGGAGAAGTATTTGCTCTGAGTCTTTTCTGCTTCCCTGCGGAAGAGCCCTGGCTCGTTACATCATCCCAAGGTACACCAAGCTGACCCAGAACTTAGTTAATGCTCACAAGTATGCTCCCCACTCAGTCACATCCTCGACCACTGAATATTATTAACATGATTAATTATTTAATTAATTTGAAATTTTCATGTGCATGAGCATTTTTCTCACATGTATATCTGTGCACCATGTGCATGCCTGGTATGCACAGAGATCAGAAGCAGGTGTCAGACAGGTGGCACATGCCCCTTTCATCCTTGAAGATTTCCTCTCTCCATACCTGCCCGTTGAGTAGCATATCTCATATCTCATATCTCTGACTCAAAATATTGTCCACATGCACACACACAAAAAAATGACAGAAGCAAACTTAGACTTGTTTTGTATTCGGCTTCTAGACTAAGAGGCAGAAGTCCCCACTCAGACTTTGAACACATATTTCTCTACTCTCGGGGTTTTCAGGAGGAGGAGGAGTGTGTGCCGAGGCCTGCTTGAGTGTCTCACTTTAGACCTTATAAGGCATGGCTGGGTTGAGCAGCAGCCCTGTGATTCCAGCTGTAAGCCACCCATGCTGGACATGTTTCAAGAAGCTCATTATTTTCCAAAACCCTATCTTCCCTAAGAATCTCCTGGAGATACTCCATCAACACAAATTCATGTCTATTCTATCCTGACAGTCCAGAGCCTAGCATACCAAGCCAGTATTAACTCAGTTATATCTGGAAGTCAAGGATGTACGCAATTAACTGTAAACTCCAGTGCCTTCCCACACTCACCCACTCTGACACTGACAAAGGTAATGCCATAAAACCCAAGTCTCCCTGTCCCCTTGACCTTGACTTCATGGTGGATGGTTGTTAGGATGTCATCAGTTGTTCCTCTGAGCCTCCTGCATCCTTCTGCCAACCTGAGCGACTGCACCTGTGGGGCACGTTCCTGAAGACCTGAGTAAACCAGCTCACTCCCAATGCTGTCTCCCAAACACTGTTGACAAGACAATGAAGATTTCTACATCCCCGAAGAAGTATGGAAGAAAGCAGGGATCCTGGATTGCCTATGACCATTGGAGAACTAGTGACATTTCTTACCCACAGTGTCTTATTTTGTGTGTCCCTGGAACTATTTGATCAAGTGACAGAATAAACAAAAAAGGTGGTGGGTTGGTGACCTTTCTGTAACTGTGGTGAAACATCAGGACCAAGGCACCTTCCAGGAGGAAGGGTCTATATGGGCTTACGCTTCCAGAGGGATGAGAGACATCACCATCATTGCAGGGAAGCAAGGCAGCAGGCAGGCACGGTGGCTGGAGCAGCAAGCCGAGAGCTCACCTCTTAAACAGCTAGCAGGAAGCAGAGAGAGCAAGCTGGAGTGAAGACATCTTTCCTCCAGCAAGGCCACACCTCCTAAGTCTCCCCAAACAGCACCACCAAATGTGATCCATGTGTTCAAATACCCGAGGCTATGGGAGACATAGTATTTAAACCATCACAGGTGGTCCTGGAAATGGTTGTTAGAGGAAGGGGAGGGGCTGGGAGGGAGGTGAAAGACAGTGATTCTAGAAGCTGCCTCTCTACCTTAATCTTGTTAGCATCATGTTCTCCACTTGAACAACTTACTTGGCAGTTTTAGAAATACCATGAGAAGCCACTGTTTCGGGGAACTTCCCATTCCGTCAGTAGTAGCGCCACTCAGTAGAGTGAGGTTGATAGACAAATAGGTACTGGACCCAGAATCTGCAGGAAATGGAGATGTGGGGCTAGGATCCTAGTTCCCATTATCCCCTGGACCGGAGTTTTGTGCTCTCAATTTGGCCTGTGTCTGTGTCCATGCTGCTGTCCTTTTGTTAATTAGCTATTTCACTGAGTCTGTTCAGCACAGTCAAAGAGGAATCCTGGGGTGAGCGGAGAATGAGATCAGAAGCCTCACGTGTGGAGAGTGGAGTTTCAGACTTAATTAAGACTTTCAAGTCTTTGTGGATTTTGATTAAAAGCTGCAATGCTTCTTAAAACTGATATTTTAGCCCAATTATTTATAAGCATATTACTGAACTTTGGGTAGGTCTGACATTTAAGTCAGAAGAAGTCTCTTGATTTCAAAATAGCATCATTTAAAAATGGGAGGAAAAATAAAAACTTTCAGTGATTAAAAACAGAATAAAGAAATTTATGAATATTAGGCCATATATATAGAAGACATAAAAATGAAGACTTGGGCTGAAGAGGAGGAGAAGCATACTTAAGTAGGAGGTCATGGGTAACAAACGATGCCAAGAGACATAAGGAATGAGATCTGAGATGACATCACAAAATTAATAAGATAACAGGAGTCAACACACCTTTCGAAATAACTTTGAATACTAATGGTCTCATTTTCACAATACTAACAGACTGGGTTATGAAACAGGATCCATCTTTTCGTTGTCTCCAAGAAGTACACCTCACCACCAATGACAGACACCACATCCCTTAGAAAAGTTAATCTAAGCGACTTCAACTCCCAAGAGGCTGAGAGGAAGAAGGCTTCCTGTGCCTCTGGTGTGCACAGCTGTTGGATTGGTCTGGGCCCTGGACTCCTCACAACCTTGACCAGCATCACTCCCATCAAATGGCAGTTCCAAGTCACCAGAGCAGCGGTTTAGTGCATCCTGCCCCTTTGCCTGGGGATTGAATTATGTGCAGAGCCCACTACTGCACTGCCAGGATGTATCGGCAGGCCTGGCTTACCCTAAGAGTTAGCTGCCAGTTAGAAAAGGGGGCCTCTGGGAAACCAAAGGGCTTGGTGATCATCCCCACCCATCCCAGTGTTTAGCATTCTCTTCATCCTCCTATCAGATGCACAGTCTGCCCACACCTGGTACCATTGTCTGCGAAACAACCATTCTTCCAACATTGTCCTGAGTTTGGCAGCTTCTGAATGGGGCCAAATGAAAATGGTAATTTATTTCTAGCTATGTTCATGGAGAAGAACGGATAGGCATATTTATATGTACACAGACTAAAACACCAAAACACTAATTAAGTAAATTTAGTTTTCCCTTTAATCAGACTTCAGGTAATTAGTTGTCAACTAAGATAAATTACAGTTTATTCCATTTTTATACCCTGCTTTGGTCAAATAAAGATTATGCTTTAATGGCCAGATTTAGTTGCTAATTTTTCATGCATATGAAAGGATTTGTAAATATTATTGCTGGAATCTTTTAATGTTCTGAAAACTAATTTCTGCCTAAAATACCACTGTTTAAGCCAGCAATTGTATTTAAGGCTGCAGAATACTGGTTTGATCTTTTCCATCTAATATACAACCAAGCTGACTTTTTAAACCCTGAATCAAGAGTTTGGGGTCTGTGTGAAACAGCATCCAACTTGTCAAGACAAGGAGGACAATGTGAAACTCAAAGGGACAATCTTCTGGAGTCGGGAAGATGCAAGCAGGATAAGTGAGGCAAGAGTGACTGGGTTTGGCCAGTGGAAACCCTCTGGCCATCCTGCAGGCATGCCACACGGAATTGCTCAGGGGTGAGTGGTGTCTGCTGAAGTGAAGAGGTTCTTGTCTTATTCCTGATGGGTTTGCAGAGATGAGCTAGGGAGGAGGGAGAGGTCTAGGAAACACTTCAGATGAGAGTTCATTGGGCTTAGCACGTTTTCATTTATTTCTAACTCCAGAGTCAATACTGAATATACCGTGACTCTCATGCGTCCCTGTGCATCGTGTGTTATTTTTCACTCAAGCAAATGGCCATTTGAAAGACACGGTGATGCATTAAAAGCCATAAGTGACTCTCCAGCATGTGTGGGTATGATCATGGGCTCCATGTAAAGGGGATCTAGTGTCATGCTCAGGTCCCTCAGAATGCAAAGGGTTTCCAATGAGGTGCTCAAGCAGACACTGCATGAAGACACAAGTGGTCCTCCCTTTGCCCTGCAGAACTGGCACCCTTCATATGAAGGGAGGTAGACTTCATGGCATTTATTCTAATCAGTAGGAAACTCTGAGGGGCTGGCAAGTGGAGTATGGATTTGACTCTTTACTGCCAATACCAAGCATGATGTGTCAGGCTCAGTCTGGGAGGAGCAGGCAGAGGAGGAGCCAAACTAAAGAGGCCATAACAGGTCTCAGGAAAGCTGACTATACAACGAACAGCTTCTCTGTCGCCTCCTTAAGCACACACTACAAGCTCAGCTGAAGGAATGCAACCTGCTGGGCATCTTCGTGTACGAAATACCCACAGAGAGCAACCCCAGGAGCAGAGTTAGGAGGAGAGGTATGGTAAGGCTGGGGTCTCCATGACAGAGTGAGTGCCTCTTGTAAGAGGCGCCGGGGACTGCTAGCCTGTCCCCATAGCCCTACTATGAAGACTAGAAGACAGCTTCACCAGACACGAAGTCTGCTGGAGCCATGTCCTTGACCTGCAACCTCTAGACGCATGAGAAACATATGTCTGCTGCTAGAGCCACCTCCAGGATGCGGTTTCACATACTCTGAACATCAAGGAGCAGGCCAGAGCAGGGATGGTTGACAATGAGTCACTATCAGGTGTGAGACAAAGTTTCCTTAGGAGTCAACAATTTCATGTTGTACATAGATGTCTACATTCCAGCCCCACACCAACTGTGTTTCTGTTAATCTTTTACAAATAGAAAAGGAGACACAAAGAAGTCATGCAGGTGAATCCTAGAGCTTCAGACAAGGCTGGGGTCTTCAGTGACATCTGAATCAGCTGACAGCAGGACTCAGTTACAGTCTCTCTCTGATAGGGAACCCACTGGAGGCATCCCCACCCATCAGTGTGTCTGTGCAAACGGAGACCAGAGTTCAGGGTCTGATGTCCTCCTCTCCCACGTCCAACCTTATCTTTTGAGGCTTGGCCTTTCTTACTGAGCATGATATTAGAGTGTGACCATACCCAGACTGTTAACACCAGTGCTAAATATTCACACTGAGGTCCTCGGGTTTGCTCAACAAGGAACTGATGGACTGAACCATCTCCCCATCCCCCAGCCCCATTTCCTTTTAGCAATTTGTAAACGCATCTCAGATCTTCCCCAGCATCGCTCAACGCCATTGCAAGGTGGCCTAAAACTACCTGTCAAAGAAAATAAAAATCCCTACACCAACGCTGGCCACTTGATGCCCTTGTCCCACCTTACATCCAAGGTCATCTATTGGAAGCACATAGGTCATTTTAGGGACCAGCTTCCCCTACTGAGAACCCCAGCAGCAGCTGCTCTGTCCCTCAGCCACTTTCAAGAAGTGGAGGTGACTACTGACACTCAGAGCTCACAGAGGAAAGGGATAACATGGTGGAATTTACTCGTCTCCCTTAAGTCACAAAATTCTCCCTTAGGTTCTTTTGGATGGAAAGAACCAGAACTCTCTGGTTCTCATCAGTATCCAGAGAGGAAATCCTGACCATTAGATCGGCTCACTAGGTGATAGATTTGCCTCCAGGAAGAGAGTCATCAAGGCAATGAATCTTTGTGTTATCCCCGGACTCCCCTTAGGAGAAGTCATAGCCACTGCAGAACTACTTGCTATGAGACGGAGGTCCAGGGGGGAGACCCAGCTGCTGTTTCTACAGTACCTTTACTTTTACAAGATTCAAAGTCTTGAGAAAGGGGAGGTGATGCAGACTCCATACTTTGTAGGCTCCCTGGATCCTGTTCCACTCTCTGACACATGCTGGTCCCTGGTTCTTTCCCTGGTATAAAAGATTACCCAATTCCTTGCAGCCTGGATGGTGGGTGGGTCCAGCAGGCCTTTCTCTCTGTACCTTCTCTATACCCTTCATTCTTTCCATCTTCTGGGCTTGCTAATGTCAGGCTGCTGGGGGAATCACTCGGTCTCCTCACCTTCAACTCTGCCCATTTGGAACTTCCACCCTTCTTTCATCGACTTTGCCGACCAATCAGCAACTACATCCCTGTCCAGAAGGAGCAGCGCGACCCCTCCTCCAGCTCGTGTCAAGAATCCTTGGGAACTCTTCTCTGCGAAGACTCCAGCCTCAAAGGCCCAGGTGGTGACCTGAACGTGTATGTCACAGAATGTACGACCAGATGGTCACGTGTTCTTATCCAAAGTCCCACCATGGAAATGCTGCCTTCAATAGACCCTATACATAATGCTCTTTCAATGCAGCACTTGATCTCATCCAGCTATACTCTAAGATCAGGCAACCAAGAAGTAGCCAGTAAATTTGGCGGCATAGAAACAGCTCTGTTCCTCCCGTTTTGGTTAGCATATGCTAAATGTATAAAGTAATTTTGATTTTAAATATCATCGAGGATGAAAGCTACTCTAATCTGCTTCTGCCCCACTCCCACATAACTAAATAAACAGGACAAGACATTGAATCGTAGCCTATTTTCTTAGCTCACTGCGCTGCTGCTGCTTCCAGGGAGGAATCTTAAACTCACTTTTGCACTTTTCTGGTGGGGGAGGGGGTTAGAAGGAAGACACTGGCCCTGAACCGAGGAGCCCCTTTCTACACAACCATCTGGCTTTTCTCATCAGAGTTCTGGAGAAGCGTCAGTGACTACTGATAGTGGAAGACTCAAAAGAGGGCCTCTCCCCGAGGGCCACATAAGTCCCTCTAGCAATGGACCACTGCCTCTAGACAGGGAAGATGGGCAGACTGCTCTCTGGGCAACCCAGACAAACCCAGGAGAGAGGGGGGACATTGTGACGCCTTCACTTTGAGCCCCACTTTTCGACACTCTAATTGGCATCTTCTATAAATATTTGGGTGGTTTCATGTTTTTTCAAATGTCCAAGGGAGATCGAGTAATTTTGATAACTTTGGATTGCATTTTATTTGTGCATTATGACAATAACAGAACGGCTTTAGAAACCACAGTCTCTTCTCACAGCCTTGGTTCCGGTCGTTGGAGAGTCTGATTTAGATGTTTACACAGCTAAATGCAATTTATATGTCTTAAATGTTGAAAGAAGCCCCAACACCACAAGGAAAAAAAGGCCTCAAGGAAAGTATTATTTAAATCGTATCCGTGCTGCCACAGCCAGCAGGAACAGAGCCATCTTCTGTGGCAGGAGTGGTTTTATGTCACGCTTCTACCCAGGGGGCATCAAGCCCATGGCGTAAGCTGCCCTGGCCTCACTGTTGTATGTTGTATGTTGTATGTGGTTAAGCATGGAGGGACACGGGACAAAGGTAGTGTTGTATTATCAAAAATAACGTGAGAGACTTTCTGTCAGAATCAAGACTGACTACATGATTGGCACCTGTCAGCTAGTGATAGCCTCATGAATATGGGGATATTTAGTAACTATTACATTGCTGGAAATATTTCTTAAATATATTTTAAAGCCAAAAAACCACAGGAATTGTAATCCAGGGCCTCTGCATTGAAACCAGAGGGATAAGTTATTCTACGGTCTCTTGAGAAAGGCCATTTAGCAAGCACCAGGCCCAGAGAGGGCTACACAGCCCCTCCCTGTGTGAATGGGCAGGTAGCCATAGCCTCTCCCCACTTCTACCAGTCAACTGCTCAATTGAAAATAGATCACCCTGGGCCCCTGCGCTCCCCTCCCCCCATCTCTGGCCTTATTCCTCTCCCTGTGAATTCTGAATCAGTGCCATTTGCCATTCAGAACATGTGCGGCTTAATATAGCTCAAAGAAGAAAGGCAGCCGAATATTTTATTAAGTCACATTTTTCCCCACCGCCTGTGCATGTTTATAATGTGACAGTGGCCACCAAGGACCAACCCCACACAGCCCAACAACCAAGCACTTTATTTAAAAGGAAACAAATCATCTGGCCTCTTCTTGGGCAGTCTGGTGTGAGCAGAGCAATGTGAAGCCTTGGTGGGGCTCACTGGGCTAGGGGAGATGGGCTGGCTTTGGGGGAAGGGAAAAGTCTGTCCTATGAGAAAGGAATAGGTGCCAGCATGACTGGGGGCTATGCTTGCTCCCTGCAGCAAAGGAGTCTCTCCCATTGGCTTGCAGGTCATGTCCAGAGGGGACAGAAAGGCAACAGGGAGAGGGGCCAAATTTCTGAATGAGTGTTAAAGAGGATGCTGTGTGAAGGGGCTGCCTCCCCAGACTCAATGGTGGGTCTGTCCCTGAAACAGCTCAGATGCTGTGAAGCAGTCCACAGCGTAGGACTTTATGCTGACATAATGCCCCATGTTTATGGGAGAAATAGATACAGGGTTGCAAGTACACTTACACTGTCCTGATTGGCAGGTGCAGGGACCAGCACTAGCCCAAGGAAGAAGCCCAGCCCCACACTCAGTGAGCTTGGTCCCTCCCTGCTCTTCTGGTATCAACCATTCACTTCCTGGCAGTACCTCACATCCCCCCTCCACACGTCCCTCCACCGCTTTTCTGTATTTCAGTATTTGAGCTATGTTTACTTTGTTTGCAAGTGTTTGTGTGTACATGTGTGCCTGCATGTGTCTGTATATATGTGGAGCCCAGTGGTCACCTATGGATACTATTCCTTGGAAGCTGCCCCTCTTACTTTTTGAGCTAGGGCTCTCACTGGGACTCGAGGCTCATCTATTTAGCTAGGTTGTCTGGCCACTGATTCACTGGTCTTTGTCCACTCCGCCCGCCAGCATGCCCATGCTCAGATTATAAGCACATATTTCAGTGCCTGGACTTACAGGTGGTGCTGGGGCTTGAACTCAGGTCTTCATGCTTGCACAATAAGCTCTTTGATGACTGAACTATAGGGAACAGATGAAGTTCCCAGTGAATGTCTGTTACGGACACGAGCACAGCCATATCAAGGACCCAAATGCCTCAGATCATGGCAGTGGGAAAGCCTGTGTTAGATTCACAGGAATGGTGAAGCCTTCCCAGGCCCAAGAATATGCAGTGCGTGCTAACGTTATCCGCAGCAGCTTCCTGCTCCCAGGTGGCTGCAGCCTGCAAGCACTCCCCTACAGCGCCCTCACTAACCCACCTCCTGCTCCTTCCCACATATATAATAAGCTCACTGAGTTTCCAGGCTGCTATGTCTCTATCAAAGTCCTCAGCCCACATGATCCCAGCTTTCCTGTGCACGTGTCCGCCTTTCTTCATTCCCTGTCACCCCAGTCTCAAATTGTCTCCTCAGCCCTGTTTCATATTTCAAGTCATTCATGTCACAAGTTAGTTGGGGACTCGTGGTTTCGTTCTTCCTCAGTGTGCTGCAAGGTTTCATCATCTTTCTGAGGTTCGGCTTCTTGTCTTGATGGTCTCGTGTTGCAGTATCCTACCCCCGCACTTGGAACAGCCTTGTTGATATCAAGTGTTCCTGAGGGTCAGGGATCAGCACAAAAGGAGCTACTCCTGGCTGGGCAGAGCATAGATATTTGGAAGGACACTCTGCTCAAGGAGCCCTTCAGAACAGTAACTCCCAGCTCTGCTACCCATCTTTGTGTCATCGTGGTGAGGAAGGGAGCCACCTGATCCTGATGAACTTCAGTGAAATGCCAGGTGGAATATGTCACCCAGATGCAAGGTGAAGCTCAGCCAAGGGCAGCGCCACCCAGCAGTTCCTTCTGTCAGGCACATTGAACTGGCAAAGTGTCACGTGCTGTTTGCGGTCACTGAGGGGCTGGCTCTGTAATGGGATTGCTCCACATATTTCTGGCCCGACCGTTGTGTCAAGTGTCCTCCAACCCCCACCCCCAACATAGATCAGATTGGGTCCCAAGCTCTCTGTAATGAAAATGGGACAATAGCTCCAAAGTGAAAAAGGCCACGTCCTTGGGATAGTTGGAAGGTAGACCATTTCCAACAGATGACTCTGTTGTTTATTCCATGATTTGAAGATGCCCATGGTGGAAACAGGGAGCTGGAAGTTCAGCCATAGGAAGCTCAGCCATGGAGAGAAAGCTCAATGAGAATTCTAGCGGACTCTCTGCTTTCCAAGTTGCTTCTGTTGGATGTTGAATGTGCCCAATATGAGTCTGCTCTTATTCATTCTTTTACTTGGAAGCCTCACTTAAGGAGATAATTTGCCCTGTTTGGCGCTCTATCAGGAACTACAGCAAGCTGTCTTAAAGGGGCTCCACACCCAGCTGATTTCTGCTGCACATTTACAAGCCCGACAATGGCGTCACCCCTTGTTTGCTCTCTCAGTTGGTTACTCCACAATATTTTTCTATCTACCTGCCGCTTCTATCTGTGATGTGGTATTTATCACACCAGTTTTGCTTGCTGTGTACTCGATAAACCTACTCTTCTTGAAGCTGAAAGCGTGAATCTTGTAGTACATGCCTTTTAAGATGGGTCAATTACAGAGAAGGCCGAGGCTCAAAGTGGCACAAGCTCAGACAGAGGAGATTTCTCAACCAGCTGACCCTGCAGAGCACCACAACAGGCACAGCAGTGCACACCCCACAGCTGGCACCCATGAATCCATCTCCTTCCCCACTGCCATTGGTCTCCATTGCAGTGTAAACACTGAGAGGCCACCAATCTCGTCCGTGACCACTTGGGAAAGGCTGAATGGCTCTCCTGAGCATGGGATGATGAGTCTGCCTGAGGGTCCCTGACTACCTGTAAAGGTCAAGAGATGAACAGATGGGGGACCTCGTCAGATCTGCCAGCACCCTAGGATGCCTGGGATGGCATTAACACAGGCTTTTGTCCATTCCAGTCAGCTCCAAGTGCAGCGGGGAGGCATCCCCTGCCAGGACCCCACTCAGCCAGCCCTGCTAGACCTGAGGATGGGCTTCTTAGGCCTTCAGACAGGGCGTAAGGGGCTGTCACTCCAAGAGGCTAGCCCAAGGCTCTTCCCACCATGGTGCTAAAGAGTAGCCAACACTTTGCCTTTTGGATTTTTTTTTTAGATAGGGGTCTCACTCTGCAGCTCAGGGTGATCCCTCTGCCTCTGCCTTCTAAGTGCTGTGAATGTAGGTGCGTGTCGTCACATCCAATGATATCTGCATTTTTATTGGCTTATAAATTAATGTTCCTTATTTCATAAGGATGTTTTCCCACAAACACATACTGTGTCTTCACCATGTTCCTCTTCTCTTTTCCCCTTCATGACACACCCTTAGTCTCTTACTTCCCTCAACAGTTTCATGTCTACTTTCCTATCACAGATAAATGTGTCATTTTATAAAATATAGGGTCTACAAATTAGAGGAAACACATCTCTCTGAGTCTGATTTCATTTGCTTAGTATGATAATTTATAATTGTAGCCATTTTTCTACAAACAATATAATTTTGTTCATTAAAACAGTTTTGTTTATATTGTATATGCATATGTTTGCTTCCTCATCTGTATGCGAACTACATATGTACAGGAGCCTGTAGAGACCACAAGAGGGTATCAGAGCATCTAGAACTCAAGTTACTGTAGGCCACCGTTATGAGCTGCCTGATGTGGGTGGCGGGGATTGAACCTGGGCCCTCTGCAGAAGCAGCAAGTCTCCTTAGCTGCTTCACCACTTCTCCAGCCCCAAATATGCTATTCTTTGTGTCTGAGTAAAACTCATTGTGTGTGTGTACGTGTGCCTGCGTGCGTGCGAGAGTGTGTGTGTGTGTGTGTGTGCGCGCGCGCAGCCCAAATCAAAGGACATGGAAAAAAGAAACAGCTTTTGCCTGCTTGCCCTCAGTCTTGTTAGAAAGTTCCTCTATCTTGTTGCTGCAAGATTGCTTCCCTGACATGAGAACCACTTCTTCATGCGTCTGCTGTTTCCTGAAGACCAGCTGCTCTCCAGGAACCCTCCCAGCTTCCAGTGACGTGGAACTGCTGAGACGATCAGCCTTGTGGACCGAGAAACTAACTATTGGGTTCTCGGCTTCTCCAGGGTGAGACAGCCATTCTGCGGCTACCCAAACCGCATCCTCAAGCCAGTCTAATATATCTCCTATAGACGTATTCATTCATTCTATCCGTTCTTTTCTTCTAGAGAACCTGAATAACTCAACATCCAGTGGATGGATTGATGGGTACTTCTCCACAAACACCAGTGGGGAATCTGAGTCAGAACACAAAGTGTGAGCCACCTCCGAGAAGCCTTTGTCCAGGAGCACGGAGACCTTTGAAAGGACAATGTTTTCCAGTCACTGGAAGCTGTGTGGCCCCTTCAGGGTTAGTGCACCAGCCCAGGACTACAATAGATGTCCAACCCAGCTTATCTTCCTCCCGGGTCAATTTTGTACTCTTCATCTACCACAGTAATTATTTATTAAGGTGTGAAGCATTTCCCACCCCCACCCCCATGGCACGGCTTGGAACTTGAGTGTCAGAGTTTATGGCCCACATCTACCTATTGTTCGTAGGTTAATAGTGTGCACCATGCCCAACAAATCATCATAATGGTCATTTATACAAACAGTAACTGGCAAAATATCAACATTTATTTGGTGAAAAGCTAAGCGCTCACAGTTCAGGTGTGGTGACGGTAGGTTTATTTTTTATTAGAGAAATACTTATATCTGCTACGGAGTACCCAGTCCTAAATGCCATGTCTATCACAGTCCTCTCCCTAGAACTCAGAGGTCACTGCAGAAGGGAATGGAAAGATTCCAAGAGCCAGAGGCAGTGGTGGGTGCCCATGGGACAGTGCTTTCCAGTCATGGTGGGAACACTGTGTATGTGAACTCACAGAAGCTGTGAGTGGATGAACAAGACCCGCATAAGATCAATCCAGTCAAAATCCCAGCAGGAATGGACAAGGGCTCATGAAGTTCCCCCTTTAGCTGAGGAGTTACTGGTAACTGATGGCTGTTGTGGGGAGGGGGTTGGTTTTCATCAGGGATGTGAGTCCTGCAGGCTACTCACACTCAAGTAGATGTTCCTACACAAATATATGCACTCATATCACTAAGTAGACTCAGTGGGTTTTAAAAAGACAAAGAGGGAAGAGGGAAAGTATGGAGTGGTAGGAGGAAGGGTGGGTTTGGTCTAAATATATCACAATCATGTATAAAATGCAGCAAAATAAAAAGAAATATTCTCCTTTAGTATGTTGACTCAAAAACACAAGCCAGGGCAAACTTGATTCTAGGCTCTGCATCCAGAAGAGCAGTGGGTTAGAAGGCCTTTGGGGGTCAAGTGACCCTTTCACAGAGGTCACCAAAGACCATCTGAAAACACAGACATCACAATTCATAACAGTAGCAAATCACAGTTATGAAGTAGAAACAATAATAATTTTATAGTTAGGAGTCACCATGACCTGAGGAGCCATAGTAAAGGATTGTAGCATTAGGTAGGCTGAGAATCGCTGCCATAGGGGAAGCCATGATGAACACGTGACAGTTAACACATTTGGCTCTTGGGAGATGTCCCCTCTTCAGGGTGTGAGATTATCCGGGTCGCCTCTGTCTCCTTCACAAGGGTCTCACCTGCCTTTATGCACCATAGATCTGTCCTCAGGTGAGGATTGAAAAAGAATGAACTTTCACCTCAATTCTGGGAATGGGCTCGGCTGCCAGGTGAGAGCTGGTGCAGCACGAGCACAGCGGAAGGTGATCTGAGGCAGAAACAAGCTGGGCACCGTCATGAGCACCACCTGCCGCTGCATTTGCCGCTCCGCAGACTAGTCCTGGTCTCGGCAGCTGCTGCTCCTGGTATTTATTGAGCAGCTACTGTTACGGGTGGTTGGGGGGTCTGTCTGGGCCAGATGCTTCCAGGCTCTTGGCATCTTATTCAAGAATGAAATAAAGGCTCACATAGGCTGCAAAGTAGCAAGGAAACTATTCGAAGTGAAGCAAGAGTGACGATTAGAAAGGAAGGCACCATCAAGTTTGACAACAGGTTACAAGAGGGAACACACTCAAGGGCCCCAAATACTGGTTGATGCTTCCATTTATGGAGCTCAGGAGGAGTGGGGAGTTTGGGCACTTCGCTGTTTTGATTTATGGTCTTTTATTGGCTCAGTGAGCCATGCATCTTCTCATAATGCATCTGATTTAAACATGTACACCTAATCATGCAGAGGCATAGGATGGTAGATAGGGACTCCTTCTAAAAGTTCACTCTGAAGACACAGTTTGCCTTATTGCTCTTACACCTAAAAACAATTCAGGCCAGATCAGCCCACCTCTCTTGGTTTCAGAACATGCTTTGGGATGCACTGAATATGGCATTATCAAGGAACTGCTAAGGGGTAATCACTTTCTGTTGTTTAAAGTGCACACACACTAACAAGTTGTTATGTGCATTGTTGGAGGAGGGTGTGTGTGCATTCTGAGTGCAGATGAGGTCCTAGGTTCCAAGTGCATTATTAGAAGAGATGTGTGTGTAGCCCACGCCAAGTAGAGCCCCAGCTTACTAAGTTATTCCCTATTCTCATTCGCCTTAATATTACACTATAAAACATGGAATAGGAGCCATGGAACAAGCGGCAGCAGCAGAAAGATACATGTGACAGGACACATGGTACCAGCCTAGTAAGGATGCACAGCTCACATGCATTGCCTGTGGGGAAGAGGGATACCCACAATCATCGTGATTTCCTGCATGTTTTGCTACCCTGAATTCTGAAGAATGCTGGGAAGTAACTGTTCTATGTATGTGGATAAGAAGCTCAACCTGCAAGTCAACCATCTTAGACCCATTTTCAAAATGAAGTCTTCAATGGAGCTTAGAAATAACATGGAAGAGCTCTCTTCCAAAGTGGCAGCAGGTGAGTGTTCTTGTTTGAGAGAGGTTCTGTAACACAGCAAGGACCTGTTCCGAAGGTCCCCAGGTCCAGAAGGAAGATTGTAGCAGCATCTAATGCCACCTTTGTCTGTCGCTTGTCTTGTTTCCATAGCTTTGAGTTTTCACTGAGTTGGGACGGGTCGCCCATTGTCTGGTGGCAGCACCATAGTGAAGAGCGTTCCCTGGCAAATGGCATATAGCAAAATGAGTCTCTGTAACTGATCAGAAACCATCTGCAAATGTTCCACCCCAGGTTTAGAACTAGACTGTCACCTGCTAGCTGAGTGCTGAGCAAGGAAGCATCAGGGCTCAGGGGTCACCGTTTTTCCTCTCTGCTCTTGGCTCTGGGTGTGGTGCTCTAAGACCTCCTGAAGGGATAGACAATAACTGGGCTTGTGAGCCAAATACAACCTTTCCTCCCTAAGTTTCTTTTTGTCAGTTCTTTTGTTTGTTTTGTTTTGTAACGGAAAGGAAACTCAGACACTTTTTTTTTTGTTTTGTTTTGTTTTTTTGTTTTTCGAGACAGGGTTTCTCTGCAGCTTTTTTAGAGCCTGTCCTGGAACTAGCTCTTGTAGACCAGGCTGGCCTCGAACTCACAGAGATCCGCCTGCCTCTGCCTCCCGAGTGCTGGGATTAAAGGCGTGAGCCACCACCGCCTGGCTCAGACAGATACTTTGTTGCTCCATCTTCACACCTCAAAATGCTGAGGCACATTGGGGGCCCAAACTGAAAACCATAAAGGAACAGAAATCAATGTACTCTCATCATCACCTGGGGACAAAGACCCAGAAGACGATTTATCTCCTCAGACGTACCTCTACGTGTCCATCGGTCTTTGTCAGCTTAGTAACCTACCCACCGTCTGAGGCCACCTTCCCCGTTAAGGCTTCCAATGAAGCTACAGTTCACCACCTGGCCCAGAATGTGTGGGAAGAGTGATCCTCTTTCCTCCTGGCATTCTAGAAGATGTGCTGGTCACAGTTTGTTAGACTCCTCTGCTCTGAGGCCCACTCTGGTCAAAAGCTCCACGTCACCAAGCTCCACTTCCTACACCAGGAGCTGCCTTTCTGTCCCCTCTCTGGCGGCCTAGCATTAGAGGCAGGGCATGCTAAGGCAAAGGGTTTATCTTGAAGACACAAACGGAAGAAGAGCTATTGGCCTGCCCCCTGACATTTCATTTGGACACTCTGATAGCCTGTACATCTTCTGGGAATCTCTGCATGTTCCCTGGTTTGACCTCTGGCTCTGGCTCACTCAGTTCTTCCTTGGCCTCCCTCCTCCAGCAATGTCGGCAAGCCTCAGTACAGATTCACCAAAAATATTCATGCAACTCATTGCACGGTGCACAAAAATTAGCTTCCAAACCCCTACTCGTAACCCAGGCCAGCCCCACACCAGTGTCGCCAGTCAAGTTTGAGTGACAGGGTGAGACCGCAAGGGTGCTACCAAGCCCTCTCTGCTGCCAGGAGAGTGGTGGCAAAGGAGCTGATGAGGACTTCCCAATTCCTCCCTGTCGCTGCTCTGCAGACCTAACCCTAGCAGGTGTCCAAACAAGCAGGTCAGGTGTCACTATTACTTCACCTTGCTACATACATTTTGGTCAAAGTATTTGTGCTTTAGACTTTGCAAATACTTTGTTAATAAAGGAGTATTGCCAAAGTCCCTTAACTGTTTTCCTTTGAGCATAATTTCCCATGATTCTGCAGATACAGGACTGCCTACTTTACCCATCTGCAATTACTGAATATGTAGATTTTTGTATGTAAAAGATGCCATAATAAACTCTTGTTTATTATGCTTTGATAGCGCTGTGATTATGTACTAAATTTAAATACTAGGAAGTGGAATGATAGCAGATGAAATTTTAATATCATCCTGGTCCAAAACATCCTGTTCCACACAGCGAGGATGTGAGGGGAGACTATACTCTGTCCCTTTGTATACGCAGGGTTTCCTGACAAAGCAGTCTGGGAATGTTCCAGGAGGGTATATGGTGACAAAGACCCAGGATGACTTCCCACTAGCACATGTTACTCTGGGCTTCAACATTAGTGAATGAATGACTTCTAGCCTATGAACAGAGTCTGGAATGAAGCTAAGAGTAAACATGAGGGTCAAAAGAACAGCCGTTATCGAAGGCCAAACATGATGGACCAACACTTCCGTGGCTTTCAGATCAGTGTCTCCTTTGCTGCTGTATAGTAACACAGCCCTTGGAATCACACAAAGACTTGTTATCACAGTTCTTCACATTACTGGTAAGTGATCTCCGTAGCTTTTGCTCCATTTCCTATTCAGATCTGCCTCAAAGCCGCTTGTGTAAGTGCTCATATCCACTCAGACTGGGAAGAGCCCTGTTTTCTCCACAGTGGAGAAGGGGTTCACTGAATGACATATAAGCTCTGTCATGTCTTCTTTCTCTAACTAACCACCCGTGACTATTCCACCTACCACAAGTGGATTCTACCCTAGTTATTCTGCACACAGAACCAAGGAGAATTCCTGACCTTGGTTCCCATTCCTAGGAGGTGATCTCTAAGGGTATCCTGACTGATGAGAACATCTGAGATCCAGTGCCAACAATGCACTCAGTTGTATCTCCAGGTCAGGTGCTAAGTTAGGAATCTGGAGGCTGAGACCACAGCTGAGGGTGAGGCACAATGTCATCTCGGTGAAAATGCCAGACCTCCAAGATGGGGTGGATACCTGAGTCTCCTGATGTCCCTGAAAGAGTCAATGCCGTCTACAATTACAATGGGCATGGGAAGCTGAGCAGATGCCCAGGAATCTCCCAAGCTTACCTATGATGTCTTCTACCAAATCATTGAGTCGGACTTTAGCCCAAAGGGCTCCTGAACTTGAAGTCCATGCAAGAGGTGAGGGGGACCTTGGAGATTTTTAAAGACTGAAGTTGGCCACTGAGGTGCTTAGGACTAGGGACTGCTGTTGCTACTGTGTACTGCTGTGTACATCAACGTCAGCTGTCATCTCCCCCTTGGCATCACACTTCCTCCATCCCTCACAGATTTCTCATTTTAGAAAGTCTGGTATGGATGATGGTTTGCTCCTCACTAGACCATGAGTTGAAGGCTTTGCCCCTAGCCTATGGCACTAGCATGAGGTGGGCGGCACCTTTAAGAGGTGGGGCTTTGGTCTGATGGGATGGCTTAGAGGATAAGGGCATTTGGTGCTAAGTCCAAGGACCTGGGTTCACTTCCCAAGCACCCACATGATGGAAGGAAAGGACCAACTGCAAATTTTCCTCTGATCTATACACTTTCGCTATGCAGGTGTGCATTCCTATATACTTCCAATAAACAAACAAATATTTTTGAAAAGAAGTGGGGTCAGACCATTGAAACAAAACCCTTGAAGGAGATTGTAAGGACCTAGCTCTTCCCTTCTTCCCTGCCCCCTGCTTCTGCCTGGCATTTCTACCATAAGGAGATTCCCAAAGCAGATTGAGGCTTCTGAAACAATGACCCCCAATTCACCCACCTTCTTTTAAAATTGATGACCTTGGTGCTCAACCTCCTTAGCGATTTGGGAAATGCAAACCAAAACAACTCTAAGATACCATCTTACACCTGTCAGAATGGCTAAAATCAAAAACACCAATGATAGCCTATGCTGGAGAGGATGTGGAGTAAGGGGAACACTCATCCATTGTTGGTGGGAATGCAAACTTGTGCAACTACTTTGGTAATCAGTGTGGCGGTTTCTCAGGAAACTGGGAGTCAACCTACCACAGGACCCAGCAAGTCCACTCTTGGGAATATACCCAAGAGATGCCGAATCATACTACAAAAGTATTTGTTCAACTATGTTTATAGCAGCACTATTTGTGATAGCCAGAACCTGGAAACAACCTAGATGCCCCTCAATAGAAGAATGGATAAAGAAGGTGTGGCACATATACACTTTAGAGTACTACTCAGCGATAAAAAAACAATGACATTTTGAATTTTGCATGCAAATGGATGGAAATAGAAAACACCATCCTGAGAGACGTAACCCAGACCCAAAAAGAAGAATATGGTATGTACTTACTCATAAGTGGATTCTAGCCATAAATAAAGGACATAGAGCCTATAATTTGTGATCCTAGAGAAGCTAAATAAGAAGGTGAACCCAAAGAAAAACATATTGTTATCTTCCTGGATATTGGAAATTGGCAAAATTGCCGGGCAGGGTTTGGGAGCACAGGGGTGGGGGTGAGGTGGGAATAAGGGGAGATGGGGGGAGAGAAGGGAGAAAGAGAGGATGGGGAGAGCTTGAGGGAATGGGATGGTTGGGATGGAAGAGGGGATTATGGGAGCAGGGAAGTATATATCTTAATTACGGGAGCCATTTTAGGGTTGGCAAGAGACTTGACTCTAGAGGGGTTCCCAAGTGTCCAAAGAGATGTCCCCAGCTTGTTCCTTGGGCAGCAGAGGAAAGGATGTCTGAACTGGTCTTGTCCTATAGCCACACTGATGATTACCTTGCATATCACCATAGAACCTTCATCTGGTAATGGATGGAGATAGAGACAGAGACCCACATTGGAGCACTGGACTGAGCTCCCAAGGTCCTAATGAGGAGCAGAAGGAGGGAGAACATGAGCAAGGAAGTCAGGACTGCGAGAGGTGCATTCACCCATTGAGATGGTGGAACAGATCTAATGGGAGATCACCAAGACCAGTTGGAATGGGACTGATGGAGCATGTGATCAAACCAGACTCTTTGAATGTGGCTGACAGTGGAGGCTGACTGAGAAGCCAAGGACAATGGCGCTGGGCTTTGATTCTACTGCATGGATGGGCTCTGTGTGAGCCTTGTCAGATTGGATGCTCACCTTCCTGGACCTGGGTGGAATTGGGAAGACCTTGGACTTCCCATAGTGTAAGGAACTTGCATATCACCATAGAACCTTCATCTGGTGGTGGATGGAGATAGAGACAGAGACTCACATTGGAGCACTGGACTGAGCTCCCAAGGTCCTAATGAGGAGCAGAAGGAGGGAGAACATGAGCAAGGAAGTCAGGACTCTTTGGCCTGAAGAGGGAGGGAGTGGGGTTGTGGGTGGAGGGGAGGGGAGGGAAATAGGAGGAGGGGAGGAGATAGAAATTTTTAATAAAAAGGAATAAAAATTATAATGCATAAAAAATAAAAATAAGAAATAAATAAAATAAAATTGATGACCTTGGTGCATTTTCTTAGCATGACAGTTAGTGTCTAATAGCATAGGGGTGCTATCCCAGAGGGAGCTGTAGGGAAACTCATGGCTTTGAGTACTACAGCCAAGAGAGAACCCGTTCCCTTCTGTTTAGACAAACAACAAACTACAAAAGAACCTCTCCCCATAGCTACGATTCTTTGTGAAGATGGGGTGATAACAGGCTAGTGATCAGAACCATTTAAATCTGTGTGACTTGTAAACAGAAGGATGGAGGTGACCCCTCTCACAGACGCTGCTTTGCAATTACACTATTGAGTTATGGAAATGGCTCTAGGATGTGTTTTGGAAAAACATCAACTCAAATCTAATTTCCAGCCACACAAGGCAACATTAAGGAAATGAACCAGGGTAACTTCCACCTCTGCTCCAGCCCCGTCCACAGGTGTGAGGATTACAGTGGCCTGCTGGGAATCCGTGTAAAATATAATGTAATCACAGAGACTGGACCTCACAATTAAATTTGTATAAAGTCAGATATAGAATTAATCCCCAAATGTCAGACTGGATGTTGGTTCTGGTTTCACGTTTTTTAAGGTAAGTGAAGCTTGATTTCTTTCTAATTCCTGTTTTTGCAATGATCCGGAACAATCTTCAAAGCCCCAGTCTGTCTTACAATAAAGAAAAATGATACATTTCACCAATGTTTTCTACAGCGAGCAACAAAGGTGCCACAGAGATTTACCAGCCTCTTGGCCTATTTTTTTTAGCACCCAGTATTTTCAGAGTTGTCAGAGAAAGAAATCAATGCCTTAAACCATCTAAACCCAGCCTGGGAGTTGGGCTTTAATGCCGTGTGAAGCATTAATCTACAGCACTTGTTGTTCATGATTTCAGTACGGAATTATTGAAGAGTGACTGTCAGTATGAGGCTGTATTGGCAACACCAGTCCAGAGGCTATAAAACTGGGATGTTTTCAAGGAATTGATGGAAAAGGATCGAGTTTTCCTTTCGCGTTAATAGCAGCCTGGAAATCAAACATCATCTTCTGATAGCAATCAATTAAACAAAAGCCTGAGAAGTGTGTGGAATTGCTCAGCATCTCTCTAAACCCGAGATGATAAAACTAAGTAGCTCTCCTGACGGCCACAGGGAAATGAGGAACACAAACACAACTGAAGTGGAACTATTCAAAAGCCGCCAGAGACTGCAGCTGCAGCTGCTCTGCTCCGAGGAGGCCAGAGCTCCCTTCTGAGATAGGGCTGGAAAGAAAGGCACTACCAGGAGCTTTCCAGTCAGACACTCCTCCTCCAGCAGAGAGGAGGAGCGTCCTGGACCCAAGCCACCCCCAGGAGACCTGTCGTGCCCAAGACCTAGATGTGTATCTTATTTTCCAGGCAAGAATTTCTTCTCTGTCTGGTGATGGAACTGCTTGCGTCAGGGCAGGATGCTGGAAGGGCAGCATGGACAGGAAAAGGCCAACACACACTCCCAAAAGATGTCTTTGAGGCAAACAAACTCATGGAACTTCATCGAAGGCTCTTTTTTTTTTTTTACCCCCTGAAGAAAAAGTCCAGGATCCAAAACACTCCATGTTGTCCAACTTGAATTCAAAAAACAATAGTTACATATCTTTAGCTCTCAGACCTTGTTAGTCCTATAGCCTGAGTCTAAATATGTTGAAAGCACCCAGACAGTGTCTTCACCGTGGGCACAAGCGCGACATGTAGATATACAAAGGTCACCGAACTTTGCTACCCAAAGGCTAACCCTGGTCCAGAGGCACCAGCACCAGGTGGGCACAGGAGCAAGTGCAGCATCTGGAGGAACCTGCATCTGCAAGTCTCCAGCCATTCCAGCTGCAAATGGAGCTTTGAAACTATCAGGTAAAGACATAATGGAGTTCACACTTTTGGTTGCTTCCTGTGCCTTTCTTCTGCAACCCTTGGCCACAGACTCTAACAAAATATACATTATTGAACATATCAAAGCATAGTAGGATCATTCGATTATCAGGTGTAGGGAAATAGGCGTTCATACCAGACCATGATTTCCAAACCCTGAGGTTTGCTGAGCAGACGCAGAGCAGGGATATGTGGAGTAAATCAGAGCAGATTTGCATGGGCTCTGACAAAGTGTTCCCTTCTTCAGCAGGCGATTAGTTCCACACTCGGCTATATTTAACATGCCTGCTGTGCTAATGACCATATGGCATATGACACCCTCTCCACCTTGAGAGATGACAGGCACAGATCGCTGAAACCTAAACACACCGCAACCCAATGACTCTTCCCCATAAGTGTTTCTCACAGCTGAATCGTCTCGGTCCAACAGTTATCGTCTCTTGTCCCACTTTGTGTGAAGTTCTCCCCGTCTCGAAGATTAGTGGAACCCTCTTAGATGAGCTGAGGATTCATGCGCACAGGAGAGTATAAATCTCAGCAGTGCATGGACAAATGGGAACCCTTGCTTCACTGCACATTCTCTAGGTATAAGAGTTGTCTCTCTCCACCTGCTACGGCAATTGTAATGAGATCCATGATGATTTTCAGCTGCTTTTGTACCTCACAAGCAGGTGGGCACATAAAAAATACAAGCCTTATATTGGTCTCCCGAAAACTCCTCAGAGCCTCTGTGAGCTGACAGACTACACTGCCCCAAATGACGTAACAAGAGATGGATGAACCTTCAAAGGAGTTCTGCACCCTGCTAATTCCACCTACTGTCCAGTCCTCCTAGAGTAGATGTTCATTTTGAGGACTAAGAAACCTGTAAGAGGAGAGAATGATGCAAAGGCAGCATGCAAGCATGCATTTGCATGCACACATACACACACAGGCACACATACATACACACACATGCAAGAAAATGTCACAGTATCTCAGGGAGATGGCCACCAGCAACTGACTTCAAAGGAGTGTCCAGGATACCTTGGTTCCACACTACCCACGTCAAACACGACACCAGGATGTTCCCATGGTCTTCACAGAAGGAATGGCAGAAGCTACCTACAGATAATGAGGTATCACGAAGGCTAAAAGTGGTTTGACTCACAGAGCTGCCCAGCCCACCTGCAGGCTTGAAGACACAGCTTTCATTTCTGAAAGGGATAGAATCCAAAAGGAGGGTTGATTTTTTTTCCAAGGTCACACACAATATCCTGGAAGGACAAGGGTTACAACATGATAGAACTGTGACCCCAAGATCTCTTCTGCTCTCCAGGACAGGAGCTAGGCAAACCCCTAACTTCTGTGTGCCTTGCTTTTCCTCATTTCAGGGTATGCTGAGCCTCCTTCCTGCATTACTATTTCATGCTTCCTTGATACTGATCCAAAATCAATAGGATTCCCAGGGCTTCCCGTGCTATTTCACACCATGCTGAGCAGAGAGGATTCTCAGACCCACATCCTCACCGAAGCAATTGCTTCCATTTCTCCCCATTTTCCATTTAACTGTCCATACTTGAACAAGAACAAAGTGGTGGTGGGTGTCCCATTCACTGGGCAGGAATCCCTCCTAGGTCCCTGGTCCCCAGGAGAGTTCACATCTCCCACTGCAGACTGCCACTGCGTGACAACAGGGGACCTCACAGGCCTTTTGAGTCTCGTTTTATTTTTTAAATTATGACATGCATAGATATATGTACACATGTGTACACACACACACACACACACACACACACACACACGGACTGAGTGAGTACTTGGTTTTGAGTAACCACTTTGGGGGTTCACCCCTAGGGAAGAGTGACTCTTCATTGCTCAGCATGCATTAATTTCCTGTGGTGTTTCAGCTAGGGGTGGGCCTTGTGAGAGTTCCCATCCTCATTAGCATGTCAGTTGATGCTGTCACTGCTTAGGCCTCCTTTAGGTGGCCATATTGTTGAGGTTTCCTGTCCTATATGGAAGACATCATCTCCCACCAAGCTTCCTTTTCTGCTGCCTCACAGTCTTGCCATTTGTTCTCTCTCACCTCCTCCTACGACGGGTTGTTTCCTAGTAAGTCACACCACCAAAGCACTATCTGCTCCCACACACCACTCTTCAGGGATGACCACTGGTACACCTGAAGGAACACGGAGCTGCGCAGACTGTCTTTCCTCTTCTGTAGTCATTGTCCACTGATGTGGCAAAGGCTGCCTCCGCCAGGGGATCCCAGGAAGTCAACCCTAGCCACTTCCTCCCTTCAGAACACTGTGCCAGGAATGGCTCTTAGGAATTCCGATTCTCACTTACGTCAAAACAGATGCAACAGCCGGGGCTAATGAGATTCCTTCAGCAAATTATCAGCAAGCTTAGAAACATTTTCCCCAGGCCAGCCAAACCATGCCGCAGCCAGCACAAATGGGGACAGCGAAGAACTAAGGTCATAGCAGAGGAAGGGATGGGTGTCAAAACAGACAATGGATTTTCTGAGTTCTGGATCCCAGTTCCATTTCAGAAAAAAAAATGCTTTGCTATTTTATCAACTGTTTTGAAGTCAAAATCACTCCTCAAAAAATAACCAATGCAGGGAAATCAGAACATATTCCAAATGACCGTCGTATAAAGGATTTTTATCACATTTTACATTTCTACAAAGTTACTAACTTCATGAATACAATGGTTGGCCATATGACTGCATGTCCCCCCAAGGACTCTGCTGAGAACAGAGAGAACCACTGCCAAACTTCCAGTCAGGACAATCATCAAAAAGAATGTCCTATGCAAATTAGGATATACCTAACTTTGGGATGTATCAAACGCACTTAAAACTGGCTTCTATCTCATTCTAATAATGACTGATTTTTCTGTTTTCTTTTGTTGCCCTTAACCCCAAGCAAGCATTTACTCTTTGATATTGCTATTGCTGCTTTTGTTAACACAGGGTCTTGCTATGTAGCCCTGGCTAGCCTGGACCAGAGTGCCCCTGAACATTAAACAATCAATCCTCCTGCCTCTGACTCCTAAGGGCAGGGATTATGGGTATGTGCCACTGTGCCCAGTTTTGAACTATTTACTTGTGATTCTCAACATTGCCTGGAGGTCTAGACAAATTTTCTTTTGGAGTTATACGTCTGTGTACAGATACCAACAACTACCCAAGGAGTCCAGGCACCAAGCAAAATTGGACTGACCCAAAAGAGTAAATGCTAGGGCTCCCATCCCAGGATACTATGAGCTTCTTGCTAACAGAGAGCCAGATACACCCAAGTTTGCTTTGTTAACGAAATCTGTCTTCTTGGGAATACACTTCATGGATATCACAAAGCTCACAACCTTATTTTCCTCACAGTATCTAATTATTCACATTTCTCAGGCAAAGGTATAAATTACTACTAACAAACCTACCCCTATATCAAGAAATCATGGTGGGAAAATGGTATAATTTCTATGCATCAGCCACTCAAATCCCATAATGACTACAGCAGTCAGCTCTAAGCTGCATCTGTATTTACTGTCTGAAGAGCCATAGACTTGTGTGCTGAGGTATGAGTTGACTGTATTCCCAAGAAGTCAAGTGTTAGAGACCTGACTCCTGTGACGTCATGTGAGGAGGTAAGCCCCTTACGAGAGGATAAATACCATTATTATAGGAGAGGACTGTTTATCTTATGAAAGTCCTGATGTAGAGATGCCCATGAGCCTTTCATGGTTTCTTACTCTTCTACCTTCCAACCAAGGGCAGACACCACAAGATGAAGTCTCTCGACTTTGGATGTCGCCACTTCTGGAAAGAGTAGAAAGACATTTTCTCTTTCAAAAACCCCTGTTCCCAGGAATTCTGTAGAACCATCACAGAATAAACCATGAGAGCCACAGTTCACATTCTTGAATAGACAAGGACAAAACAAAACAAAAAGCAAGGTTTCCCAGAGCTCCTGCTGAAGATGATGACTTTGAACTACCCTCCTGTCTCCATCTCCCCAGTACTGGGATCACAGGAACCTGCCACCATGCCTGTCTTTATTCACCATTAATGTCTGAACCCAGGGCTTTGTGAACACTATGCAAGTATTATACAAACAAACCTACATTTCCAGCCCCAGAGTCCATATTCTTGATAAACAGTACAAATATGAGTCTTTGGGGATCCAGATAGCATCTGTCCTGACAGCCAGTGAAAGCAGTCAGTCCGCTGGAATCAGGTTGGGTTCTTGAGTCTTTCATGGCATGCTCTGAGGTGACTGGTGTCACCTCACCACAGAGCATCTGGCATTTCGCTATTCAAAAGTATAGATTTTGAGCATTGACTTTATTCTCTAAAATAACAAAACAACATGAAGGATAAAGCCTCACACTTCAGTGTACCAGCACTGCCTGCTGCTTGGGCAGCTGAGGCAGGAGGATCATATGGGAACGCATACGGACATGAAAGATTGGCTGACAGGGCCTATGGATGGTGTCATCACCATACGGCAAGCCCAGAACTCAGTGTCACAGGCCTTAGGCACAAGGGCATCACACATATGTGCACCATGCAGTTTGGTTTGCTCCTTCAATCATCTTACTACAGATCTTTGGGGGGTTAGCTTGATCAATTTTTGCCCAGTCTCAAATGTGGTTTGTTTTTTTTTTTTTTTCCTTGAGGCAAGGAAGCAAGGTCATGCTTGTTCCAGACAAGCTTTGGTAGGAAAGGCCTGGTTTTGCGGAGTCTTTATCTATGAAAAATAACTGGAAATCCATTATTTTCAATAAAAGTGTCAGGCTTAAGGTTCAATTAAAATGATACATGCCTGTTATTTGGCAGTTGGTAAAGATAAAACCGCCAAACAGGTAAGACCGTCAAGTAACAGAGACACGATTTATACTTGTTATCTGAGGCCTCTAAACACATGCCTTTGGCCTATACCTCTAGGAGTGTGTGGCAAAAATACAACTGCCTCCCCTCTGATTATTGATAATGTTTACTGAGCACAGCCTTGGTGTAGACTTCAGCGGTCAGGAGAACGACACCCAATCTTCAGTTTCCAGGGAGAGTAAACAAACAGGGCTGAATAACTCACTCTGTGAACAGCTCGTGTAAACACCTAATCAAGAAATGCGGCCCTGTTTCTTTAGTCCCAGGATTTGCATTCAGGAAATGAGACTCCGGCTAAGGGGATGTACAGAGCTCAGACGCATGATGATGAGGAAGAAGAGCCTCCATCGTTAGTCTATCAAAGAAAAGCGTCGAGTAATTCCAGATTCTGGAGGCAGTGTGGCCATCAGAAGCGCAAGACGACTGAGACCAATGAGAAGATTCTGGGAACAGAGTTCTTGTTACAAGTGCTCAGAGGTACCCCAGTGACAGACAGCTCAGTCAGTAAAGTATTTGGAATACAAGCACAAGGACTCGAGTTAGAACCCTCATATAAAAAAAGCCAGGCATGGTGCCAAGAGAGGGAGAGGGAGATTGGCAGTTAGTTCCCTAGGGCTCTTTGGCCAGTCAGTTTAGTCTAATTGGCAAGTCTTGGACCAATGAGAGACTCTGTCTCAAAGAAAGATGGCGGATGGCACCTGAGAAATGACACCCAAGGTTGATCTCTGTCCTCTGTGTGCAAGCTCACAAATGTACACAAGCACCTTCAGACACATGTACATGTATAGGAGAGAGGAGGGCGAGAGGGAGGGAAGGGAGGGAGGGGGCGTCCCCTTAGCACTCTGAAAAGTCTAAAACTCTTACCTATTCCTGGGGCCCGAATCTATCCTCAACAGAATGACCGTGGTACAATGGGGAGTCCAGGTGTGGGAGGCATAAAGAGAGTTAAGCCCAGCCCCAACTTTGCTGCTCAATATCTGCCAGACCCTGATGACAACCTGGCCTTCGGCTTTCTTCTCTGCCCATGGAAAGAGAGGTATCTGAGGGCCACATGGCCTCTCTGCTGTCAGGGCTGAGTAACCCATGGAGCTCCATGTTTTGCCAACATGATCCGTGACTTCCAAGTAACATGAAAGTTCACAATGTTCACAAGTAAAGAAAATACTCATTAGACCGGGAAACACTCATGAAACTGGCATGGGGGAAGGCATCCTGCAGCTATAACCAAAGCGTAGTCCTGCTAAAATAGAGCAGGGTATTAGAACCCTGGGCCATGCCATATCCTGGGGTGCCTGTAGTGAGAGAGCTGGGCAGACGGAAAGCCTGGTTGGCTCAGTGAGCAGCAAAGAAGCCGAGAGAGGTGCATAGCGCTATCCCTACAAGAGAGCAGAAAAGAGGGGTCTGACCCCGGATGAGACTCAGCACAGCCCCAGGAACAAAGTCAGGCTGAGCCCAGTGTGCTGGAGAGGGATGAAGTATCCAGGTGCAGACAGCCTCTCCCGAGACCTCAGTGTACAGGGGGAGTTCAGTCACAATTCTCACAACAAGCAGAGTGCCGAAGGTCTCCAGACAGGACAAGCAAGTTCTGTCTTCTGGGGACATCGTCCACTCTGTCCTTCATTTGTGATTCTGTCCTGAAGAAATGGCCCCCAGTACCAAGCCTCTTCTTGTGTTCTCACATCTCCTAACTATAAAGAGAAGATATGAGTGTGTGTATGTGTGTGTCATGCAAGCATGAGCGTGCATATGTACATGGATATGTACATGTGTTATGAGTGTCTGTCCATTTTTCTGGCTGATACCTATATTAGGTCACTGGTACATCTCATCTGCCTGCACCCAGACCAAACCCAGCAGACCTTGCTATAATATCAGTGGCTTTTACCATCTCAGACTTGGATGAATTCAGATTTTAAAATGAATTAAAAACTTAAAGATGTGAGGAACTAGAGGCACAGGACTACTATCCAAATCCTACAGAATTAGAGATATTAACATGACACTTCTCCCAGGATCCTGAGGTTGACAGACAGAGAAAAAGGAGCTGGCCTTGAACACTAAAAAAGCAGCAAACCCGGGTTGCCCAGAGGCCAGCGCCTTGCAATTTCTGGAACTTCCCATCAAGGGAAGCATTTACATGCATGAGAAAAGGTAAGACCGTGGAACAATAGCAACAAACGCACCTTAGAAAGTGGCCAATGAAGGAAGCAGACATGCATTTTGTGTGTGGCTGACGTAGTCACCTGTGAGCAGGCTCGGAGCAAAGTCCAGAGACAAAGGTCCATGGAATGGCTCACATGTGTGCCCTGTGTGCAGCCCTTGGCCTCCATGGCCGATGCAAGTGAGCTGCTTTTTCTCTGTTTTAGCAGAGATGTCAAGAGTTTTGGTTTTAGTGAATCTATGCTAATTTAAAGAACTCTACACAAAGTCTAAAAAGCCTCACGTTGGTGGCATCTTTGAAAAGCCAATCTGGTCAGGCGGCTGCCTCCTTACAGCTTTATCACCAGCATACACAGCTCCATGTGCTTAAACTGCTCCACACAGGGCTGAGGACATGCAGGGATGGCTGCGTGTCTGCATCGAAATGCTCTCCATGACTGTGCTTACTTTTCTTGAGAAAGAATAGCAGGCCCTTTCCTCTCAGCGAGCAGGCTGGTTTCTGCCAGCAGACATAACAGAAGGGTGTTCATGGCCCCCATCTCCACCTTCATGGTGTGCAGCTCATAAGGAACCTCCACTCTCAAGGTTGGGCTGCTTTTGTACACATAGCTTGTGAAGCCTTATTGGGAAGACCTTTATTCTATCATAACTCTCTCTCTCTCTCTCTCTCTCTCTGTGTGTGTGTGTGTGTGTGTGTATACACATGGGTGAACACCATAGATGTGATATTCTCCTAAGTACAAACATCTCAGGTGGACCTATCTAGCTAATGTGAGTGTGTTTTAGGTTTCAAACAACTTAAAGACAAGGGGCACCATGTTTAGTGCCTAGGGACTACTCTACTCTTGTAGATGGCATTCCTTTCTTCTAAATTGTTTTCACTTTACTTCTCTATTTCATGCATGTGTGCATGCTGTGGATGTGTGTGATGGTCAGGAGACAATTTGCAGGAGTTTTTCCTTCCACCACATGGGTTGTGGAAATCTAACTGAGTGCATTGCACTTGGAGGCAGATGCATTTACAGACAAGGCCCATGCATACACTACTTCTAAGAGGAGTTACCTGATAGATTCCCCTCTGTATACTGTGAATACCATTGGTTAATAAAGAAACTGGCTTGGCCTGATAGGGTAGATCAGAGCTAGGCAGGGGAAATTAAACTGAATGCTGGGAGAAGGAAGGTGGAGTCAGGGGAGAAGCTGTGGAATGCTGCCAGGGATAGACATGTTGAAACCTTGCCGGTAGGCCACAAACCTCGTGTTAAAATATAAAATAATGGAGATGGGTTAATTCTAGGTGTAAGAGCTAGCTAACGATACGCTTAATTGGCCAAGCAGTGATTTAATTAATACAGCTTCTGTGTGGTTATTTCGGGAGTCTGGGCAGCCAGGAAACGAACAAGCAACCTCCTTACAACAGCTTACCCAGTAACCGCTATGGTCTCCCCAAGGACTCCAGGGATCAGGAGGTTTATTTCAATCCAGCCCAGGAATTCCTCACAAAAGTGTATTGTAAAATTAGCCCTTTGTTTCTCTTACTTTACTTATCTATTTGTTTACTTGTGGCACTGTGACCAACAGCTCAGTGTTTAACCATGGGCTATTTCCCAGTCTTCCAGGGACTTTTAAATCTTTAATGCGGCTACTAACTATGTAAACTGGAGTCTGCAGATCACAATGGCCTTTGTGTTTGCATATATTGATGTGCTATTGAGCCTCATATGAATCCTAAACAGTAGGCTACTCTACTCTGGATGTTATCTAGATGGTAACATCATGCATTGAGAGAGAGAGAGAGAGAGAGAGAGAGAGAGAGAGAGAGAGAGAGAGAGAGAGAGAGAGAGAGACTGACTCAGGGCATCTCACCTTGCCTTTGTAAGTAAAACTGTTACCAGGTTCAGAGTAAGACAGATGGAGGGGAGAAGAGAAGAGCATTTTAATTTTTATAGCAATATAGTCTATGTTTTTATGTGAACTTTATAAAATCAGGTCTGCTGGAGAGACTCAGGGGCTCCAGGGGCTGAATGCAGGCGTCCTCAGCATGTGTAATTATGGCCCTGTGATTCTCCTCCTGTAGGTGCTGGCCTTGGGATCACCTGAGAATCAGTGTAAGTCTCTGCCCTGACAACCCAGAGGAAGAAGAGGCTGGAAGCTCCTCACAATGTGCACATCATAGGTATCGGCCACTCTCATGGCCACACAAGCTGTGTGGCACTGTTCTCCACCCACTTCAGCAGGCCAACCTTAAGTGTATCTGTGCCCCTGGGTGTGGCTAGGGATGAATGAATAATATTGGGTGGTTAATCCGCTCCACCTACTGAGACCAGGAAGAAATAAAAACAAGGGGCAGAGTCTGCTCTGTCCTCAGCTTGCAGGGGCTAGTCCGATTCCCAGCACCATGAGCCATCTCTGGTTCTGCCACAGTAAGAAATGGGCTACCATGTCATCAACTTACTGGGTAATAACAGCCAAGGGACTTAACACTACAAGCAATGTTTTTCTGGATATGTCTTGTCTCCCGAGTATCTGAATGATGTGGTGTTTGTTCTTGGTCATGGTTGCTTGGGTGCTCCAGGCACAGCATGGCTGATAGGGTCACATTGATTTGTGGCTTCATAGGTTCTAGTCCCAAAATTGAGCTCATGATCTTCAAATTGATTGGGTTTCTTAACAGGAAAATGAAAGGAAAACACGGGCATTCTAATTCATGTAAACAGTGAGTAAGAGACAAAGAATGAGTCGCTTATTGCCATCAAAACACACAAACAGCAGTAACAACAAATAAAACAAGATACGTCTGCACAAGTTTCTCAGGGCATCTGTGCAATACATGATCTTTGCAAATATTTTAAGAGTTGTCCAAGAAGCGATTAGGCTAGAAGGAAGGATTCCCTTAAAGAGCAAATGGTATGCAAACACTGTGGAAAATTTTTAATCTGTTCATCTGAAGTCTCTGCAACTCTCCCAAAATGCAAAACATTGAACCAACCAAACATGGCTACAAAACTAAAAGATGTGTTTCTTTCCGGAGATGAAGTGCTGAGTAGGAAATACACATGGGTTTCATGCTGTTCCCTCCACGGTGTCCATTTGTTGCCATCATTTCCTGCAACCTACCTACCCCAGGGGATTCCCAAGTACACAGACGACCTCTCTGCAAACAGAGCTTCCCTCTTTCCGTTGTTTCCCCACGCAGTCGCGACTTCTTCCTTGAAGTATTGCTTGTCCATTCAAGCAAGGACAACACAATTACACAAGCCAGAGGTTTTCTGGAGAGAGATAATTGCTAAATAAAAATAAACTAAAAAGAAAAAGCGCTGGGACCGAGGGGACGGCTCAGTTGGTAAGATGTTGTCTTGCGAGCATGAAGATCTGAGTTCAAACCCAAAAACCAATTAAAAAACAAATAGCTGAGTATATGACATAAGTTCATAATTCTAAGGCTGAGGAAGCTGAGACAAGAGGATCCCTGAGGCTCACAGCTCAGTCAGACTAGCCTTGTTGGATAGCTCCTAGACAATGAGAGAGTCTGCCTTTAAAAGGGGGAGCATGGTACTTAGGGAGTAACACCTGAATTTGTCCTCCAGCATCCACCCAAACCCATGTGTATTGTGTATCTGCATGTGTAAAGACACACACACTAAAACAAACAAACAAACAAATAAATAAACAAACATGCTAATCTTATGTTTGCTCACTACAGCATCCCTAATTCTTCAGAATTGGAACCTGGCAACCTCAACCCTCGCCCTGCTCTGGGACTTTCCTAAGTATGCAGCGCTGAGGCCATCTTGCACTCAAGGCCCCCTGAGCTGCTTTCACCACTGCAGGATGACAGCCGCGTCTCCCAGACCCAAGCAGCGCAAGCTTCAACCATGCACGTACACTTCTGACATGCAACACTACATTAAGCTGCCAGGACCTTGGCGTGGGTATCCAGCTACACACCTGGGTGAGCGTAACAGTCAAACGCTGCAGCCCGACGGCTCTGACTTGTTATTTGTCCAATTCTAAGCAAAACACTCAGATATATAAAAAATGAATACATCTTTAAAAATAGAAAAAAAAATAGTTAAACAATGGCCGGTGGAATGTTTCAGTGGATAAAGGTGTATGCTACCAAGCCTGACAGCCTGTGTTCAACTCCAGGACTCACATAATAGAAAGAAAGCACCAACTTCCACAAATTATCTTTGACCTCCACACATGCATTATGGCATGTGCACCCTACCCACACCTACTAAAAATAAAGAAATTTAAAGAAAACATTTCTTTAAGACCAACAACCTTCTTCTGCCCAGACTAAGCAGAGGGCCATGGGGCAAATGTCCCAGAATCCTTCATTTCCTTACCCTTGACCTATGCTCTTTCCTGCTCATTGACACTTCTTATTCATAAGAATGAGACTATCAGCCCCAACATTCATGTTTGCTTTTATCTGAATAAATGAAGTGTCCCTGTGGATGTTGCCCAGAAAATCACTTTGTTATACGAAGAAGACTTGGGATGTCCACTTCAGAATGACAAGGGTCTATGGTGACAGACAGTGCCCACTGCTTAGCTCCTCTTAGCTTCAGCTCATTTCTTTGTTCACTCACAGTTGCTGAATAAGAGGACAACAATTCCCTGTGGCAGGACTCACACACAGTAAGACAGAAGGATGCCTGGCTGGTGTCTCAGGTGTGACGCTCACAAGTAGAGAAATGGTTTGTGTGTAACAGGTGTGAGCAGAATTCTGAGACAAGTAGGGTGGGCCAGATGCGTCCAGCATCAGGGAAACCGACCTAGAGGAGGTGGCAATCTGGAGAAAGAATCAGGGTTTCTCTAAGCTCTGAATGCTGATTTATTTGTGCTTCATTGACTGAGTGTGTGAACAAAACCCAAGGTTAGAGCTCTACTCTGGGTCTTTTACCAGAGAGCTTAGAGAGGAAGGTGAGTCCTGTTCACCAACAGACTCTTGGCACACAGGTCAGCCAGGCTGGCTTTGGGATGGAGATACGGTGAGGAATATGAGAGTTCTGAGTCCTTCAGAAGGTTACAGCTGTGTGCCGGGGAAAGTGCGGAGGCACCATCGTGAAATCTTAGAATCTTCAGTACACTGGGCCCCAAGTCAAACTGTTTCTGATGGGGTAGGGCACAGATAAGCACACCAGGCTGATGTCAGTACTTCTTCTGGAGCAATCTGAACTTGTATGTCAATCCCAACCAGAACAGCCTGTCCTGTATCCTAGGTAAAACTCAGGCGGGGGTCATAGACCCACAGCATCTTAGATTTGCCTTTTAGATCACCCCAGACAATGAAGCCTGTATCTTCTGAGGATTCACCCATGTCTCAGTCAGGAATTAAGGATTCCAACATGACTCTAGCTAGCTCCTCTTAGCTATGCATTCCTTCAGCTGTGCATTGCCCAATGTGACACATACATCTATTATTTCTACTCCAGAGGTGTCCTAATCATTTCCTCCTGGTCATTCTTCTAGACCACACTGCTGTCCTTTCTGGGCACTATGTTGTCACTGGATCTAATGCAGCACCCAGAAGTTATGGCTGCTTAGTTACTACCTGTGCACAGTGTGGTCAAGGGACCCAGCACAATACCCAGGGATAATGACTACTTGGTGAGCACCTGAGTATCTTATGGTCACTGGAGCTAGCATAGGACCTAGAGGTTCTGACTGCTTGGGTATACCCACGCACAGCGTGACCACTAGTGTGCTTATTCTGATGCACCTCAAGGCTATAGTGTATGGTGCTAGACAACATGAAGACAGCAGGGGTGTACAATTTAGAGGTTCTGTGCAGAAAGGAGGGGGCACAGTACTGGGGTTATATTCAGGGCACAGGTTGACTGCTCACATAGGATCCCGGAAAGGAATCAGCAGTCCAGGCATTCATGACCCACATAGGTGTGATTCATTTAGACACGTGATCAACCAGAACATCCAGGAGTCGTAATCCTTGCATGCCTGCTGATCTGTGAAGGTGGTGGCCTGGAACGCCCTCCCTGCCCCTGCATACCCACCTTCCCTCATTTGGGATAAAACAACTACTCATGAAGTTGTTCACAGGTAAAACAAGACAGGAAATTACCTGCTGCCAAATTACCAATTACCAGATTACCAATTACCAATTAAAGCATGCATGATCTATTAGTGGTTGCTTACTTTTAGAAACTGGGGAGAAACTCCACAGTTCTATCATTCTATCTCCTCTTGCATTTTATTTTGTTTCAAGTGCAATTTGTTACATAATGACCAGTCTGTGAAAAGCTGTTACAAGCCTCAATGTACCCAGGGCTAGTGCAGTAAGGAGGGGAAACCATGTCTGTCCAGGAGTCAAGGAGACCAAGAGCCACAGCAGTACCCCCAGCTACCTGAAGGAGAGCACACACCTTCAGCTTCCCTCAGATCATACCACATAGGTGCTTTGTATGTGCGTGCTGGCAGAGAATAGCCCAGGCCTCACACACGCTAAGCAAGTGCTCTAGCGAGCTGTGTGCCAGACAGCAACAGGGGTTTCTTCATCCATCCATATCTCTGGATGCCTTTGTCTGTTTTGCAGGTTTCAGGTAACATCAATTTTTGTGTTATCTTTGAACATAGAATTTTTGCTATATCTCATTCAGGACTGTTGGATTTGAAACAAAATTAAAGGTGTATGTGTGTGTGCGTGCGTGTGTGTGTGCGTGCGTGTATGTGTGTGCTCTGATTCTGCAGTTCACCAACTATATGACTTCCCGATGCATTCTGCCCTTCTGAGCTTTACCTCTTCCTGTCTAAATTAGACTGTGGAGTTATGTCTGTGTTCCATCTGTCATGGACTGTGCAGAGTCATCCTGGGGACACTAGTAAAGGGCTGTCACTTCCTTCCCATACCAGTTTTGGTTGATTTCCTTGGGGGGGATGGGTTCTGCTATTGAATCAAAAGTCCAAAGTCTCTGTGACGTAGAATGATTTGACATCAAATAGTTCACAATTTTACAGAACAATCCACCTCGGGATGGGCATGAACTCCTATCAGATGCTGGCAATGAGAAGATTCACTCATACTATGGCTGTATCAGTGTGCATAGTAACTGCTCATTAAATAAGTAGATCAGCGTGCATACTAAGTGCTCATTAAGTAAGAAGACCTGGAACATCTGGCCAACTCTGAACCAAATCTGTGCCTTTCCCCATGGCAGCACTGTACCAAGAATGACCATTTTCCAAAGGTTGAGTCAGATTGGATTTACCTAGTTCCCTCAAAAGCAGGCAGGAGCGCTGGGAGCAGCACTTGGGGGTCCAGACCACTGTTAGCTGTTCTCCCACTGCCCAGAAAAAGGCTGAGGGCAAGGCAAAGCCACGTGCCCATCCCCCAGCCTTTGTCACAGGAGCTGAAATGGATGCCAGAAGGAAGGGGACTTCTGAGACATCGAAGCTTCGTGATTTTTAATGGTAAAAGTGTCTTTCCGTCTCGGTCTTTTATCATCCACTCACGGCTCAGAGCTGGAGAGCACAGCGATGATTTTGTTTGGAAAATCAGAGGCAGAAATTCTATCATGAGTTTTGCCAGGCATCTCTGCTAGAGTGTTTAAAGAAACACACACACACAGATCATAGTGTATCGACACCTTGCTCTCTCTGGGAAAACTGACATTCGGTTTTTAACTCATTACTCCTTTTAGCTCTTTGAAAACCAGTCACTTGTCCAGGCACAGTGGCTTGGGAATCTTAGGCAGGAGGACTGACGCAAATTTCAGACAACTCAGGATACACAATTTTCCAAAATACTAGGGGGAAAGAGGATAAAAGAAAGTCAGAAACTTCTAGTTCTAGCGTCCATTTTTCATCCATGGAGACACACACTCCTACAACCTCCAAGTCCAGTGTACCGCTCAGGCGCTGTCCAGATTCCTGCTCTCTCAGCTTCCATGTGGGCCCTGTTTCCTTCCCTGCTTCTAGAATCATGCTCACCTGCTGCTTCTTGCATTGTACACTCCAATATGCTATGCTGGCGGGGACGCCTCCCAGGTCACCACTTCTGTGTTCCTACCCCTGCTGCTCCCCAGCCTTCGAGGTCCAAGCACAGCTGAGAGGCCTGCCCTCCCGGCCTGGAGCGGCTCCTGCTCAGCTCTGCATTCCCTGCCTTGGGCTCCTCTCTGCCCAGGGTACCATCTATCCAAATACAGCTCTGCCTCTCGTCAACACCTGACTAACCAATGGCTAGAACACTGAGCAAGCCATCAGCAGCAACAACATGGTCACCTCTCTCTCCTGTGCCGGGATGAGCCTGGGGACCCACAGTCAGGGTCTGCTCCAAGAAGTCTGAGAACAAAGACTGCAATAGCCTCAGATAGCCTATGGAGGAGAAATGGCACTTCTCGCAAATAGATAAAAGGACTTTTTTGATAATTTTAAAACCACCATTTAATGTCTGCGTACTTTAGATTTATTAAAGAGAGCAAGTAGGGACATGGTTCAAGACAGCACTGAGAGGTTCAACCAAGCTCTCTGGTGACCAGGTGACTAAGACAACCAAGAAGGGTCCCAGAGTGCTTGAACTTTCGAACTGTTGTTTGAGAAGAGCCTTACACACCTGTAGTTTTCAAGTTTCAATCAGTAATCAGTTTCTACCTGCATTTTAATTAATTTTCAACACACACACACACACACACACTACACACACACACGCACACACGCACACATACACACCTATTCCAGAAGCCTCTCTTCTAAAGAAGTAGCCCAGCCCCCGGGAGGGTACTCCTCCACCTCGAGAGGTCTCAGATGGAGGATGGCAGCTTTGCTTAAGTCCTGGCAGAGGAATTTAAATCTCTTTAAGAACTGATCAGAGACTAGTAAGGGAATAAGATCTAAGTTGTCACCAGGAAGAAGCAGACGTTACTGCATGGGCGATGTGCTTGCCATTGCCGCTGGTGGGCTCCAGAGTGGGCCCTGTGGCATTTCTGCTGCTGTCTCTGCCAAGAGACAGTACTCCGAGGGGAGAATGGGGTGACTGGCTTGCTGCAAGCTCGGTTCCCACAAGCAGCCCCGGGAACTGCTGTGTGGCATTTGCTTGAGCGGTGCCAGCTCCACATGGGCTTGGGGTCACAGGTGCTCTGGCATGCACAGACTGCCTGTCATTTAAAGAGCCATGGTTGTCTTTGCCCACACCTGGACTGAGTCTCTCATAAAGGTCATGACCAAATACTTTTCTTCCTAAAATCTGAACCATTAGTTATTCCACTGCTGTATCCCCAATGCTCCCACTAAAATTCTTTCAGAGAGAAATGTATTGTACTACCCCATCCACTCTTTTTAATTTTTTCCCCTATTTCCTGTTACCACATAGCAGAACTCATGGGAATAGATCCATATGAAAGTCTGAGTAGCAAAAGTCACATCTGGGCAAATCATATTCTAGCTACTGTGGGGACACAGTGGTCATGAGCTCCGAATACAAAAGGAAGGGGAAGAGCCAGCTTCTTGCGCTTAGACCCTTTTCTAGGCTGTCTGTGGAGGCCTTTTCAGACTCCTTATATATCTCCATCTCAAGGCGCTCAGGCACTCAGAGTCAGCAAGGACTCCAGGGTGTCAGCCACAGGCAGAACTACAGCAGACCAGCGCTCATCTGCCCCCGTGGTCATCTGCCACCTCACTCACAATCACAGGAAACCAGAACTAAAGCAAAGCCACCTGGTCTCAGAAAACCACGGCTCTCACAGATACATAGTCTTCACTCAACATCACAGCTTCTCACCGTGAGGATAGAGAGCCACACGGAGACCTCTGGAGGCATGCAGGAAATTGCTTCTTCCCACAAGCAGCACCTTCTTCCTCGGCGTGTAAACTCTACACTAGCAGACTCTTCACTCTTTACAATGAGGGAGGAAGACAGGAGCCGCCTCTGTCTACTGGGATCAGATTTGGGAGTGCGACACATAGGCATAGCTCACTTTCCTAAGGATAATGCCACACTTCTTGCATTACAGAAAAGGGAGAGTGTTCATGACAGGAAGTCATCAATATCTGAGTGCTTTCCATGTGTCACTGGGGCTAGACCTTCCAAAGGACACAGGAAAGCCCTCACCAACACTCCAGGTCCCCAGGTGTTCCGTATATCATTTGCAGGACCTAGCCAACTCACCCTGCCAACAGCAGTGTTGGAATGCTAGCTGGTATTGAGTTTGCAGAGTGCCAGGATGATACAGTAAAACACACTTACTACATCAGAGCATTTTCCAGCAGGCATGTTCACTGCTGTCAACTTGATAAGCTGTGGAATCTCCTAGGAGACACATGCCTGGGGAATGGATAATCTTGAATAGGTTAGCTGACGTGGGAAGACCTACCACTGTGGGTGGTACCATTCCCTAGACAGGGCTCCTGGGCTGTATAAAGATGAGAGTGAGCTGAGTACCAACGTTCATCTCTTTCGTCTTGACCGTGTATGCAATGTGACCAGCAGCTTCAGGATCCCCATACCCTGACTTCCCATCATGCTGGCCTGGACCCTGGAACTCTGACCCAACATAATCTCTTTCTCCCTCAAGCTGCTTTTGTCAGACTATTTTGATCACAGAGACAGGAATGGTTGGATAGCTTATTTCCTTTGTTTGACCTGGTCCATTGCAGCAGTCAGTCTGGAGACGAAAGGTCTCCTACCATCCTCCTATTATCTGGGCTACCATCTAGTGCACCATGTGACCCTTCTGAGTGTACTTGTTTGACACACCGTGTGATATGGACCCAGAGATTTAGAACTGCCTAGAGCCTGGTTCACCAGGTCTATGAGCTGGCTGTCCTAGTCTTCACCATGCAGCCCTTTCTAGTGATGGAGTCTAACATCTTCCTATGAGGACAGCACGTGGCAGCCAGCCTCCTTCCTCCCCACAGCACAATGAGGTCACCCAGAGTCCCTTGTAGCAGAGCTCCAAGTGCTGTGCTCTCTAGGGTAACCCTGCCTCCAATGACATCACCTTCTCTCCTGAAAGCCCTCCCAGATCCAGGACCTCACTCCGGAAGCTCGCAGGCTCTATGAGGGTTACCCAGATCCTCCCAGTATCTTAGCCACAGGGCCACAGATGATTTGGAATCTACTCAGGGTGGCATTTACTTTCTGTGAATGTGGTCATGAGAGTCACTGACACCAAAGGCACTTTCTGGATCTTGAATGTCTCCCTCTCCTATCATGACCTTATAGTATGTTGGTTCTGACCTTCTTAATACTGAATATTGTTTTTCTTGGTTTCCTTCAACCTCTCTTAGCACCCTAATAACACATGAAATGCAGGTACCTCACACTGACTTTCCCTTTAACACGATTACACAAAAAGCTGAACTCTTATGATGATCAAATCCAGACTCTCTTAGCATAGACTCCTAGTGCCCTAAGAAATGACAAGATTGTATTCCAAGTGCTCCAGGCAGGAAAGTCAGAGACAGATCTTGTAGGTGCTCATTCAATCCCCCTGTCTATTGCCTGAACCCCATGCCTTCTAACAGTTGCCCCAGCCACTGTGTTAGTTTTAGGATTCTACCATCAAATCCAAAACATTCTCGGTTGAAGTATTATTTAAAATGCTTGAGTACATGACTGAATTTACCAGTCAAGGCTAGGCTCTGAGGCCTACACTTTAGTAGGCTGTCTGGGATTGACAGTGGTCACTAAACAGAAACAATAGCAAGTAAAGGACACACAGCATGACCATTAACAGCAGGCCTCTCAGTCTCCTACATGCGACTCAACATACAGCCACGGACCCAAGCTGACAAACAGAACTCGGCTATTTCCACAGAGGAGACTTTGGGACAGACATTTCATGGAACACATAACTCTCAAGTGGAACGATTCTTGGTTACCACCGTGATGTGAGATAGGCACATGTGAGATCTGGGCCACTGTGACTTTGTGACACACGAGGACTACAGGTTTGTGTGCATGATGAGCATATCTGTGTTTGTGCGCATACATCTGTGTATATACGTACAGGCGCACATACATCCATGCATCAACTACATCACTAAAATATTATTCCTGCTCAATAGCTGAGCAAATGTTTTATGGCTCATTGGAAAAATCCAGAACGAATCCTTCTGTCTTCTCTTATTGAATAGCATTACTGATTACAGCTTTCCAGTTTTAAATCATTTAAAATGAGGATAGCATATGTTAAAATAAATCTGTTCTTTTAAAAATTTAAGTGGAAATATCATTTTAATTTGGTTCTCTGAGGCAGGATTTAGTCTTCCCGTGAGAACTCACTAAATTTGAACCCGACTACCCTCATCCTTTCTCCTTCTCTCTCTTGGTCTCTCTGTGTGGGAGGAGTGAGTGGAGGCCAGGGTAAATTCAGAAGTCCCCAAAACAGCTCAGTCCTATCTATGTGGCCTCCGAGGTACTTGAGTAAATATTTCTCACTCACATTAACAAACATGCTATTTCCAGACATTCTGGAGCAGATTATACTGTACTTTAAGAAATTAGAAGCCAGGAAGAAGGCTCAGACGCTGAAGCACTTGCAATGCAAGATTGACAACATGAATTTGGATCCCAGACTCAAGACAAAGCTAGACATAGTCACGCAAACACCTGTGATCAAGCACATGCTGCGAGGAGATGGGGGGCAGAGGCGAGAGAAGGTCTGGATGCTCATGGGTCATCTATCCTAGCACACATACACAGCAGTGAACAGGGACCCTGGTGTCAAACAAGGTGCTCCTCTGACCTTTACACATACCATGGCATGTGCCTACCACCCCACACACATCATGGCACGTAAAGCCCCAAATCCACATACCATAGCATGGACATAACACCCACCCTCTGCAAAAAGTACAAAACGTAAAAAAAAAAAACCCACATAGAATCATCCAGCATCTCCAAGGAGAAAGAGCAGTTGTGTTCTGAAAGTCCCCTTTCCCTTTTATTCCAGTGACTCTTCACCGTAGCCTTTAAAAACTAAAGCTCTAAGCAACTCATTATCATACTTATCTATTTCACAATGGTTTTTCAGAAAACTGGTAGAGTCACACCAACAATTGGGGGAAAATGTAAAATATTTTACTGTACACTTTTTCTCATTTTTAAATCAATTTGTGGTGATTCTCAGCATAGGGAAGTTGTTTCTCCCCTCTCCCACCACGTGAATGGTTCCCAAATTTCAGGGCAGGTAGAAGAGGTACCAGCCCTTGGCTTATTGAGAAGAAATGGATTCTTCACTATGGCCATCCACACATTTAAGCAAGCTGTTAGCTGGCTTTAAGGCCTCATAGCACCACCTTTGGGTGTTTGGGTATGAGGTAACCAGTCCCCAAGATTCTGATGACTCCTACAAGGCCAGGTGTTTGTAAGCACAGCCAAATAAGCCAAGAAAAAACCACCAGCTAAACCACAATCAGGACACCTTCTCTCTAAGGACAATTGCAACAGATTTCTCTCACAACTTCCATGATTCCCTATCTGCCTGTTCCACCAGAAAGAAGAAAAAGAAAGATAATGAGCAACTGAGTTCTACATGTAGTCTTCACCATGAACTGTTTTTAGGTTTGTTTGTTTGTTTTGGGGGGCAGTTTTGAGAAAGTGTCTTATTTGTAGCCCAAGCAGGTTTTAACTTACAGTGATCCCCCTGTCTCAGCCTCCCAAGTGCTGTGACCACAGGTGTGAGCCACCACACTCTGCTGCATGGAGCTTAAAGAAAATTGTATATAATGAAGGAATAAGACACATTTTTGTCCAAATACTGTTTGTGATGGGCAAGTAAAGATTATTGTGAACAGATTTTAAAATAGCATGCATAAGCATGTTGCATGTGAGATTTAGGTATGTGAGTGTGAGTGTGTGTGTATGTGTGTGTGTGTGTGTGTGTGAGAGAGAGAGAGAGAGAGAGAGAGCTGTGTATATGTAAACATGTTTATGTGTACATATATAATTTTAAAATGTGAGACTTTGGTCTCCACCCACTTCCCTTTTCTCCACCCAGTCCTAGACCACTCTTTATGAACTTCATGAGGTCAGCTCTGTGACATTCTTAGAGTCAGGAACAGGACACCAGAAAAAGGAGGAAAGAACCCACTGATTGCAATACAAGGAAAGTGGCCTCTAGAGTCAAAGCTGCCTTTGTACCTGAGTTGACAACAGTGTCCATTTCCCACGAAAGGACCTGGGTCAAGAATGGGGGCTTTCTCAGGCTCTAAAGGTCTATAATCCCACTATCGTGCATAACCCCCACCCTATTCAACCACTGACATTCCTGTGCATGCCAAGACCAGGTAAAAGAAGAGAAAATTGCACAGAATCCAGGAAAGTTCTTTTTCATAAGTTGGCTGAACCCTGGGCACCTGATACCTGGTTAGAACCAAGAGCAGCAGTAAGCATTCTCAACCTTATGACCTATGCCCAGAAAAGCCCAGGGAGCAAAAATGTCATACCTAGCAAAGAAGGAGACTGAATTATGAGATGCTAATTTGGGGTAGAAATATTTCTTTAAGGAGCAGACATTGGACAGGGTGCTCATGAGGAGGAGGGCTTGCTTTGCCGGTTCTGCCCCTATCCAGCTTGGCTGAACATTAACTCTTGCTCAAATGCTCATACTGACACCTTGCTCAAATTCGTACACTGACTAAGACCTTTTAGACTACTAGTTTTACAAAATATTCTCCCTGTGAGTAGCCAAATTGTATGTGAGATCTCTGCATGATGAGATAAGATATTCTCCTTTTAAAAAATTGAAAAATGAGTTAGGGGAGATGACCTCCAAAGAGAGAGCCCTCACGAAATACAAACTCCACTGTCCCCAAATAGTTGATAGGGCAGTGTTTTCACATATTGTCCCCAAAGACACTGATGGCTTTCCCAAGTTCTAGAGGGGCTTCTTTCCTTTGCCTTGCTGCTGGGAAAAGTGACCTAAGGACAACCTAGACCCACCGTGGATGTTGTCTATTACCAAGCCAGCACCAACTGCTCTATCGACCTGGTAGAGTCTTCCAGAATCTGCTTTAGAGACCTCCTGATATGAAGGGAGCAACAAGGGACAGGCAGCCCTTCAGACCCTCTGGGAGGGGAGCTACAGTGTCTGTCCACAGCAGTAATGCATCCATTTCCCCGTGAATGCCAGAAGGGAATCCTCTTGGAGCAGGCACAGTTCCTCTTCCTGGAGGACTCCAAGAAATCCTAAATGTTCCCACTGCCCTGCAAGTCAGGCGGGCTCACCTGACTCCTGGCACATCCTCGTTATTCTGGGCAGTGTGTTCTCTCTGCCCTCAGGAACACAGCCAGTCCCTGCTTCCACTGACACTCTGGGGAAGAGGGCAGGGACAGAAGACATGGGAAGGAAGATCCTTCACCAGGTGTGCCTGCTTTTGACCTGTCTTAGAGCCACAGCAAAGTCCCTTTGCAGGGTCTCAATCAGCCTGGTCCATGGATGCTTGCTATGTCTTCTCCCCCAATTACAAAGTAGTTGGGAATATTCACAACTAACACAGGCTAAATGAGGCAGCCCCAAAGAGGGAGGCCTTTGTCCAAAGCTGCTTGGGCAAGTCCACCTTGCTTTTCAGTTATTGATAAAGCCACCGGCAGCCTTTAAAATAGAGGGGGGTGGGGCAGGGTGTTACCCACACATCAACCTGGGGGTTAGAGCTACAGACAGCCAACAGACCAGTCTCTCTCTCTCTCTCTCTCTCTCTCTCTCTCTCTCTCTCTCACACACACACACACACACACACACACACATACACGCATGCATCCCAGCAGCCTTACCTGATCCTGTTGCTGTACAGATTTTCCTGAGGCACTGGGCTCCTTGGCGGTGGTCATGGTCTGTGCTGGCACTCACCACCCCAGAGTCAGGAGTAGTCTGACTGTGACTTTGAAGGCACCAGAGTCGCAATGATAGGGTGAGGAGAGCAATTCTAGTCCATACTTCCGAAATCACCAGGTTTTGCGGGGGGCGGTGGGGGAGGGAGCTAGGGAGAGCAGCCTACTTTGCTCTTTAAATGCAAAGAACAGAGACAGGCTCGAAAGAGGAAGACGCTGCTGCTCAGTGGGGCTTCTCCAATTAGCCACAGCCTCTGCAATCGCCACAGAAACAATAACTGCTTAGCAACCGGCAACTGGCGGCTGGGAGCAGGCAGGGGCCCGAGCGATGCGCGCTGCTTCCCCACCGCCTCCTGGCCGTGGCCGCGCAAAGGCGCATGCTCCGGCTGTGCTCAGCCTGGCTGGGGCTGGGGCGGGGGCCGCGGAGGGGCCGCGGCCGGTGGACGCTACACGCGCGCCCTAGCACCGGCAGCCTTGTCATTGCATCCATCACGCACTCATCATGAATCCAGGCCACGGCGCGCCCCCGTGGCTGAGCCAGTTGCCTGCAGCAGTACTGGCCCTATGGCTCCCACCTGGGTAGGGGGCTCAAGAGAGATGCACTGTCCTTTTCCTTATCCTTAGCTACAAAAAGCAGGTGATTGGGGGGGTGATTGGAGCTGCAGGCCTACCTTCTGTTGGCCCTGCCGGCTCTGCAGTGACTGGGATGCTGCTGGCTGGTGTATCCTTGGTCTTTCTTTACAAGTCAGAAAACTTCGGTTTCACCTTTAAAGTGGATGGATCTCTATCAAACAAAAATCAACTAAGTCCGAGAAGAACTCAGCCTGTGTGTGGCGTCTTTAGAGGCCACAGGCTCCCTGCTGCATCTGACTGCCAATAGAAGGCCAGGAAGCATTCAGTGCCCCATGGACCTCCATCTTGGACCAGCTAGGGCCTCCTGCCAACCTGAACTCGTTTCCTGCTTGTTCCTGCAGACTGGACACCACTGTGATACAGAACACTGCACTGGAAGCTCTCGGGGAGTCAGGGTTAACCAAGGATTTTCAGGTGGGGATGGCTCTGGAAGCAGCAGAGAAGCTTCAGGGTGGGCAATGCCAAGTCTTCACCTCAGCCTTGTCTCTGTGAGCATCTCCTTTGCTCTTGGTCTCTGGTTCTCTTTCTGCTCTCACAGCCCCTGGCTTACAGGTAGCCAGCCACTTGCTGGAAAGATCCTGGCTACCTGATGATGTCACTAATGGCCACTAATTACTTTAGGAATTATGTTCTGGGACCTGGGTAGCATTGATTTGATTTTTGTTGTTAGTTTTCCACTTAGCAGGAGTTTCAGAGACAATGTCCTGGAATCCAGCCCCTCAGGGAGTCCTGAGTCCAGTCATTTTACAAGAACAACACTTGGTCATTGACAGGCAAATTCAAATCCTGACAAATGCCCGCCTGCTCTCCCACAGCCCAGACTCTGCTGCTCTGTGTATTGAGTTGGCACTGATTCCAATAACTTCTTCACATGAAAGCCAATAGCTTACACCTTTTGGCCAAGAGGACAAGAAAAAAGACTATGGCAAGCTTGCCATTCAGGAGTCTCTTCTGATTTTCCTGGCTATGGCTAAGACAACATACGAACCCTGTGTAATTCACCATCACAGCCCTGTGGACCAGTGTACTTAGATTCTAAGTGATTCTCAGTGTTGCTGAAGGCAGATGCAAAACCACACTGCTAAGGCAGACTCTAGGAAGGGGCTTGTATAATTGCAGACTCCTGTGACTATGGAAGGTGCCTGCCACGACCTCGTTGCATCCCTGGTCCTGGAAGCCATTGTGGCATGAAGTCCCTACACACACTTATCCTTAGGCCTAGTAGCAAGGCAAACAGAGCCTCAGGAAAGAAGACCATGGAGTGGAACAAATGACCACTGTTGGTCTGTACCCTGGAAACATGTCAACCCCTGAGGACCTTAGTCAGTCAACAAAATCAGCATCTCCTGCCTCAAACTGCAGTCTCAACACAGCTGTCACCTAGAGTTTTCCTTTAACCAAAGCTGCCTGGTACAGGTTAAGTCCTGAGTCACCATCTGTTCCATCTAAGGAAGGAGTCATTGCTCCCCTCTGAGGCTGTGAGCCGCTATCCACAGACAAGAGCAGCAGCATAGCTGAGAGCTAGCCGCTGTCCCCAGGGACCTCCGTCCAATGGGAAGTGGTCCCCAGGGATGCATAGAGGAAACTCCTTCAGGCTCTTCCCTTTTCGCTTCTCAGTAATGAGCTCAAAATAGAATGATACGTCTAAATTGAATATGGTCATCATATACAATTTGCTGACATTTGTAAGATGATAGAAAACATTTCAAAGGGATTTCCTGTTGCTGGCCAGCCTTCAAGCCCTCCGCCATAAGCTTTGTCCTCAGGAGCCATTGTGTGGAAACGGGTTGGAGTGAGTGTAAGTGAGGGGCCAGCCTGGTTTTTCTGCTCAGAGCTTCTCCATGCGATTCTCTGGTACTGGGTTCCCAGATGCTAGCTTCTTTGTACACTTGACCTTGGCTGTTTTTATGGGTGAAGGGGCGGATAGTCCTGCCATATGAGAAGCTGCAGGTGAAGCAATACAAACATGGGGTAAATCTTGCATCCCTGGGCGGTGTCTAAAATATCCTCAGAGAAACCAGTGGTGGTTGACTGCTGGAGGACAGGGCACAGGGGCTGGCTAATGAACAGACATAATGACTCAGGGTTGCGAGATGAATACATTCTGAGATCTGTGGTAAGGCACTGAGCCTGGAGTTGACTGCCGTGCCACACAGTTAAAAACCTATTAGTGGGGTAGATCCCACGAGTCTTCTCGCTACCGTAAGATGAAAGGGGGGTGTCTTTTGCTGATATTTGACAATTAATCACAACCCCTTTGTAGGAGAGATAATGTACTTAAGTTCATCCTCTGGAGGCCATGCAGAGAACCTTGGACCAGGTCAAAACTAAGTCATCCCATGCGTAATCACAGGTACCTCCTTCAAGCCTTCCTTCGGAGATGTTAACAGCCAGCAACGAGAGCACGTGTGCCCCAAAAGGGAGCACAGCTGGGCACACCAAAGATGAAAACTTCTCCTGTGTTTGGTGTCGGCAGAGCCAAGGTTCACACCCCTCTCTTTGACCTCTTCCCCATCCCATACTCACTGGGTTTTTTTTTTTTTTTTTTTTTTTTTTTTTTTTTTTTTTTTTTTTAGAAACCTTGCCCAAGGGCCTTGGTAGGAGATCAGTTCCAAGTTCTCCAAACAAGAGTTAGGTCCTTTTGGCTGAGACTGCTCCAGCTTGCTAGGCAGCAGGCAGCCCAGAGCAAGCACCTTGCTTAGATGTGACTCTGGTGTCAGGGGAGGACCAAGATGAAGGAACACAAGGCCCTCCAGGAGCACCTTGGAGACCTCATGCTGATCTCAGCCCTTCCCTGTGGGGGCCTGTGTCTATGAGGAGGCACCCTTCTATTCTGCAGGGGAGGGTTTTCAAAGCAGCCAGTATAAACATACATAACAAAGCCTGCACAGCACCCTATCGCCCTACCTGCAGGCTCAGCATGGTGTGCAAGGCAGGCTCTGTCAGAATAGTGTGCTCTGACTTGAGTGTGCTGGCCAGAGACCTCTTATTTCCCACCTCCATTCTACCAGCGTCCCTCAGATCCCCGAATGCAGTCTTGCCAACTGGACTTGTGAGATCCTAGCTATCCTCTCCTCCAGATGTGTGTGAGTGGGCATTGCCACGGACACAGCCACGAACACAGCCGAGTTTGCTTGTGGACTTGCAGCCCTGGATCCCTCTGCTGATCCCAGTAACATCTCACCTTTTTCATCTCCACATACATATGTCAAAGAGCCAAGCAGCCACAGAGCTTCCTTCAACCAGCAAGTGTGCATTAAGCATGTATCTCAAGCAAACAACAGAAACTCCATTAGCAGGGGGCACAGGAGGCAGAGATGCAGGTGTCTTAGTGGTGAGTTACGAAGATTTTAAACATGTCGCTTACTCTCCTTAATGAACAGTTTCCTGAAAATATAAATGACTGTGGGCAGCAGGTACAACTAATTGATTGACGCAGTCGTCCCGGGTCCAAGGAAACAAGTAGAAACACACACCCCACAGATACTAAAGACTAGCAAGAAGGTTGGAGTCCTGGCTAAGCCTCCTGATCCCCATGTGTCAACTGTCACTGCTGACACCTCTCTGGAAGAGGTGGCCTCTTGCAGCGGAGCTGCTCCCTGTGCATCTGAATTCATGCTTTGGGTTTGACCTCGAGAATCTAGTTCCTTCAGTGCCAACATTCTGTCCTGAAAACCATTCCATCTTCTGATGCCTGGGTGTGAGGAACCATGGATAGTTCAGACAGAAACAACATCTGATGCTTGGAGATATGAGCAGGCAAGAATCACAGGGGAAGGACACAGGAAGCAGCAGCAAGTGGATCCAGACCACCCAGGCAGGAGACCCCTGTTAAGCCTAGCCTAGGGAAGAGGAGGTCTGCTTGTATAAGAGTAACCAGGAAGCTCAAAGCTCTATCCCCAAGCTGGTGGGACACCCCTCTCCTGTATCTACTATCCATTTCCTGGGGTGAGAAGCCTAGCAATGATGCTCTCACTGCTGAGAACATGGAACTAAAAGCCAGACCAAGGCTGACCCCTCGGTCATTGGCCTCACCCTAAATCCATAACTGTTGGTTAGCACAGCCTGAGGTGCTTCCTTCACCTTCCCTGTTTTGGAGTTTCCTCCTGGGAAGACCGGTCCTAGGAGGCATGCCATGATTCTGCCTGTTTTCCAGGGTAGACACTCAGAGAAGACCCATGCAGAATTTCAAGAAGCCAGGCCAGCGTCTTCCCCTTCACAGGCAAGCTTTGACCACCATTTACTTAGATCCAAGGACGCACTCTTCTCTCCTTAAGAGCCTGGCTGGTATGCCTCTTGAGCCACAAGTGGAACAAGGGCAGGGGGCTGCACTCAGGTGATTTGGGTTTGCCTCGTTCTTAAATTGTTTCTCTATTTTAAGAACAACGAGGAGAACGTAGGCCCGCAGGCTGTCCTTGGCACCCACAGTCTTGCAGACGCGTGCTGTGAATAAGAAACATCCTTGGCTCCTTCTCAGTCAGTAGCAGCACCTCTCCTGGGACAAGGAAGAAAGAAACAGAAAGCAGGAAGAAGGCAGGGGAAGGTGGTCCTGGCTTACGCCTTTGATGATCATGGGCTTTGGGCCCTACTTCTCTAAAGCTCAGCTTCCTTTAAGTGAGTGAGGGGAAAGTCAAACAAAACAAAAACCAAACAAACAAAAGCCTAAGAACCTCCCAGTGGCCTGCATTTCGCTAGCACTTAGCACTTGCCCTGTCCTATTTGAACTTCATAGCAACCTTGAGAAGGAGCCCTTTTAATTCTGTTTACAGATAAGAGAGTACAAAGGGAACAGGTAGTCTGCCAGGGCTTTGCAGATAGAGAAAGAAGGCTTTGTGTGTGTGTGTGTGTGTGTGTGTGTGTGTGTGTGTGTGTTGCATCCTGTCTCTATTCCCTAGCTTCCCACACACACAAGTTATGTGTTTCCCAAATTACTCTCAGCTAGAAACTCTACCCATGAGTCCAATGTTGACCACCAAAGCCCAAAAATGCTCCATTACGCAAGAGAACTTTAAAATCAGCACAACACTTATGCCTGCACCCAGACTTTGGATGGAGCTCCCTGATAATAATGGTGTTGATTCTTGAGAGCCTCATCTCAGAATCCTCAGGTTTCAATCCCATGTCCAGTCTGTGCGTTTTCTTCTGCCTTCCCTGGCTGTTACTAAATGAGCTCATGCTTCTTAGCACATCTGCATAGCCAAGGCCTGCTGGCCCCAGGCAGGGCCGCACATGACGGCTGTCCTAGGCAGGGTGTCATGAGCTCCTCTTCGGGTGCCTCGTGCTGCTGGGTGACCTTGGCGACGGCAGTGTGACAGATTGCCTTTGCTGATGATTTTAATGGCTCTGACTAAAATTTCTGGGGCTGTTCAGTCAACTCCGGTTTGATGCCAGCTGTGGAACAAGCCCTCACACTGTTTGGGGGACACATGTCAGGACTGTTTCAGTTAGCTCTACTGCTGCCTGGGCTCAATGACATGTCAGAGAGGATGTCCTTGCGAAGCCCCCAGGACCCATCCTGTGAGGCCTCACTCGTGTCTTGGCTTCGCACACCCTCTGTTCTTCTCTGTGACCCCTGAATGATAAACTCCGCTGTCAGGATGATTCGTTGTCCCCAGGGTAGGAGGATTCCCTTAACGTTTTATTGGAGATGTTTTATTTTTAGCATAAAATGATTTAGAAAGCAGACACAAGCAGATAATTCTCAGAGAAGGACCAGTCAACACAATTCTGACGGCCCCACTTTGCCAAGACACATCTGACTTGGCTTTGGAGGCTGGTGCGAATGGAAGCGTAAACGGTGCTCAAATGAGCTGCTTGAAGTTGGAAGCCCATGAAAGCAACAGGAATCTAAGATGCTTAGTCTGTCCTCTAGGAAGGTATGGTCTAAGTGAAAGCATTCAACACGAGGACACCAAGAAGAAGGTCACTCCACCAAGGGTTCCCACCAGTGCCACACGAAAATGCTTCCCTCTGCTGAGCTCTTATCCACTCATTCCTGCCCTGTTTAGATGTCCTATCTGCCCTCAGCCCCAGAGGTTTATACTCCCTCTCTTCCGTGTTTTCCCATCATGCTTTTTGTGTTCCATGCAGCGTCACTGCTCAGCTGCTTGGATTCTTGGCCTGGTTTTGAATTCCTCTGCACAGGGCCAGGTAGAAAAAGTCTGTGCACCCATGAAAGGCACTAGTGTTGAAGTCTTAATAATTTCTCATCGGTAAGTTCCAGGCCTCTCTCCTGGGGTAGGGCATAAGCAATGGCGCCCCGGTTTCTGCTACTTAAAAGGTCCAGCAGTGGACAGCCAAGAGGAAAAGGTAAAGTGACACAAATATTGTCAACCAGTGACGCTGAAAAGGCCCAAGGTGTGACCAGATGGAGGTCTCCTTAGGGGTCAGCCCACAGGAGGCCGAGTGTCAGGAAGAGAGCTCTAAGGTCAAACTCAAGAAGCTCCAGAGGAGGGCAGACCAGGTCACAAGTTTTAGACACTCTTCATCTACAAAAGGGGGGGGGGGGTTCTCAAGGACCTCACTGGGCACAGGCTATGAGTACTGGAGAGCAGAAGGGGGCAGTACTGGCTTGGCTGCCTGGGGAGAAGGGAAAACAGCAGGAGGGAGACAAAGGCTAGAGTGAGCCATTGGGGGTCTCCACATCCTCCTAGAGAAACCATTCCACTTGCAGCCCCTTCAGCCCCCCAGGAAGGGGCTGAAGGGATGACTTTGAAGTTGCTGGGGGTTCCAGCTCCATTCCAGTCCCACCTCAGCCTTCAGCACAGCAGCTCCACTTGGACCCCCCCTCTCCCCAATTACAGACCATTAGAACCAAGAGCGCCACAGTTTACCATGCCAGGGAGCATCCCAACCCCACTGCTCCAGTGCCCAAAGGAGAAAGCATGAAAGGAAGGTTGGTCATGAGAGAGAAAAGGAAACGCCTTGGCATGTGGCACAGGGAAGTAGAAATCCATGTGGAGGATATTCCCATTCTTCCACCCAGGTGGCATGCTAATCAGATACGCAATGACTTCCTTTATAAAGCTCCCTTCCACTAGAAACCGTGACAAGAGGAAGCTCTCACAAATTAGAACTCAGCCTTTCCCACTGAAAAGACTCTGTGGGCTGGGGAGCTGCTCGGTGGTTAAACACTTGCTATGCAAGCATTAGGACTGGAGTTTGGATCCCTAGCACCCACCAGGTAGGCATGGTAGGCAGCCTGCCATTCCAGTCTTAAAGGGCAGAGAAAGGAGGTCTCTAGAGCAAACTGGCTAATGAGACAAGGCTATTGATTAGCTCTGGGTTTGATTGAGAGGCCTTGCCTCAAGGAATAAGATGAAATATGGGTGAGGGATGATTTGCAGCATCGACCTCAGGCCTCCATACACGCACGCACGCACACACACACACACACACACACACACACTCACACTCACACTACCACATACATGTGCCCACTCTGTGTCCATAGAGTAATAAATGACCAAAGGAATGTTAGTCAGCTTTCTGTTACAAGCAAAACACTTGAGATAATCATCTCATAAAGAAAGAAGGTTTACAGCTTTGGGGTCTTAGTTTATGATGACCACTTTGCCCATTGCTTTGAGACTAAGGCAGAAGGTGGAAGCATGTGGCAAAGCGAACTGTTCATCTCATGGCTAGGAATGCCCAGCAGAGAAGTGGGATTCCAGTTCATTGCTTTCAAGGACACATCCCCAAAGGCCAAAGACCTCTTGCTAGATGCCCCCAAAGGTTCTACCATCTCCCAGTAACCCTCTTAGGCACATCAGCTTTGAGTGGCAGTCTAATCCAAACTATGGCAGGATGATAGCATCTCTACTAGACCCACTCAAAGCTAAAGACAGTTATTTAGTAGGGACCCAGCACAAGCAAATGGAGACAGGTAGCACCAGGGATATCCGACAGGTGTCAGCCTGTGAAACTGACGTCCTCTCTTGCCTATTGTGACAATTAGAATAAGAGAACAGAACAGGAAGTGTTGTGGCTCCGACTCCCAGTGAAAGTTGGACCTTGTAAACAGGTATGAGACGCTGGAAAACTCAGTACTGCATCTACACAAGCCAGAGGGACAGTGTCTGGCCAAGCCTGTGGTCCCACCCTGTCCAAAGCCGCCCTCCTCTTCCCAAGGGCTCTGACTGCTTAGCTTCTCCTGGAAGCCTTGTGTGAGCCTGTGACAGCCTACTACTAGTCTACGTCATCCCCCACCTCCCATGCATCACCCCAACACTGTCTGACTTTGCTCTCGTAGACCCATCAATAAACTCCACCTCTGCACTGAGTCAGCCTGGATGTCTAGCAATGGACGGCAAGTTTCCAGCGTGCATGAGGATCACCGTCAGATATGCCAGTTTGTACACAGGCCCAAGTGAATGCTGACAGAACCACGCGACACGGATCAGGCTGGAAGCATAGCCTGGGAAGGAGGCAGGACAGACACAAAGATCAGTGTTCCCTCTTCATCAGGGGTTCTCAACGTTCCTAACGCTGCCACCCTTTAACACAGTTCCTCATGTTGGGGGGACCCCAACCATAAAATTACTTTTGTCGCTACTTCATAACTGTAATTTTGCTACTGTTATGAGTAGTAATGTAGATATCTGAGATGTAGGATATCTGATATGTAACCTCTGTGAAAGTGCCATTCAACCCCTTCAAGGAGGTTGCAACCCACTTTGAGGATCTCTTCTCTACACCATCTTGGTAGGACGAGAGGTAAAGCCCTCAGTTTATAGAGGAAAGCGTGGGGTACCAGGGATGCTCCCACTTTGTGAAATGCCATCTTTCTGGAGATTTCAAAACCACAATTAGGTTTTTGTGCTCTGTGGTTATTGTTACTCATAGGTCTACTGGAAACAGACACGGCTGGCAGAGGAAGCTGCTAGCCGCATTTAGAACCTGTTGATGGGCCGGCTTGGCAGAGCTGACTAGGGAGTAACTGGAAGATGGGAAAATCATTTCTAGGGCCAGTTTCCTCCTTCCTTGACCTCCTCCTCTGCCTCCAGGACTTCATCTCTCTTTAGCTAATGTGCAGTGGTCTCCTGGCATGTGTGGACTTCTGCTGACTCTGAAAATATTAGAGTCTATGTGCTTGTTCGTACCAGTGCATCAAGAGCTGATGGACTAGGATCTTCTTCTCTGAGCTATTTATACAATCAGAGGAAATAGGCAAAAGGCCTCTTGTTTGGTTGATTCTGACTGGAGACCAACCTGTGTCTCTCCCTCTTTGGACAATATTGAGAGTAGCTTCAGGGGTGTTTGAGCCCATCTGTGGGCATACATTTCAAGTGAAGAGATAGTAGGCCAAGGCCAAGTTTACCCTTCCTCTGAAGAATAAGATTCAGAAAAGGCAAAAGTAGACTACTTCCACAGGCACAGGTGAGGCTTGGGGACACAGGTGAAGCTGTGGGGAGAAGCAGGACAGACCGAGATGGACAGAATCAGATCTTAACAGTGATGATCTCACATTAGGGGCCGAGGGAGAAAGGCTGTGTGTGGAGTGGAAAGAAGAGCAGAGAAGAGAGTAGGAATTGCTGCTGAGAGACACAGGGCTGTCCCAAGGTCTGTGGATACCCCAGTCCCATTTCTTGGGACTTCAGACTTACAGGAGTCTCTTTGAGTCAGAGAGCAGCAGAAGTGAGCTTTGTTGTATGGCGTGCAAAAGGCCAAATTAAACCAGCTGTGACCTGTATTCAGGGAAACATGCAATCCACAGAGTTTCCTTTTCAAATGCAAGTTGGTTCCCAATTTAATGTCAGCTGGGAGTGATGAACAGACCAGAGGTCACAGTACAAATCAACATGTAAGGGTTTCCAATGCTTGCTCATCTTAATGGCCTTTCAGTGTCGAATCAGAGGGAATTTGGAAACATTTGTGACTTCAACTAAATATATCCAGTGAAAATACAGGTTTAGAGTTATCAAAAGAGACAGGTTATGGTCAGATTTCAGGTTAGTTACCTGCATTATTTCTTTCTCATTTAGTTTCCAAGTTTCTAATGTGTACACATGACATGCTAGCTACTATTGGACATTGAGGGACACAGATACAAAAAGTATGGCCTGGCTTTGAAGGACTCTTCTTTTGGTGGGTGTGGTGGTTTGAAAGAAAATGTTCCCAAAGGGAATAGCACTATTAGGAGGTGTGGCTTTGCTGGAGTGGGTGTTGTCTTGTTGGAGGAAGTGTGTTACTGTGCAGGAGGACTTTGAAGTCTCCTATATGCTCAATCCACACTTTGTGTCTCAGACCACTTCTGGTTGCCTATGAGTCAGGATATAGGAATCTTAGCTCTTCTCCAGCACCATGTCTGCCTGCATGCTGCCATGTACCCCCATGTTAATAAAAGACTGAGCCTCTGAACTGTAAGCCACCCAGTTAAATGTTTTCCCTTATAAGAGCTGCTGTGGTCATGGTGTCTCTTCAGAGCAATAAAACCTGAACTAAGACAGTGGGGCATAAATAAGAAAATAAATACTGCTAGTCTAGACAGCACCAAGGGAGTTGTAATCAGAAGTGTGCCAGTGAATACTCCCAGGGCCACTGAGGGCCCAGAGGAGAAGCAGAGGGATGCTATCAAGTGGAGTGGCCTTGAATATGAAGGCTCTGGGGAAAGGCCAGTGGCTGGAGCACCAGTGAGGAGATTCTCAAGGGGGGGAGGGTCAGGCTGGGCTCTGAGGATGAGGACCAGAGTCTTCTCTGGGGATAATTGAAAGGTATTAGCTATGAAATAGCATGGGCAAACAGCCATTTGGAAAGGGCTCACAGCAGAGAGTGGGGAAAAGATCTCAGTTAGGGAATCTGCGTGAATGGCTCAAGAAAGATGTGAAGAGTACCTGCAGAAAAATGGGAGGGAAGGGGAAAAGGGAGAGGGCTGGACTTCATCAGGGAAGCTTTGAAAACTATGGCAGCTTCCTTGGAGCCATTTGGCTACAGCAGACCAAAGTCTCTCCAAGGCCCGGAACAAGGTTGGTTGATTCTAGAGACATTTGCCTTTCAGATTTTTTTTACCCTTTTGTGTGCGCCTTCTCCTGTCCCTGCACCAGGTTCACATAGGACAGTCAGTGATCTTGCCACATTTAGACTTCCCAGAGATGACCACACCTCATCCATCCATCTTTCAAGTTTTCCCCTCTGCCATCAGCCCCAGTGCTGCTCTCTTCACACTCATTGTCTTTCACTGAGTTGCCCCTCGGTCCTCCCATGTTTCAGGTCCCAGTCAGCTTGGCTTCAGTAGTCAGCCTAGGCCAGGATTCAGAGATCAGGTTTAGGGGGCCACATTTACATGGGTTTCTGGGATAATGCTGGGGCACTGAAAGTATAGATATAGAATTTCAGTCTTGTTCTCTGGGTATGGGTACAGAATGTAGCCCGGTCTAGGTCTAACCATAGTTACTAGGGCATACACAGGCAGCTGGCTAGATGAGAGTCACACCTTCCTAGCTCCCACCCCAAACGAGGTACCATGGAAACAGACCTAGCTCCCTTGTTTCCACCCCTCACCTGTACGTGGTGCATTGTGGGTGCTCTAAGCATCTGAGGCTGTGAAAGCAGGAGAAGCTTAAGCAGGATCAGTGTTCCAGCCGCTGCTGGTTCCCCCACCAGACTTAGGGAAGGGCTCTCATAACATAAACCTGCCATGGCATGGACCCAGCACCTCACACATTTATCCCTTCATTCTCTGTGGGAAATGGAGATGTTTGAGGCTAAGAAGTAATTTTTCTGCCTTGGTGGGTTTCTGCTTTCTCTCTCATATCCTGGCTAGGTTGTTGGCCTGTGTCCCCTTCATGCCTTTGGTCTACTCTCTGGCCCCTTTCATCTTCCTTCAGCAGAGGCTTTGCTGCTTGCCCAGGAGTTCCCCTCTCGGACACTCCGTGGGATCCTCTTTCCTGTGTTAGTCACTCTACAGCCACTTCGATTCTCTGAACTTAAGCGAAGGAGGCAGAACAATGGCTACTTCATCGCAAAGCCTGGCAACAACTGCTTTTCAAATGGCTCCTGACTTGTGTGTTTCTGCATGTAACTCTCTGGCGCTCTGTCTCTGGGAAGCCAGATCTTCTGAAATGCCCAGGAGGATAGCAACTCAATAGGCACAGGAACATGTGTCTGATTTTTTTCCCTACTAAAATATAGCAAGTTCTTACAGCTATGTCTGACACACTGTAGCACTCACTAAATATCAGTGAGATTTGCAGACCCAGAGAGTTTCTTTCCTGCCATTTGAAAGAGAAAAACTTAGATGGGTAAAAAAGCCCTGTATGAACTAAGTGTCCCATGTAGATGACAGCTTTAGCACTTTAAGAAGAGGGATAGGCAAAGCTGCCTTTGCTGCTGGGCCAGCATAACCCATCTCTCCTGCCCCGAGGAGGAGACGTTCAAGTTGGTAGGTGCACAGAGAAGTTGTGCTTCTGGAGTAAGGCCACACAGCTGGCTGGTGGCAGAACAAAGGTCCTGCATTTTGTCTGGAGCCCTTTGGACATTCCTATCTTCCATCCAATAGGACTTTGGTGGCAGATATATTTTAATAAGGTCTACCTGTCCTACAAGCCAGGGAAGAGGGTGTCATAGGGTTCCTACAAACCAGTCACATCTCCATGTTGCAGGCCCAGGGTACAGATCTCTCCATTGCGAGACTGCCCTTCAAGTCTGAGTCCTCTGCTGCTCACCTCCCTGTTTCTGGGCAATGGGTCATGGAACAGAACAAAACAGAACAGAAATTACAGAGAAATAAAAATAAATTCATAAAGAAAGGGCCATGACTTCCAAGGAAGGAGCAGCCTTGACTTTGCTAGGCCTTGATCAGCAAAAGAAAAGTAAGCACTGGGAGGCCATGTCCGGGCTCACCTTAAGTCCGTGCAGCCAGCAGACACTCCCTATGCCTCGTCTTCCATCTCTGTTCTTTGCAAAATTAGCTTGTTAACAAGGACATAGGAGGCCTGAAGGAGAACCCCAAAGAAAAGATTGAGTGAGCTTTGCTCTGCAAGACCTACAGAGAACTTTCTCAACGGAGGCCTCTTCACTCTCAACCCATTTACCACCCCTGGCTATTTCTCTGTTGGAAAATAGGGAAGGCTTTTCAATAAGGGGCACAGTCTCTGGCCCCATTTTTCAAGCCCAGGCTTGAGTAAACCACGCCCTCCAACCAATGCCTGTCTCCCACTTTGTTTTGGTGAAGGCGGTGGGCCATAGGACCTCCAAGCTCCAGAAATAGTCACGAGGCAGAAGTCATGCCAGGTCTGATGAGGGGTGAAGGAAGAACAGGGTCAGCCCAAGCAGGAATTAACTCTGCAGGAAACAAGCTCTAGGAAGCAGAGGCTTCCATGTACTGTGCAGGGCTGAGCTCAGGGAGCTGCATAGACATGGAGGGGAACCAGGCCTTCTTAGAACTGCCTGGTAGACAAGAGACACCACATCAAGAGGTGTCATAATCATTTGGGCTGCAGAGATGCTTTTCCCTGGTTTGTCCTGTCTAGGTAGTTGGTCTGCCTCGGGGGTGGTACTGCCTTGGGAGGTGGTTCTGGCTGGGTTGGTTCTACTGGCTAAGTTATAGAGGTTCTGGCAGATCATCCTTGGAGCAGATCTCCCCTGTGAATAGCTGCTGTCACTGTTGCTATAAATGCCGCATGTTCTACAGCTGCTCACATGAGGAGAAAATTCATACCAAGCCACCTACCTCCTCAAAAGTGGTCACCTATTTACCAAGAATTCCATCTCAACAAGAAGGTGCAGAACAAACACTGGAACTGAGAGACAGATGGGAGCCCAGTCAGAGGAAGGACAAGTCACGGTGGCATCTGGCTCCATAGTGTCCATCTGCTCAGATAGTGGCAACTGTGGGCCAGTGCACTTGCATGAGCTGCATGACCCAGAAGGCCAGCAGGAGGGGGCTTGCCATTTATTGCATTCTCTGTTAAACAGAAGGAACCTGCAGGACAGAGAAAAGACCTGCCCTATGTGAGAGGAGGATGAGACATGCATCCTGTGAGGATGCCAGCAAGAGCTGTTCCTTCATTTGTCTCCAGAAGATGGAGGATCAGGAAAGTGACAGAGTAGGAGCCAGCCCAAAGTCTCCATAAGCACCACCAACAGCACAACCAACTGGCTACCAAGTGTTCATACACACAGGCCATGGGAGATAGTTCTCTTTCAAACCACCACAGATCTCAGAGAAGCTGCATGGCCCAGGAGAGCCATGGAGTCTTCTGCTGTCTGGGCTTGAGGTCATTTGTCCACAAAAAACTGTTATGGGAGATGTTTGCCTTAAAATTCAGGACTTGTCCATAGCCCCCTGCTGAGGGGAGAATGTGCTCTGTAAAGTCTCTGCCTGAGACCACATGGACAAAGGCCCTGCCTACCTGCCTGTGCACTGCCATCTCTGAACAGTCTGCTATGGCCTGCGGCACTCGTACCCATGTCCCCAGGCTCATTGTCCACCCTGGGCAGGCAAGGGCAGCAGTCCATGAATTAAGCATCACAACATGATGTCTCCCATGACAGCTGTGAGGTTCACAGAGATGATGGAATTGCCTGGGGCTGCAGAGTGAGCTGCAGTCTGACTTTAGACCGGATTGCTCTCTCTCTCTCTCTCTCTCTCTCTCTCTCTCTCTCTCTCTCTCTCTCTCTCTCTCTCTCTCTATCTCTATCTCTTTCTCTCTCCCTGAACCTCCTTTCACATTCCTTAGGATGTAAGTTCCTTTATCTGTTCCCTGGTTTGGGAGCAATGTGACCCACTCTTTCTTAATGTGTGGTATACATACACTATGATTTGGTGTTAAATATCCTCCACAGGAAATGGAATCTACTTCCAAGAAGCAAGTCATGAGGGGACAGGCCTTGGAGTTTCCAATCTGACCCTGCTTCCTGACCCTCTCTCTCTCCTGACTCATGGATGTGTAAGCAAACATTCTCACATTCCCAATGCCACAACTGTGAGCTTCTCCAGACAACAAACCTTCCCTACCTCACTGGGCTGTGCCCTCCAAACATGTAACAAAATAAAAACTTGCAGGGGCTACAGAGGTGGCCCAGAGCTGAAGAGCACTCAGTGTAGAAGCATGAGGAACTGAGTTCAGATGCAAGCACCAGTGTAAAATGCCAGGCATAGCTGTGTGTGCCTGTAACCCTAGCACTGTGGGCAACAGAGACAGGAGGATCACTGCACTTGTTGGCACAAGCCTCACTTCAGGCTTAGTGAGATACTCTGTCTCAAAGAAATGTGGTGGAGATTGGCAGACAGGACACATGATGGCCTCCTCTGGCCTCCACACACAATGGTCTTCTCATGCACGTGATCATACACTCACATCCAAATAAACAAGTAAAAAAAATACTTTCTTCCTTAAATTGTTTCTTGTCAGATATTTGGTCACTCTAATGAGAAAGTAACTACTCCAGTATCCAAAGCTGAGAAACGCCATGCTGCTGAATGCACATTAAACAAACTTACAAAAAAGAAAACAACAACGAAAACACAACAAAACAGAAACAAAGCCGGTACTGTAAATTAATCCTATTTTCTTAGAGGTTCACTTCAGTATGACAGGAAAAATGGATAATAAATGGCTTTTGAGAGTCTGAGAGTAAATGAGTTTTCAAAAGTAAATTCTCATCTTTTTCATCACCAGGCAGTGAAACAGAGCGAAAACATGACAGAGTTTGTCTTATCTACAGCGATTTCCTCACAGACAGTGCTCTCCTCACAGACAGTGCTCCCCTCATAGACAATGCTTTCTTCACAGTGTTCTCCTCACAGTCAGTGCTCTCCTCACAGACAGTGCTCTCCTCACAGACAGTGCTCTCCTCAAGCCAGTGCTCTCCTCATAGACAGTGCTCTCCTCAGAGACAGTGCTGTCCTCACAGACAGTGCTCTCCTCACAGACAGTGCTCTCCTCACAGACAGTGCTGTCCTCACAGACAGTGCTCTCCTCAGAGACAGTGCTCTCCTCACAGACAGTGCTGTCCTCACAGACAGTGCTCTCCTCACAGACAGTGCTCTCCTCACAGACAGTGCTGTCCTCACAGACAGTGCTCTCCTCAAGCCAGTGCTCTCCTCACAGACAGTACTCTCCTCAAGCCAGTGCTCTTCTCACAGACAGTGCTGTCCTCACAGACAGTGCTCTCCTCACAGACAGTGCTCTCCTCACAGACAGTGCTCTCCTCAGAGACAGTGCTCTCCTCAGAGACAGTGCTCTCCTCACAGACAGTGCTCTCCTCACAGACAGTGCTGTCCTCACAGACAGTGCTCTCCTCACAGACAGTGCTGTCCTCACAGACAGTGCTCTCCTCAAGCCAGTGCTCTCCTCACAGACAGTGCTCTCCTCACAGACAGTGCTGTCCTCACAGACAGTGCTCTCCTCAAGCCAGTGCTCTCCTCACAGACAGTGCTCTCCTCACAGACAGTGCTCTCCTCACAGACAGTGCTTTCTTCACAGTGTTCTCCTCACAGACAGTGCTCCCCTCACAGATAGTTCTCCCTGGCAGACAATCCTCTCCTCACAATCAGTGCTCTCCTCACAGACAATGCTCTCTTCACAGATAGTGCTCTCCTCACAGACAGTGCTCTCCTCACAGACAGTGCTCTCCTCACAGACAGTGCTCTCCTCACAGACAGTGCTTTCTTCACAGTGTTCTCCTCACAGACAGTGCTCCCCTCACAGATAGTTCTCCCTGGCAGACAATCCTCTCCTCACAATCAGTGCTCTCCTCACAGACAATGCTCTCTTCACAGATAGTGCTCTCCTCACAGACAGTGCTCTCCTCATAGACAGTGCTCCCCTCACAGACAGTCCTCTCCTTACAAACAGTACTCTCATCTCAGACAGTGCTCTCCTTGCAGACAGTGCTTGGCTTCTCCATCTGTCAATCAGAGAAATGCTTCCTGCCATGGCTACCTGTCATACATGGCACAATGATGGAATAAGATGGGGATTTGAGACATCTGAACAGCTGATAGCATCTGATCCTGAATTCTGAAACGCCTACCCTGACGCCTGATACCTGCAAAGGAGGCGGCCGTGATGAGAGCTGAAATAGAGACAGATGTTTTCCAGTGTGTGTGTCATGTAATGTGTGTGCGTCCATGACAGTTCTGCTCCCCGCGACCTCAGAGAACACGGGACTACCAGGACTCCGTCTACTGCACTCGGCCATGCATACTTTGCTTTGGTCAGGTTGGCAGAACTGGCCTCTGTGCTCAGCCCACTGTATGAGATTAGTACCCAGTGCCTTTATCATACGGACAGCCTGTGGTTTCTACACTTATTACTATTGAGGAGAGGAGCTCTGCCCAGAGTGAGATTGTCCAAGATGGCGAAAGTGCTGCCTCCCACACTGCTTAGTCCATGCTTCCTGTGATTATGGAATGAAGAGGACCATGATGGCTGTGCTCTGATCTTGCGAGCAAGTGCTGTCTTCCAGGCCTCCCAACGCTTACCCAGGTATCCAATCATTTACTGTGTGTGTGTGTGTGTGTGTGTGTGTGTATACGTGCATGCATCTGTGCGCGAGGATGTGTGTATGAGTGTAGTGAGTGCATGAATGTGTGTGGTGTGTGAGTATGTGCACATGTGTGTGTGCATGCATGTGCATGCATATGGAGACTGCAGGTTAACCTGCTGTGCCATTTCTTAAGCAACACCCACTCTCTGGCTTGCTGATTGGGCCAGGCTGGCTAAGCAGCAAGCCATAGGAATCCTCCTGTCTCGGCCTTCCCAGCGCTGCAATTATTAAGTGTGAGCCATCACACATGGCCTCTGTATGTAGGTTCTGGGATTTCAACCTAAGGCCTCTTGCTTGCAAGGCAGGTGATTTTTTGCCTGAGCCCGTCACCTATGTCATTCTTAAAATAACCCTGTAAAGGAGGTGAAAATGACTCTTATTTCAATGACTGGTAAACTGAGGCCAAGAGCCTTGCAGCTCTCTGCTCAAACTCACACACTGGGCCACATCTGGGATTCTGAATAGTGCAGCGCTCATGTCTATGCCCCCTTTTCTGTCTCCCATGCAGTGAGCTATGAAGGGCAGAGGGGAACCCAGAGAGCAGACTTGGTGATGAATGCTGGTGGGCAGAGCCGAAGAGGCACCGACACCAGTACAGAGACTGCTGCCTCTGGACCTGACTCGCTATTCCACAGCTGGATGAGAACCAGAGGCAGAATGTCAGGTATCCTGTGTCTGCAGATAAATGCACCTATTACCTCTGAGTCCAGAGAGGGAAGCCAGGCACGCTCTGAACCAGGACTGATCTGATTCCGGACATGAGCACCATAGGAACTTTAGCATTTGGGTGCAACCCTCTCTTAGTTAATCTCCCATTTCAACCAGACATTTACACCAACTTCTAATCCCACTGGGGAACTGCTTTGTATTGACCGACCCAGGTGCTCCCTTCTCAGGGAAAGGTCGGGACAAGCACTTTCCTTAGGGTTTCTGGTCGGCACTTACAAATTCCTCTGCAACAGAGGGAACCACACATGACTGCCTGGGCAGGAAGCCATTAGGCTACAGACCAGTCTCTTCACCTGAGTTTGTGGGGGTATTATACCCAAGGTTAGGAAGGTGTGCAGCACCCACAGTGGATACATCTCTCCCGAGGAGCCAGCATGGAGAAATCTGAGCTACTCAGGAGTACAGATCACCGAGTTTCTACTGCCTCTGTCTTGTTACCTGTACACTGTTTAAGGAAGTCTTTGGGCAGACTGCCAGGGACATGGGCCCTCAGACAGCTGTAAGGTGACCTCGGTGAAGGTACAACCATTGGGCAGGACAGCCAAGGAATCAGAACTTGGCACTAGCTGCCACTATTGAATGGAAACCATGGATGCCAATCTTCCAGGCCACGCACAGGTGATGGAGAGGAACAAAAGGTCACACTACAAGTGCTGAGGACACAGAGACCACTCCAGCCCTCAGCAGTGCTTCACGACACACAGTCTTACCACTCTGCAGCCCTGCTCCCTTGCACCGCATCCTGTCTGTCACATGGCGATGGACACTCGTACTCTGCAGGTATACGTGATTTCTAATGATTCGGTCAGGTTAGGTGGCTTTGCCATGTATCGTCTCACTGTGTGGGTCTGCATGCCGGTGAGGGAGCTAAGAGCTGGGTGTGGGACTCAAAAACAAGCTGGGGGAAGTCAGTGGAAGGATGGGTCACGGTAGAGGGGGGAGGGAAGGTATGGCCTGCAGGATAAGGGCGCCTCTTAGCCAGCGCAGCTGTCCATTGGCAGTCAAATTCTGACATTTAAAATGGTATCTGTGTGTCTGTGCTACTTAACAGCTAGACGCTGGCATCACTTGCTGGCTGTGGTCAAGTTGCTTAATCTGCTGATTCACTTGTGAAACTGGGATGAGAATCTGCTTGCTTCTGGGACGGCTGAGAAGGTTACACATTGACACAGATGGTTCTTGACTTAAGATGGGGCTACATTCCAAAAATCCCACTCTCAGCTGGCAATCCTCTACGCTGAAATCTGTCTGTAGCCTGCCACTCTGGTGAGGTTCCCGGCTTCTGTAAAACAGCCTACCATGGGTTTTAGGCTGTCTCCCCTTGTGATGGGGCTGATGGAGAGCTGGTGCTTCCTGGCACCAAAACAGAGACCCATGTTACATACAGACTTGGTGTGATGCTAATGCTGTCAACTTGATGGGATCTACAGTTACCCAAGAGCTATCTTCTGGGCACGTCTGCAAGGGAGTTTCTAGACTGGGTTAACTGAGGAGGGAAAACACACCCTTAATGTTGAAGACACTGTTGTGAGCACCTAGATCCCAGACTAAATAAAAAGGAGAAAGCCCTGCATCAGAATCTGTCTCTCTTTGCTTCCTGGCTATGGATGCAATGTGACCAGCTACCTCAGGCTCCCGCTGCCGTGCCTTCCCTGCCCCCTCACACTGTAAGCCAAAACAAACCCATAAATAGCATTTGTCAGAGATTTTGTCACAGCTGCAAGGTAAGTAACAGACTTGGGGAAAGGTCAACATTTAAATGTGAAGGCTGGCTTCCATACCTGGGATCATTTTTATTTTATGTATGGTTGAAAGCACCCAGGGAGTACCGTCATAAGCCAGGGACTAACCGTATCTGTATCTGTAAGATGCACAGAGTGGGGTCTGGCTCTGTGAGCAGCCTGTCAATGCTACCTCTAGTAACTGGGGGAAGGCAAAGTAAGGAACACAACACTATCAATATTGTCATTTTCATAATAATGATTTATTTCACTCTGAAAATATTTTTTCAAAGTAGATAAGGAACCCATTCATTATGAATATTAATTTAATCCAACTATAAATTGAATTAGCTGTTAATTAACTATTAATAGTTATAATTGTGGCCATTATCTATGAAACAGCTACAATAAGACCAAGTTTCACGTTAGACGTATTGTGCCTGGTCCCCACAGCAACCATCAACATCCTCAGCATCTCATGAATAAATGATCTGCAGCTCAATGGGGCAAAGCAGGAAGTAGAGCAAGTCGGGGTCTTGAGTCTGCGTCAGGCCCCTGCCTCAATGGCCCATTCCTTCCACCAGCCTAGACACCACCGTGTGTTCGTCATGACAGGTGATCACAGGACTGGTGTCCCTGATGCCCAGAGGGATACGTTTACATATGGACTCGTGTTTACGACACAGCAGAGCCCTGAAATTGGAATCTTTTAGAAAAGAGAAACTGCAAATGTTAACAAAAACAGGAAGGGTTGAAAATGAGGCTGGCAGCAGTGGCAGGGCTGCCACCAGCCTGGGTCCTTGCTGTCATGTTGACCGGATGAAGTCTGGGAGATAAACAACGACCTAATGTTGATCTTGATTAAATGCAGCTTTCCTCTGACAATGTCCTTCTGATTGTTCTTAACGTTCACTCAGCATTACACCATGCTCTGATCTCTGAGTAGGATGTAAACACTAGAATTCCAAACAACGGGCTAATATGTTACCTCAGTAAGAAAAGACACGGTCAACTGTGAGGAATTGGGAATGGCTTCATGTAGGAATTGTTTCCTCTGGAGTTGTGGGGTGTGAGTTCTTGTTTAAAAGGTTAGATCCAGTGAGTACAAAGTGACCTGGGCATTGGATCAGATTAGAGGTGTATTGCATACCCTTCACACAGGCAGCCTGCCAACTCCAGTGTGGGTGACGCCATTTTCCACTCAGACCTATCTGTTTCTCAGTGGCTCGGCCCATGGACTTTCTCATGAGTTCCTATCAAACTGCTAATATGGGGATGGAAAACAATTGTGCAGTTATGTGTGGCAGCACAACAAGAGAGAAAGTCAATGACATGACATTTTGTGTCATATGACGCAATCTGACATTGAGTGCCACATGCTTGTGTTCTAAATGACTCCATTTACATACGTTTGTCCCATAAGTGATATCCTTTAAGGCTGTGGTCTGAGAAGGCCATTTTCTCTTATTTATGATAATGGCATAAAAGGCAGCCTTTGGATCATAAAAGCAGTCACAACATTTGGTGATCTCTCTCCCCCCTTCACCCCCCATCTCTCTCACACACACATATACACAGTGTTTATGTGAATCATACCACCAAACAATAAATCCACCATGCTATTCACCAAACCTTCCTCCAAATTATCCATGGTTCACAAACTCACTCACTCACATGCATACATAGTCTTAGAAACATACTATGCCCATAGCACATGTACACATATGCCTTGTACACACATACTACATACATGCAAGCATACTGGTTTAGTGTTTCTATTTCTGTGGTAAAACACCATGACTAAAAGCAACTTGGAGTTGAAAGTCCCCCCACTCCACTGTAGTCAGAGGTTGTTTGTTTGTTTCCTGGCAGTCCAGACCTAAAATAATTACTTAGAAATTATATTAATTACAACAATGCTTGGCCAATGACTTTAACGTATTCCTAGCAAGAGCTTACATCTTAAATTAACCTATTTATATTATTTTATATTTACCATGAGGCTCCTGGCCTACTGGCAAGGCTCCGGTACATCTGTCTCCAGTATATCTGTCTCCAGTGGCTACGTGGCTTCTCATTACTCTGCCTTCTTTCTCCCAGCATTCAGTTTAATTTTCCTGCCTAGCTCTACTCTGCCTTATCATAGGCTAAATCAGCTTCTTTATTCATTAACCAATAAAAGCAACACACATACAGAAGGACTTCCCACACTACCACATCCCACCCCCAGCTTATAGTCTTAGTCGCTCATGAGATGAAGTCAGGGCAGGAATTCAAAACAAGAATATGAAGGCAGGGACTGAAGTCAAAGTAGAGAAATGCTTCTTACTAGCTTGCTCCCCATGCCTTGCTTAGCCTGCTTTCTTATAGCACCCAGAACCACCAGCCCTGGAGGTGGCATCATCCACCATGATCTGGGCCCTCTCATAGTAATCATCAATGAAGAAAACATAAAAATTTTGCCCACAGGTCAATCTGGTGGGTGTGCTTTCTCAGCTGAGGGGCCTTTCTTCGAAATGACTCTAACTTGTGTTGAGTTGGCACAAAAGTGGCCCATACACATATCCACATGTATACCACAAACTTTGTAGACAAATATTTATTTGAAGGGCTATAATCTGATTCCATTAAATATATTTCAAACTAGAGTGGAGACACTTAAAACTCACATGAGCACATTTGTAGGTAACATTTTTGAAGGTAAAAGACATATTTGTGTAAGTTTTCGATTGACTGCTAAGTAGTCACACCCTTATTAAGATTTTCTTTTTCTTTCTGGCTATGTGTTTACCTATGTGTGTCTGTGTATGAGCATGCACTCACATGAGAGAAATACTTATGGAATCCAGAAGAGGGCATTGGATCCTCTGGAGTGAAGCTTACAGGCGGGTTATGGGCTGGGTGCCAAATATGGGTCCTCTACAAGAGCAATACTTGCTCTTAATCTCTGAGCCATCTCTCCAGCCCAAATAAATCACTTCTTTACAGATAAAGGTGCTTACTGGCACATAGTTTCAAGTAAGGAAAAGACAATAGGTCTCATACTAGAGCCATGATAAATGCTATCTGCTCACATTGGTGACATGCTGGGTTTGGACAGCAACTGCAACCCACGTTTCTGCCCATGAGTTTTCGTCAGGCTGCTTGCACAAACTAAGTTATGAGCACATTCTTCGATGAAAGCATCTTATCCAAGAGCAAATAGTCTTGAAAATCAGAGGGCCAGAGTCTGCCATATAGGAGAGTCATCTCTAGCCCTGAGTGTAGGACAGGCCAACAATGGGTGTGAATGAGGGGGCCTATAGTGGTTTGAAAGAAAATGGACCCCCAAAGACAGTGATACTATTAGGAGGTATGGCTTTGTTGGAGTAAGTGTGGCCTTGTTGGAGGAAGTGTGTCACTGTGGGGGTGGGCTTTGAGGTCTCCTATGCTCAAGCTTTGCCTAATATCATAGTTCACTTCCTGTTGCCTGCAGATCAAGACATAGAACTCTCTGCTCCTTCTTCAGAATCATGTCTGCCTGCATAGTGCCATGTCACACTACAATAATAATGGAAACTCTGAAACTGTAAGCCACCCACCCCAATTAAATATTTTTCTTTACAAGAGTTGTCATGGTCATGGTGTCTCTAGACAGGGCTTGTGCTGAGAGTGGGTTGGGTGTAACACAGGAAAGCACAGTGACTCTCCCTTTTAGACTGATGGTGGTGCATGGATCTGCCCTTGTCTTGGACAGTCTCCTCGTCTCTGACTCCACCTTGGTTCCCTGTTAAAGACTAACTCCCTATGTATGTTTCTTCACAACATCTCTTTTGTCAGTGGAGTGTCTTTGCAGGAGGATTTTAAAATAAATACCTAATGTGCTACTTATTATAAACTCTATTACATTTTATTTTTAATGTGTTTTAAGTTTGGTGTTCTTTCCTATTTCTGTTTATTAGTTTAATGAAAGCCTACATTAGAACAATTATCATTTTTTCTGATTTGAAAAAAATCAGCAACATATCCTAGTAACACATTTTTATAGGTGATTGTGTGGCATTTTGCTGTTTTATGTTATGATCAAACTAGGGTACTCAATAATATTTATCATCTCATAAAGGCATCATGCCTTTGTCATGGGAACATTCAAAATACTCCTGTAGCTATCCAGAAACAGTGCAGTGCGCCAATCATTCACTGACTGTGTGCTTATTTCCCCTTAGGTAGAACTCTGTACCTCTTGATTAACGTCTCTCATCCCCAGCTCCCATGGTTTCCAGCCTCTATGATTGACGATCTACTCTTCAACTACTATTGCATCTACCTTGTTAAAGTCTACATTTGCAGTCATGATCACACACTATATAATTCTAAGTCCAATTCTGAGACAGAGTAGAAGGACTCAGCCTGCCCTGGAATAACACTGTTAAAGCACTCTCAAAGATTCTTTACATAAGCTAAAGTGTTGGGCACAGGGGTTAGTTGACTCTCTAATTGATACCTGTTAGTCTCTTCCCTGGTGCTCCCTTGAGAAAAGATCTGCCAGTCAAAGAGCTAACTGGACCCCTCTTATGTCAGCACTGGCTGCTTTGAACACACAGTAGACAACTTGAGGAGAAGACAAGGCAATCAAGGCTGCTTGCTGCTGAACCACAACTCCAGCCCCAGAGGTGCAGGTTGGCCATTAGTATTCCAAACGTCTTGAGCCAGACTTTTGCCATCACAAGACCCAGAACTCTGAAAGACCCTGAGGCTTCTTCCACAGAGACCAGAGAGAGAACACTCTCCCCAGTGGCCCGGTGGAAGACTTGTAACAGTGTGAACACCACTCTTTGATTTCATTGGGGGACCTTAAGTGATACAAGTGTTGTTTCTCATACCTGAGGCGCTGTACCGTGGCTGCGCAGAACAGTCCTGCATTCGCATGAAGGGCTGCTTCCATTGGTGCAAACACCGTTTTCTGACTATATACAAAGCTCAATTTGAAAGGGGGCTGGTAGACACCCGCCTATGCTGTCCGTAGGCATTTGCAGCTTTAGGGTCAATGGAAGGTTTGACCCGAGTGGACTTTCCTTACCTACCTTTTTAATCTCTGTTAGGAGACCATGCCAAGCTGGTGGTGTGAGGATGTTAGAGGGGGTCAATGGGGATGGAAATAGTAGGAGCTCCTGCAGAACAGTGAGTGACAGCAGCCACAAGAGCAGCCAAGGAGTCCTAGGGAGTGGCTGGTACATATGTAACGGTAGCAGAGGTGAAGACAAGATGATGAGGGAGGAGAAGAGGCAGAGACTAAAGGTGAGATGTTGAGAGGCACTCTCCTTATCAGATGAGTTCCAGAGCATGGGGGAGCTTTGAGAGCCCAGGACCCTGACACCTGCTGAGGTAGGGGTTAAGTCTGAAGCCTGGATGGAAACGGTGACACTAGAGGGCACTGCCCACAGAGACTTCCAGACCTTCTAACAATTTTGGAACTGAAAACCCCTTGGCCATGGGTACCTGACTGAGATTGCTGTTACTGGAAGAACTCTTCTTCACCTACCCACAATTCCTATCCAGGTAGAACAAAGAATGCCAGCCAGCTGAACAGTGTATTTCACCAAACATCCTCCGAGTTAATCCACGTTGCTGCAAATAACAAAATTTATTATTTTTCTGGTTTTAAAAAATTATTTCTTCTAACATTCTTTGGCATGTTTGTGTATATGTGTGGGTTGTGCAAGTGTGTGTGTGTGTGTGTGTGTGTGTGTGTGTGTGCTCATGTGTGTGTAGGTGTGCATATACACAGATTTGTGTGGAGGTCAGAGGTTGACATAATTATCCTCTTCATCACTTTCCACTTTATTTCCTAAGGCAGGATCACTCCCTGAACCTGGAACTAGTCTATTCAACTCATGTAGGTAGCCAGCTTGCCTCTATCTCTGCTTCCTGAGTGCCAGGATTCTAGATGGGCCACCACACCTACCTGGAATTGTCTGTGTGATGGTGAGTGTTAATAGTCAACCAGACTGATCCAGAATCACTGGGCCTGCCCTTGGAGGATTGTCTTGATTGTGTTAACTAAGGTAGGAAGACCCGCCCACTGTGGGTGGGGCATTCTCTGGCTGGGATCCTGACTGCGCTTCAGTGGAGAAAGGTAGCCAGCAGTAGCAGCTGTCATTCATTTCTCTTGACTCCAGACATGCTATAGCCAGCTTTGCCTCAGTTTCCTTCGCCTTGGCTTCCTCACTATGAACTGTGAGATACGTCTTTATCCTTGAAACTGCTTTTGCCTGAGTATTTTATCACAGCAAAAATAAAAGAAACTACAGCATGTGGGTTCTGGTGGGTGGCCAAATTCTGGGCCTCATGCTTTCATAACTAGTGCAGAGTTATCTCTCCAAACCCTTTCCCCAAGTCCCTGTCATTTATGAACAGAGCAAGGCACACTCCAGACTGGAGGAGGGGACAGTGCTGTGTTCTCTGCCCTGGGCCTTTGTGGAATCAGGTGGCATTGAGTACTGATGAAGCCATCTTCATGTCAGACCCGCCCTGACAGTCTGCAGAATGCTTCCCTTCGGATTAATGTCCCTCGCAGTTATACTAACACACTGTTAGAACTAAATTCCCAGATGTCCCCAAAGAGCCATTCGAAGTGACAGGTGTGTCCTCTGAGGTCTACTGTGATGCTCTAGTGAGCTGTGCTTGTCACTCTGATGATCATGCCATCCTGTTAAGAGTTCATATTAGGAGACAGCCCAGCTGAGAACCATGGGGCAAGACACGGATGCTCATGCAGCTTAGCTGTTTCAGGGCACTGTGGTAGCAAGTGACAAAGTGGAGGCGCTTGTGGCTGAGAGGCTGCCCATCTATCCGTTAGGATGGGTAGAATATCTTAGGGTATGGAAAGCCTTGGGGACTGAGGAATTGTGATTCATACAAGCTATTCAGTCTGAGAGCACTGAGTTCATGAGATCATTTTTTTCCTCAGGTGGGCAGTTGAGCCATGGAGCAACTGCAAGGGCTGATGGGTATTCACCACTCATGTATCACCAGTCTGATTTGATGACTATATAAATGGGGAGTCATTGATTCCTCAAACTGCACAGAGACAAACCGAACCGACAGGAGTCATGCGCACAGACTACTTCATAAATTAAAACCTTCGAGCTTCTTCCCTGTGACTAATGAAGACATGAAGTCTTCCAAGTCTGAGTAACAAAGCCTCAGGAAACTGGGAAACTTCCAGGAAGAGTGCTTGCCCTGCTGAGTAGGGATGAGTCTTTCATCACAGCTTGTTACCATGCTAAGATGTCTTGGTATTGAACTTAACACACCTCCTTTTTATTTAGCACCGAGAGATTTTTCAACAAAAGGAAAATTGGCCCTCACAGACCAGGTGTTCGCATGTGGGCCATGGGATTGCATGTCCTATCATCGTTGCAGTCACATGGGATTGCATGTCCTATCATCGTTGCAGTCACATGGGATTGCATGTCCTATCGTTGCAGTCACATGGGATTGCATGTCCTATCGTTGCAGTCACATGGGATTGCATGTCCTATCGTTGCAGTCACATGGGATTGCATGTCCTATCGTTGCAGTCACATGGGATTGCATGTCCTATCGTTGCAGTCACATGGGATTGCATGTCCTATCGTTGCAGTCACATGGGATTGCATGTCCTATCGTTGCAGTCACATCTCATCCTAGCCTCACAGGGGAGTCTGTAGAAGGAACAGCAGATGACCCTCCCCCATCAGGAGTCCCCCAAAGACACAGCTAGAGGGAAGACAAGAGGTCAAAGCACCGCCTGCCCTGGACAAGCACCCCTGCCCTGACTCCTTCTCCAGGAGATCAGGACAAACCGTGCCCATGGCTAAGGATTTTTCCTCCGGGAAATCCACTCTGACCTTCTGGACTCAGATGGACCAGATAGCTGAGTCTGAAACTCAGGAGCCTCAGACAGAATCCTGGGTATGCTGCTTTCCATTGGGCCCATGCCACATTGGAGGTGGTGGTTTCTTAAGCCCTTTATAGATCCCAATTTTCCTCTGAGGCTATGCTGTTACCCTACATTCATCACAGACTCTTTTGCTAGTCTTCAGAAAAGTGATTTTTTCCCCCTACTATGCCTTTGAAATCATTCCCTCCATAAAATTACTTCATAAACAGTGGCAGTCAGGTTTTCTAAATTAGTGTAAGGCATCTCTCACGCATAGCAATCCAGGATAATCAGATCAACACCCCAAGCACATGTTGTAAAATTGGATGGCAACACTTAATTTCTGACTTGATAATGGCGTGATTAAATACACGTAACAGCCAAACAGCATCGTGACTGTAGAAAAAGAAGTGTTTTGTAGCCACACCCTCTCCTTTCAACACATTAAATTCAATCTTCCTCCGTCAATCCCTAGAAAAATTAAAGCTAGACAGAACTAGCTAATCATGGAGGAAAAGCGTGACAAGGAGGTGTCAGTGTGGACCAGAGTTTCAGGTAACTGACTGACAGCACAAGGAGCACAGGTGTGCGCATGTGTGTGTGTGATTTCCTTATTTAGGGCTTGACACAAAACAACAAAAACTTAGATGTCTGAGAATGATAAAGAACCACTTTCCTGTTATTCATGACAATACTGGAAGGCAGGTGTCTAATTTATACCTTCAGGGCTTGGGAGAAGCACTTAGACAGCAGTGTTCTGTTATTTCTGCTGTTCGGGAGAATTGCAATGTTTGTAAATATTTTAAAAAATTCTAAAGATCTACAAGGTATCTGTGTAACTTTAAGTTAAACATGTCTAAACTCACACACTAAAAGACAGATTTATTTTTTATTTCATGTGTATAAGCTTTGACGACATGTGTGTGCGCCACTTGCATGTGATGCCCACAGAAATCAGAAGAGGGTGTGGAGCTCCTAGAACTGGAGTCACAGAATGTTGGGGATGTTCTTAACTGAGCCATCTCCCTAGACCCCTAGACTCACGTATTAACAGAAAAAAATAAAAGTTTAGTAAAACTGAGAGACTTGTCTGTGGTCATGAAGCTAGACAAAAGCAAAGTCAGGCAGGGCATTATTCTAACTAGGTTGCCTTGGCATTCATTTCAAACACAAATTTCTCATTCTCAGACTAGAATCAGAGCTCAGTTACCCTTAATACCATTTTGGTTCTGTGTTATATCTAAATAGCTCCAGACATATCCAGAGATGGGCTCTTAGAGATGTCTTCCAGCCTCTGAAGATGGGCTCCTTGCTTTCCTGCTGTGAACCTAAAATGAACCATGTTCAACTTGCTTTGTTTTATACAGACAGCCAGTAACCATACAGTTTATTGGAGAAAGTCTTCTGTGATCTAAATGTGGGTGCTCTCAACCCACATGCTAAAAACCTAATCACCAACATGATGTCATTAGAAGGTGAGGCCCTTAGGACATGATGGAGTTATGGGGGGGTCCCTTGTAGATGGAACTAGTACCCGTATCACAAGAGGCTCCAGAGAAGAACTCTGCTATCTCATCTTGTGAGAGGATACAAAAGACAGTCTTCTTTAATCCAAGATGGTGCAGGTCCTTGCTGAATACTCTGTTCTACTGTCCAGATCACTTTATGGGTACAGATATGCCTTATCTCCCAAACAATGTTGAGGGCAGCTAATCAATTCCATTCCTTATGGAACACAGCAAATATGGGGGTTTCCTTATAGCCACAGCCTTTCAGACCTGAGAAACAATAAGGTTAACATGAAGCTTCCTCAATCCAGTTTCAGAAATCCATTACACTCTGAGAAGTTACTGAAAACTCCCCTAAAGTTTTTGTTTATAGAAGGGGCTAGCCTTGTCTCTAGTGAAAGTTAACATGGAAAAGAATGTGTAAAATATCTGTTCACTAAATTATTTCAGGCAAGAATGCTATTTTATTATCACTAGTATATTTTATTATCAAAAAGCTCTATCTCTCTGAGTGCCATCAATAGTGTGGCATTAATTTACATTTTTGCAAAACTCAGTGACTCTATCTTAGTTAAGGAGGAGGATACAATAGCATCAAGACCTCCTGTGAGAGTTTTAATTGTCAACTCAACACCTAGGAGTCAACTCTCCTGGCACACCTGTAAGGGATTGTCTAGATTAACATTAGCCCCTGAAATGTCTGAGAGACTGTCTGGACTGCATTAACTGATGTGGGAAGAGCCACCTTAATTGTGAGTAGGACCATGGGCAGGGCGTCTTAGACTGCACAAGATGGGGAAGGCAAGCTGAGCACCAGCATGCATGCACACCCATAGATCTCTGTTCTCGACTGTGGATGCTACAAGCTCCTTCAAATTCCCGCTGCCCTAATTTTCTGCCATAATAGACTGTACCCTGGAACTCTGAGCCAAATAAACCTTTTCTTCCTTTGGTTGCTTTTGTTAGAATAGTTTATCACAGCAAGAGAAAATATTAGACATCATCTTCATCATTATCGTCAACATCATATGTGAACCACCACCACCATAACTACAAGTGATACCATAGTCATCACCATCATCAACACCTTCATTACTACCATCACCACCATAAATACCATCATCACACTATCATTGTCAATACTGTCATCATGCCACTATCCCAACACCGTCATCACTGTCATCATCACCACCAACAGTATTTCACATCACTATTACCAACCCATTACCATCAACATCACCACCATCAACACCATTGTCACTGGTACCATCACCAACCATCACTGCCACTAGAAGCACAATCATCACCACTACCACCATCTTCACTATCAACATCACCAACATAAAGTTCATTAATTTGAGCCCTCCTCCCTCTATACCAAGTCCTATGCCAAGGTCATTTGCTAATATAATTTTAGCCTTCATAATAACCTATAAATCTTCTATTGTCTCCTACTTTTCAAGAGGAAGTGCACTTAAAGAGACAGATGACTTGGAGTTTGAACAAGAATTCAATCCAAAACTTTGTGACAAAATTTGATACTACATATTCACACATAGCACCATGAGGTGTGTGTGTGTGTGTGTGTGTGTGCGCGCGCGCGCGTGCTGACTTTAGGTGTGCTTCTGTGCCCTACCACAAAATAGTTCATAGTTTGAAACCATTGCTGTGAGTTTCATGTCTGCCATGTTTTGATTTGAACATCCTGGGTTTTTCATTAGGAGATGCATTATATATAAGATTTAAGGATAACTGAGCTCAAAGGTGGCTTTTCAACATGCACAGCCCCCTTGAGCTCCATGTCAATGCAGCGTTTGGGAAACCTAGCTGACCATGCAATTCTTTCAGATAGATAGATAGATAGATAGATAGATAGATAGATAGATAGATAGATAGATAGATAGATCGAATGATAGATAGATTGATAGATAGATGATATAGATATAGATATAGATATAGATGATATAGATGTAGATATAGATTAGGTATAGGTATAGGTATAGGTATAGGTATAGATAGTGTTCCACCTTTTTACAAGCCTCCACAGAAGACCACAACTGAAAAGCTTCTAGAAAGCAACAGAGCCCGATACGAGGCTATCACAAGAGTTGCTTTGTGAAAACAAGAACAAATATAGATGTATTGATCTGAGGGGATGGCCCAGTGGTAGAGCATTTGCCTACAAGCATGTCCCTGGGCTCAACTGCGGCTCTGTCAAAGCAAAACAAGACTGTCAAAAATGGATGTCAAAAACAGGAATTAATGAAGCACTCAGTTTTCATAAAGTCTATTGGGTAAAATGTTATGAGGTCTCACATCTTAATGTCTATTTCATTCCATCAAATATGATAAAAATGAGAGTCCTGTGTGCATGTTTTTGTGTGGGGGGAGTGACCTAACATCAGATATTTCCCACAAGCAGCTATGGAATTAGACACAACTCATGGGGAACTAGAACCTAATCTGTTTTAACTGCCTCTCTTATGTGGCTCTTAGAGGAAAAGAATCTTCCCCAGTAAAAGCTGAACATCCCAGTTTTCTCCCAAGCTATTCTCTGTCCTTCTTAGGTTGATCTGGAACAGCTTGCTGTTTCTGTTGACTCTCTCAACAGAAAAATTCTCTGTTTTTCTGCTCCCCTTTTCCCTGTTCTTTCAAGAAAGATACTTGAGTCTCCAGTCTGGACTTTCTTTTTGATGTCAGTGTCAACTTGACCTTGTGCCTGACATCGGTTTCCCAGATTGGAAACCAAGATTTTCACCCACCTGAAAGTATTGTGGGATCAGTAATGCCTTCCTGTCAGGCTATATCCCTTTGAATTGGTGAGCAGATTCTTGACCCAGGCTAAGAAAAAATTGTTTCCACTTTGGTACCTAATCAAATAGAAATTCTTACAAACCCCTTTCTGTCCTTGCTATGCTAACTGTTGGCCAAGGTCAGTGTTGAATCAGAAGGCTAGCTGTGGAAGTAGCCAGGGTCCAAAGAAGGCCCTGTAAGATACTTGGGCCCAGGTCAGGTAATGGCTTCACTCCCTACAGATGCCTCTGCCCCAGCTTGTTTCTGATGGGGTATTTTATGTAAGCTTCGCCTACAGTATTTTCTTCTTTTGAGTGTCATTGGACACCTTTTAAAAAGACATTTAAAGTAGACCCTCCCCTGCTTCTCACCCCCCATACCTAATCTACTTGCACGGCTTTGCTAGGGTTCCTGTAATAAGCGCCACATACTGGATGGCTTAAATGGCAGAACTCTAATTCTCCACAGTCCTGAAGGTTGGAGTCCAAGATCAAAGTAAGCAAAGCTGACTGCTTCCAAGGCTTTTCTTCTTGGATGGTAGGGGACATTTTCTATCTGAGTCCTCGTGTGGTCATCGCTCTGTGAAGGGCATTCCTGATGTCTTATTGTGTGGCTAAACATATGATTCTTAGGTTACCAGCCATGTTGGGTCAGGCTGCTACTACCCACAATGCAGGACCTTGGCTTCTTTATTACATCTCCACATACTCTCTGATGTGCCCAGAAACCAGTCAGTCACGACTTCATTGTATAGTTGTTGGGGGGAGCACCTACTGAGTCCACCCTCTTCTGAGTAGAGAGAGGGATTGAGTTCTTAGTTTCTTCTCTCCTTCAATATGCTAGCATGCTCTGAATTTAAAAATACTGACTCCGGCTCTTTCTGTCCTTTTTCATCCTTCTCTCCCTCCTCCTTTCCTTTGCCCATTTCTCCCCTTCCCCACTCTTTCTCTTTGAGGTCTCATGGATCCCATGTTGAACTCCCTATGTAGTAGAGGATGACCTTGAACTTCTAATCCTTCTGCCTCCATCTCCAGAGTTCTGTGATTCCAGGGATGCCCCCGCATGCCCAGTTTATACAGCACTGAGGCCCAGACTGTAAAACACACCTAATCACTGTGATTTACCTAAATGTGCGCAAGTCTAAGGACCATAGTATAGCCTGAGAGAATGACCATCCTCAGAGTCCACATCCTATCCCCCTGTTCCACACCACATTTATCTCTAGGTCACTGATTATTTCTTACAGAGCTGCATCCTTTGAGAAAAGGCTGCTCACTGAGTTAAATTTCTGCTCTTATATGTCTATGTATTTGGTTAGGCACTTGGAAGATTTCTGCTCAGTTTCTCTCCAAAGACCAGATATTCCTATGTATGTCTATGCTTGCATTAAAGATACAGTTCTCTTTCAGGCTATTGTCAGATTACTTTGAGTTTTCCTTGATGAGGAAGTGGGATAATTGGTATTTGTGAGTCATTGTTTTTAGAAAGTTATATTGGTGTTGATTATTGTATAGTATTGTATGTGAGTATGCTTCTACCTCTATTTATTGTATGAGAGTATGCTTGTACCTCTGTTTAAAACAATTGTTATATATATATATATATATATATATATACATACATATATATATAGAGAGAGTATTGATATATTTACCATATTGCAGTGTACATTTCTACCTCTGATATTATTTATGTAATGACATTGTTTTCATTTGGAGATCATTGTCCTCATTTATTGCACAGTTGTTTATTCTCTTAGTCTTCAATTTAGATAGGTATCAAGAATTATAAATCAATAGTCATATATGTTTGTCATATTTATATTTAGGATAATCAGGTTTTTTAGATACATAGAGATTATATTTAATATAGATAGTATAATCTTCGACCTCTTCGAAGAGCTGTAGAAAATGGCCTTTAATCTAACATAGAGTTTTGTAATGAGACACAGTCACTCTACTCCTGAGAAAACGTTGAGCACCAAAGACACTCCACTGGGACTTTGTCTTCTTCTTGGCAGAACCGGCCTTTGGGCAAAGAAAAGCCCATACCTTGACCACTGCCAGAGTTTCAGAGTATCTGTAAATGGATAAAAACAATTGTCTTATCTTGCCAAGACAGGGTAGGATAGTTCTAAAAAGAGTTCCTTGCCTTTGAAAAATGGTATGTCAGTTATGTTAGGCCTTAGCCAAAGTTGGTTGCCTCAACATTGCAAACAAGACTTTGGGTGATTGCCCAGGTAGTCATTGACATTTGTTGCACATTTTGGAAGTTTCTAGTTTGTACTTCCTGGTTGCTTAAGTAATATTACTTCCCTTCTCAGATCTTGGATGTGGTTGAAGATTAGATAATTGTAGTTACCTTCTACATTATTTAGATTCCTTAAAATAGAATGTTTAGTAAAAAAACTTTTGTTACATGTTTCCTGCATAATATTGTTTGTTGTTTGTAATTTTATATTTATCATTTGTTCCTACTGTATATAGTTGTACTTGGTTTGGTTCTGTCTTATTTAGACTAAAGGGGGAGATGGTGGGGAAGCTCAGCCAATCACCTTGTTTGTGGGATGTATTCTCCCCCCACCCCTCGGGCCCCAAATAGTCTATAAAACCATCTATGTGCGCTTGTTTTTCCTCTTTGTCTTTCCTGCGTTCCTCTCTGGAACTCAGGTTTTGTAAGTTCTCCTTCTTTCCTTTATTAAAGAATATTTTATATTAGAGCTAGTCTGGTTTATTCCAACTGCCTATTGACTACGCCCCTTCATTTCTTTGTTTTTTTTCTTGTTTATGTATTTGGTGTGCATGTGTGTGTGTGCATGCATGTGTATGGGTGTACATGAATGCAAAAGTGCATGTAGGTGGAATCCCAAGGTTGAGGTTAGAAATCATCTTCAATAATTTTGGGTTTTTTTTCGAGACAGGGTTTTTCTGTATTGCTTTGTAGTCTGTCCTGGAACTTGTTCTGTAGACCAGGCTGGCCTCAGACTCACAGAAATCCTCCTGCCTCTTCCTCCCAAGTGCTGGGATTAAAGACATGTGCCACCACTGACCAGCTAATCTTCAGTCATTTTGCTGCCTCATTCATAAAGTCAGGTTAAAACAGCATTGCCCTGATCCTAGGTACTCCCAGGGAATATACTTCTAAATGGGTTAACCATGGCTGTTGTCATTTGCATTGCCTAGCCCATGTATTTGTTGCTTTTGTTATGTCTTGGGGAATATAAGGAAAAAATAACAAAAGTCTTTGGATGAGCAAGTCAAGTGCAGGCATTGCTCTAACATGATCTTTGGGGCAATTCCTTTACACCGGTTCTCCAGCCCTGCTCAAGGTCTGTGGGGCTGCCACTCTGAGACTGAAGGGCAGCACATCCTGCTAGATATCTATTTTCTCATGCTCAAGTAGGAATGCTACAAGCAGAAACTGGGTTGTTCTGACGATGGACCATGTAACAGGAACAGTAACTTCCTGACTTAATGAATTCCAGTGAAGCATCTAAACGCACCAGGATGTCGAGTGGTTGTTTGGAGAGATGAGGGGTGGGTACCTGACTGCTCTGCCCCTCCTCTTAACCCTTTTCTAACCCATCCTTGTTCAAAGTTCCATTGACTGCCCTGCAAGTCTGTGATTTCTACTGATGTCTCATTCCTCAATCTTTCCCATGATACATTAGGGCATGGAAACTGGAAGTGACACAGATTTGCACTTCGGTATTGGTTCTTGGGAGCAAAGGAGAAGGAAGGCTGGGATTAAGACAAACGAATGGGCAAGGCTGAGGACCTCTTCCAGTCAAGGGCAGCCAGACAAGGGCGTTTCTCCATCAGATTGCACAGGCATGGTGTCTGCCCACATATTCCTCTGATTCAGATGTTGAAAGCATTCACGTGTATTTTCCTTGGCAGTCTTCCCATTAGTCTAAAGGTTAGCTTAGAGTATTCTAAGCAGGAGAGCTACCTTCCCAGAAGAGAGTGGGGTTGAGTAGAAAGAGGTGGTCTGAGTGAGGAAGAAACAGAAGAGTATGCACGGCCGATCAGGAGCTGCCTGAGCACCCTCTGCTGAAGAACCACACGGAAAGTTCATGCTCTCATGCTCAAGCGAGGCATGCCTAAGTCTTCATGTCCCTGGAGTGATGCTAAGAAGAAGGTGGTCATTCAAAGCTTGACCACTTCCTGATGGCTCCACAGAGCATCAGGCCGGCATGGGACATGTCCAAGTCCAGAAATGCCCCTATGTGGAATGAGAAGCTTTGCTTTAGTAAGGGCTAACTGAGAACAACCTGCTGACAATCCAGATTCTAAGTGTTTGTTCTTTCTGCAAGACTGACTCTAAAACTTACTGGCCACAAGTCATCAGCAGCCCAGCGTCTTTCTCTTTAATTGAACTGTAGCCTAAGCAGATAGAAAAAGAAAGCAAGAGGCGGTCAAGGCGTAGCCACCAGGAAGAAGATCCCTAAAGACAAGTTGGATCATATGAAGGGCCTGCATGGTTGAGTTCCGGTTCCATGGCCATTCCAAGACTGGGCGGTGGGGGGGGGGCACCTTGTATAGAATTCTACCCAGGCCTGGTAGAGTTCACTTCTAATCCCACTGCCAGAGAGGCAGAGACAAAAATATCCCCACAGCTCACTAGCTAGCCTCATCGAGCTATGTGACAAACTCTAGGACATTGAGAGAACCTGGAAAAGTGTTGAGAGGTAGGAGAGGAACTGGAGGGGCTAGGATGGGGTGCATTTCAACAAAATGAATTAGATGCACATATAAGATCTCAAACAAAAAAAAATAGGACAACCAAGGATGTCCTATAACCTTATTTGCACACGCAGGCACCTGCACACACATGAACATATGCACACACGCACACAGATGTTGGAGGAAAAATCTCCATTTCTAAGCAACAGCAGGCTGCTGCACTGTGCCTAGGAGTAAGTAGGTGTGTCTGACTTTTGCAGAGGGCTCTGCACCTGCACTGTGTGCTTAGGAAGCAGATCGATAATTTGCATAGCATGGTTCATGAAGCCTTTCCATAATCAAGATAAATTATAACCACTGTTGGAGTTTCTAAAAACTCAGTCCAATAATTTATTCCATAAACTGGGTCTCATAATTCACTGGGAAGTGATTTCTCTTCTGGTCATCAGACTTTAATCATACCATGCTAGAATCTGCAGTGGAATACATCTTCTCTATGTCAGTTTTTAGATCTCAGGGCCAATGAGGGCTCTGCCCAGTCCTCATGGAAACAGAAGCACTGTAGGGTTGTCAGAGTTTTACAGGGAGAGCTATCTCCTGAAGTCTTGAGAGAACTGCTAAGGAGGTGATAATACCATCCTCGTTCATGCCTGAGGAGCAAATGTGGAGATGTTCATAGGTATGAATGATAATGTGGCAAGAATTACCAGATGTTTGACTAGGGAGATGGCTCAGTGGGAATGGTGCTTCTCTCAAAAGTCTGAGGACCTGAGTTCAAATCCCCAGAACCTACATAAAAAGAAAGCATGTGCTGTAATCTCAGAATACCTATGGAGAGGGAGAGGCAGAGACTGGGAAACCCCAGAAGCTCCTGGGCCAGCTCACCTGGTGTACACAAGCAAGATGCTATCTCAAAGAAGTAGAAGGTGAAGACCAACACCGAAGCTTGTTCTCTGACCTCACATGCACACTGTAGTTCATGCACGTGCACGTTCACACACACACACACACACACACACACACACACACACACGCGCGCGCGCACTCACACACACACACGCATGCACACACACACGCACGCACACACACACGCATGCACACACACGCACACACGCACACACGCACGCATGCACACACACACGCACGCACACACACACACGCACGCACACACACACACGCACACACGCACGCGCACACACACGCATGCACACACATGCACACACACGCACACACACGCACGCACACACACACATGTAATTAGTGCAGCCCCCTAATTATATACACATAATTAAAAATAAAATAAATCTAACAACAAATAAAGCCTTATTGGATGAGGAAGCAGGTCTTTAATCTTATTTCTCATAGTCAGTGTTTCCTATGTAATGAACCCTATAAATGAGAAAGTATTGAGAAGCCAGAGAACATTCCAGTTCTGTGGCATTAACATTCTGGAAACATCTATATTGTTTCAGGATTAGACCAGTCAACCAAGCACAGTTATGGAAGGTGGCTGAACACAAAGAAAGATGTGGGATGCTTTGACTAGGGCGGAGGCAGCAAGAGATGAGATCTGTGTTTCTGCACAGAGCTGCCTGGTATCCAAGGAAGATGCCAGCCCCCAGCCTCCAACTCCAAGCTTCCCTCCTCCTTGGGCCCCCGTTGGAGGTAGTGGGGTAGTCCACACCCTCGGGATTTCACAGTTCACTGGGTTTTCCTCACCACACTGCTGGGATATAATTCATCTACAGCCTCTATCTTGTCAGCCTTCAGAGAGTGCTAATTGTCTAACTGTCTGCTCTAGCATAATCATAAAACCTTTTAGCATTGCACACTGCCCCTAGGAAAATGGATTTCCGTTTCCAGAAAGTGACCTTCAGCTCTTGTCGCCTGGCGTGGAGGCGAGCCACTCATGCAGCCTCAACACACCTCATTCATCATGCCTCACACCTGCCCTGTTCACCTGGGCAGGCTAGCTGTCCTAGCGAGCACCTCCTGTGTTCCTTAGCTCCAACCCACGGAAATTTCTCACCTCTTTCCTTGTCTGCACACTCTTAATCGCTCCTTATCTTTGGATTTACAGTTACTCACTTCCTGTTACTTGAGAATGCATCACCCCTTCACCTATTCCCCCACATCAGCATCCTCATTTTGCTACCTTTGGCTTTTTCTGTAAAATCTCACCCCAGACTCTCTCCTGCTCTGGTGCTCATTAAAATGTGTGGCATCTGTTCTTTCACTCATTGAAGCTGTAAGTTTTAATTTTAACTCATTGAAAATGTGACTGCTTCCTTTTCCCTTACTGCTCTCAAGCTTGTTCGTACTCCATCTTTGCTGGACCCAGCATTAAGTATCCCTTTTGTTTCCATATGTATAACATGGCCACTAAAACATCTTTTATGACTGTGTTCACTGCCTGAAACTCAGTCTATCCGCTTAGTTTTCTCTTGGGAATTTAATATGGGCATAATTTCTCTTTGAAGATCCAGAATGGGATATGACATGTGACATTCGGGTCTTAGGTTTTAAATCATAAACCTAACTCATAAAAAAGAAAATAAATCCATCTTTAATTACATCTTTAGCTACAATGAGTTTTTTTGGGTTTGATTTTGTAGTGGCAAAAGCAAAAATGAATGTAAAGGACAAGGCAGAGCAAACATGTGTCCAACAATGGTCATATTTTCAGTGGGAGGAACTTGGAGACATCAAACACAGTCATTGGCCAAGCTGATGTTATCATGTCCCTACCCTCTGTAATTATTGAGTTCATTGTCTGTAGAAAGGGAATAAAGGTGGTGAGTGTGAATGACAGCAATGAGAATATAGAATATGTATGTGTGTATAATGACAGCAATGAGAATATGTATGTGTGTGTAATCACATAGATATCCCCTATTTCTAGACAGTATGTGTTTATCATAGTCACTGTCAGCATCATCATCTTTATATCAAGAAGCTGCTGTGCTCACTTCTCTCAGGTGAGGAGGGCCCTGTTCACTACAGCTGATGAGCAGTAGACCTGTTACCCATTGACATGGAGATATAGGGAGCTCGTGGGCACCCCATCTCTGCCTGATCTTCCCAAGGGGGCCTGACCCCGCTGGACCTTTCTCCTCCCTCCACCTTTATTTTTCTTGAAATAGACTCTTTGTGTTCCAGACTGGTCTTGAATTCACTATATAACTGAAGCTGGCCTCAAATGCCAGGTCCTTACGGGTCTACTTCCTAAGTGCTAGGATCATGTGTGGGGAGCACGCCCCCAGCTGAGCTGTGTCTGCAGCCCCATGCTTCTTTGCACAGTCAGCCTATCCGCAGAGAAGTCTGAGATAATGTCTATTTTCTCGACAAAGAGTGTTTCCTCAGAGCAGGATGGTGACAGCAATGTGAGCTTTCTTGCACGGACGGCTCACGGTCAGTTTATCCAGACAGCCCTCACCCCAGCTTCAATCGTGTTCCCTCCTGTTGGCTTCCAATCTTCTTGGGAGAGAGAGAAGGAATATTTACTCTGGTGTTCATTTAACTTCTCTTTCATCCCGTTACAAACCTCTTAAGCAGAGGGGAAACTTCCAAGTAACTGTCCCTGTGCCTGATTCCCTCGAGCTGAGGCTTTTAATGTCTTCATCCGGGACTAAGTCAGGCGAACCGCTGTGACAGAATTTTCAGTTGACCGTTGATGGGTGGTGACCATGGGAAGACCATCTCTTCTGGCTTCATGGCAGGTGAGCCTCAGTTTCCCAGTGACTCCAGATGTTCTTCATGTTCCGCTAGATCTTCCATGGGATTGCAAGGATCCGTTATCATCTGTAAATGTCAGGGCATCTTCTGCTTTGATATCATAGTGACAGCTGATTGGGAACAGTTTCAGTGTTTATTCATACGCTGCTGGTAGAACAGTGTGGGCGTGGGTAGAACAGCCACCTTTGGGTCTAGTCTGCTCAGAGGAAGGAAATAAGACAACAAACTGTCTTCAGAGAACTTAAAACAGCAACAACGTGGCCCAGGCTCAGCTGGCTTCGTGATAATAGCCGATCTGCAGTCCTAATGAGCCTGAGCATCAGAGACCTCCCTGCCTGGGAGACCAGAGCCTGGGATTCCATCTCCACAGACCATGGCCCAAATCAGCATTATCTGCTTCTCTCTCTCTCTCTCTCTCTCTCTCTCTCTCTCTCTCTCTCTCTCTCTCTCTCTCTCTCTCTCTCTCTCTCTCACACACACACACACACACACACCATATAGCCAATAGGATCTGACTAGGCATCTTCATTTTTACCCAAGAACATAACCCTCCTACCATACTAGGTCAAGGCTAGGCTATACCTCACAAGTCACAGCTAATGCCTATTTCACAGTAGTGTTTCAGGTCCTATTTGAACCCCATCTCTGTCATGTCTCCCCATAGTCACTTGCTGCCTCTGCCTGAGAAGCAGCCACTTCCAAAGGCCTCCCGCCCATTTCTTACATAAATGTAAGAACTCTTCCTCCCTCTGAGTTCTCAGGGCCTCTTGTTCTCTAAACCCACTAACTTCCAGACCATCTATAGCTTGTGAGGCCAGTGGTTCTAGGGGGACCCCTGCCTCGTTCCTGAGCAGTACCTTGCCTCTTGTCCTGATGACTACCCTCTGTCCACTGCAAATTTCCACCAAGAAGCAATGGCACCCTGGTGTACACTGGGTCTTTGTGAATGACTTCTTATCCTGTAATATACTTGTGTGACTGTTCACATGAGCAAATGGAGAAATGGAGGTACAAACTGGCCACATAATTTCTGCCAGTTCACTGCTCGGTAAGGTTTGTCTGGAGCCAGGAAATCTCCTTGTGCCTTGTGAATTTCATAGCTTTACACAATGGCTTTGCAAATTGCAGAGTTTATGTCTTCCTCCCCTTCCCTCTCCTTCAAGATGGGATCTTATTTTTTTTTTTTTTTTTTTTTTTTTTTTGGTTTTTCGAGACAGGGTTTCTCTGTAGCTTTGGAGCCTGTCCTGGAACTAGCTCTTGTAGACCAGGCTGGTCTCGAACTCACAGAGATCCGCCTGCCTCTGCCTCCCGAGTGCTGGGATTAAAGGCGTGCGCCACCGCCGCCCGGCGAGATCTTATTTTGTAAGTCAGTCTGTCCTATACCTCACTGTTAGCTCAGGCTGGCCCCTCCAACTCATTAAGATCCCCTTGCCCCGACCTGCCAAGTGCTTGGATTATAGGCAAAGCTGTGTGCCCTGCTTACTCTATTGTCTTTTTAATTAATTTCAAGTTTCAGAATCTAAGAGTGATGGAGAAATTGATGTGCCTTCAGGCTTTGACTCCCCTCACCCCTGCGAACAACCCCACATTGCCTTCCCTCGCCTTTTCTCTTTTAACATCTCTTCCTTCCTTTGTTCCGGCATAGATTCCTTTCAGTCAAGAGACTCATTCTTCTTGCTGGGAAGAAGTCACCAGGGAAGACTGTATTTAAAGACAGACAAGCTGGGTTTTCTATTAAATAAAGCTGTCTGAATTCATCTTTGGGAAAGGCATTTCTTTCTAACCAGGGAGAAACACCTTTTTTATAGTTCCTACATAAGATCAGAAAGAGGAAAGAAAGCTATTTGTCTCCACCGCAAGTTCACGGGCAGAAAAATGCCCCTGCAAGCCCCTGTCAAAGGCCTGTAACGCCAGCTCAAGGGTATCCACAAGCCACCGGGACCTACATATGCACCCAGAACAGCCACCCAGGAAGGTAGGGGTGAGCAGGGTGCAGCCTGTATGGTGGCCATGAGAGGACATGGGAGAAGCATGATAGAAGTTCTGAATCAGAGGGGACATCCTGGAAGGTCAGAGAGAGTCCCGGGGTCATTTAAAGTCAGTTGCAAGTCCTGGTGTGTGTGTGTGGGTATGGTGACTAGTGTTATGGTGAGGGTCTAGTGTATTCCAGGGGCTAAGACCAAGAAACATCAGACTTCTTCCTGGGGCCCAGAGGCCCCATCCTGCCCACTGCCAAGAGAAACATAAACAAAGTCTTCAGCCCTGAGGAGTGCTTTTACACTAAGGAAACCCCCTGAAGGAGTGCTGACATCTGACTTCCCCGGAGTATGCCACAGGAGAGGGAAGAACATGGCTTCCTTCACAGGAGTTCCAAGACCAGCATGCCCTAAAATCTGGTCTCTGAGTCTTAGACAACATAATTTATAGCATCACGCCATGATCTAGTAGCCAAGTTAGTAAGATTAAAGAATAAAGCCTATGCCAAGGCACATTCCCCTTCCTCTCTTGCCTGGTTCCCGTCCTGGGAAGCTCTCTTCTTCCTGGTCCATGGGAGCACGGCCAGCCTCTGCACACACTGTTGCTTCTGTGGTCTAAGCTGCTCTACCATGCTACATGGAGGGCCTTGCTGATCAGAGGTTGCAGTCTACCATAGCTGGTAGCTTTCTCTAAGCTTAGCAACATGGAGGACTTTTTCCTCCCAGCAGAAGCTTCCTGCTCTCTATGTAGCCTTATCTGGGGATGTCTCTAGGCTCAGGATGCCTGACTTATGTCAAAGGTGACCCTTGACACAACACAGTTCCTTGCAAATGTTCTTCCCCTGACGACCCACATGGTAATTAGACTAGTGCTCCAGCCATTTCGACAGGGTAGTGTTTCCACTAATCCAGCTATATGATGTGAACATGCCACTTAATGCAGGTTAGGTTTTGTCTCCAGGCTCCCCAGTCCTATATATTCCTTATATTCTGGAATAATATTGAGCCGATTCACTGATCTATGTTCATTCCTACCCATGATCTGTGATCAAAGCTTTCTGTTGCTGGTACTGCCTCTTGTCTCTGGACCTGGTGGCTGATAGTCTGAGAGGAAAAAAGGACCTCCTACACCCTCAGAAACTGTGAGCCTAAACCAATTTTTCTACCTTAGGTTGCTTCTTTCAGGTGTTATAGCAATGCAAAAGTAATATAAGCCATAGGCCAATCTAAAGTGATATGATATGTTAATAGTTATATTTATGGGGTTGGAGAGTTAGCTTGGTGATTAATAGGACCTAGATTCTTGCTGCTCTTGCAGAAGACCCGAGTTCAGTTCCCAGCACCCACATAACAGTTCACAACTGTCTATAATTCCAGTTCTAGAGTCTCTGGCACACTCTTCTGGCTTCTGTGGGCACCAAGAACATACAGGCAAGTAAAACAGTCAAACACTCATACATATGAAATAAAAGCGAATAAATCCTTGTATTCAAGAGGAGATGTTTGATAGTAACAAAGTAACCAATTAGTTAGAGTTATACAAGATAATTAGTATAGGCCTACAACTTCAGAGTTTTGTAATGCACCACACACAAAGGCCTGATGGGTCTGCCTAGGTCTGTGAAGTCCTGCGGTGTTCACATCACTCACACCGTCACAGACAGAACAATTAAGCATCATTTCAGGAAGATTCTAGAAGATTTACAATGCACAATTAGTCATCCTGACTTGATTGGCACTTATAGAACTTTCCCTTAACAGTTTGACAGTACGTATTCTTTATGGCAGGCATGGTGGCCCAGGTGGCAGTCCCAGCACCTGGGAAGCTGAAGCAAGAGGATGAGGAGTTCAAAGTCATCCTTGGCTATAGAGCAAGCTCAAGGTCATCTTTGGATGCTCATCAAGTTTGGCTTCAGACTGGTTTCCATGAGATCTTTTTTCCCCCCAAATCATTAAAAAAATAAGAAAAAATTAAATCTTAAAGAGATATGTTTTCAAAGCTAGGGCAGCCAGGGCTATCCCACAGAGAAATTCTGTCTTAAAAAACCAAGAAAAAAACCACCAAAAAAAGAGAGAGGTATATTATTTAATCATCAGATAATTACAGTAGAATAAAAAACAATAAGATATTTAAGAAATGCTCAAAAGCATAAAGAATAGGATAAGTAAATTGATAATTAAAGCTAAATGCTAATTAAACAGCACATTAGAGGTCTGTGATTTTGTGTGAGCACTGCCTGGGGAGAAACCTGCAGATTTTAATGCTTATTCTGAAAGAAAAAAATAATAAGAGCAATATAAATGTCCCTTTTAGGAAGCAGGAAAAGGAAATGCAAAATGAACCCCTGGTAAATAGAAAAAAAGAAGATATGAGAATGGGCAGAGGGAAGGGATGGAGAGAGAGGGGGGGGGTCTGGAAAATGTTACACAGAGCTTATGTAATTGATTATAATTATTATTTTTAAGATTTACTTATTTTATTTTATGTGTGAGTGTTCTGCTGGCTTGCATCATATGCATTCCTGGTACCTGTGGGGACACAAGAGGGCACTGGATTCCCTGGAACCAGAGTCACTCACGTGTGGGGCTGGGTGCTGGGGATCAAACCCAGGCGCTCTGGAAGAAGAGCCAGTGGTCTTAACTGTGAGCTACCTCTCTTGCCCTTCTCTCTGTTTCTGGTTTCCCTTGTTTCAGGTCCACCACACCTGGATTCAGACAGCAATAGCTGTTTCCAGTCATGTTCACAACTTACATTCTCAAATCTTTCCACTCCTACCCACGAGTCTGATTTCGTAGCGAGTCCCTTGTACACCGTGAGGTATTTATTATTAAATATCCCATCTGATAATATGCATAGTCCCATTTGGATGTGTTTTAAATTCATTTCATCAGAACAATTAACAATGAGCTAAGCATACTATACTGGTTCTGTTCCCTCTTTGTTTTTCTGTTACTGCTTCATTTGTGGCAAATCAAATTTTTTAAGAATTTCTTTTCATTTACTTTATAGGAATTCTTTTGTTTTTTTCCCTTCAATAATTATAGTGGACAGTCTCACCTTGGATTCAGGGTTATAGTAATTCACAGAAACATAAGACAGTAATAAGTTTTAATTAAATTTATAAAATTTAACTACAACCAGCTCCATACCTATTGTTACTTAAGGTTTTATTTTATTTTAAGTTCTGTGCCCATGTTTATGATTGTGTGAAAGTATGCACCCCACAGGGAGCCCTGGGCCTGTGGAGACAGATGAGAGCACCTATCCCTGGACCTGGGGTTACAGGCAGTGGAACCATCTGATGCAGGGCCTCTGCAAGAGCAGAAAACCCTCTTAACTGCTGAGCCACCCTCTCTCCAGGCCTTCATGCTATTCTTATCATACATTCCAGTTAAAGAATTTAAATCCATTATTATAAGTTTATCTAAAGAACTAAAGGAGAGCATAGCCATAATGAATGAACAGAGGGATTGGTTATATAAAAATTAAAGTTATTGTCTAACTATCTCTAGACATACACTATAAAGTGTCTACAGAAGCAGGTTAAGGACAGCAGTGCACAAACACCCAATATTTCTTATTTATTTGTCTATTTATAATTGCTTGTGTACTTGAGTTTCTCCTGAAAATTCATGTTTGGGTCTTATTTTTTTTATCTGAAATTTTGTTCCATGTGTCTATCATGTACTTAGGTTGAATAGATTGAATTCTCAGTTTTCATTTATTTGAAAATGTTATTTCACGTTAAAGAAACCCCTTTCAGCATGTTTTCATTTCCCCATTTATTCCCAGCTCTCTAAAAACTGTTCTAGCATTTTCTGGCGAGAAATGTCTTGCTGGCTAGAGCAGGGCTTCCTTGAATATAATGTTTCTTCTTTCTCCAGACGGAGAAATTTCTTGTTAGATTAGGTTTTCAGTGATGTGGTCATTACAGACATTGAGTTGGAAGTTAATACTTTAATTATTTTTCTTCTGACCCTTTGCCCCTCACATTACCTGTGTCTTTACCTACTTGAATGTTGCTCTTTAGTGACCGATACAGCTTGTTGTGTTTTTCCACTTTTTGTCTTTGCTGCCCTGCTGGAGCCTCTGCGTCTACTTTTCCTTTGGTCAGCATTTCTCCTGCTGTCCACAGGCTATAACTAAGTCCATGCCCTGCATTTTTTATCTAACATACACTAATTACAAATTCATATGTTTTCAGTTATAAAATTGTCTTTTAAACTTTTAAGCTACATTTATTGATTTGTTGTACTTGTGCTTACGTTCCTCACCGGAGCTGAGTGTGTCAGTCGGAAAACAATTTTCAGGAGTTGGTTCTTCCCCTGCCGTTTGGGTCCTGGGGCTCGAACTCAGAGAACCAGGCTTGCCAGCAAGGGTCTTTACTTGCTGGACCATCTCACAGACCCTGAAAGACCAGGTGTGACTGCTGAGCCCTCAAACAGCTTCCCTTGGCTTTCTCACCCTGTCTTTCCCATGTTGAGTCAAAAGAAACCTAATAATCACACATGTAAACTCCAGTTCCCATCCACCAGGCACCCATATTTCTGTGAACAGCATAAAGAACATACTCAGCAGGAGTGGGGTGCAGGTCTTGGGACATCACCGAGCATCCCAACTCTGGTTTAGAAGGACAAGTGGTGCCTTCCTACAGTTTGTTCAGGCAGCTTGTTCCACTAAGTGGAAAGTTTGTTTTTGTAAATTTAAAGTGGGATGGCTGAGGTTGTTCTAATATTTTTTTCTATTTTGATTTCATTTTATGTTACAAATACATATGGTCTTAATATAACATATTTACTCATTCTTTGAGTTTCATACATGCATATAATTATTTTAATCATATGGACCCCCTACTTCTTTAGCTCCTCCCAGATCCACTCTTACTCCCCCTGTCTGCCCACTAAGTCCTATTAATGCTTCCCATATGCTAATAACTGTAGAACCACCCACTGAAGCAGGGTCAGCCTACTTGGTGCTTCACTTGCCTCTCTCTTCCCCCGAGCAGCAATTCACTGCCCATAGAGGGATGGGGCTCATGATCCCCTCCCTGCTCTGTGCTGGGATGCCGACTGGCTTGATCTTGTGCAAGCCCAGTAATACTTTGCCCAGTTAAAGTCAGTGCCAGTAGCAAATGAAGGAAATGAGAATGAGCCAGCCTGTTTTCATGTTGACTCTTTTCCGTCACAGCTCTCCTGAAGTTCATAGCCCCTCTTGGACTTTCCGAACACATGACACGGTTTCGCAGCCTGAACCCAGTTCATGTCTGATGAATGGAAGGGTCAGACTCACCGCCTGACAGGCTTGAAGTATAATGACAACAGTTAACAGGAGCCATCGTTTGATTTCTCCAGGAATCCCTTTATGGCAGTCAGAGAACACTGATGGAATGGAGCCATGCTGGTTATTTGACCGTGCATCCTGGGCCATGCCCGGAAAGTAGATACACTCAGGAGCATTCACTGCAGCAAAGAGCAACGGGTCATTTTGAAACATCACTGTGCTCAGAGTGAGGATGTTGTTGGGGACATAGGTTTACCACACTCTGCCATCTCATCCTCTGCCATCTTGGGTGAGGGATGGAAGGACAGTGGAGATCCTAGTAGTTGCTTCTCATTCTTGCTCTGCCGTAAGGGAACATATTTGAGAGAGTGCAGGCCCGTGGTCCATACTCAGACAGAACTGTCTCATCTAGGCATGTCTGAGCACATTAGGAATGTGGGTTCTCTCTGCAGTGCCCAGTGTGTGGTTGCATGCCCTTTTCTTGGTGGGACTCAGAGGCAAACACAAAAACCCATGGAAGCAGTACTACTTTAAACATGGCTTAGAGTCAAACCAGGGGACACAAGCATACCTACACAGAGAAGGAAACACGCTAAAGAGTAGAGTCTGTTCTTGGTAATGACACAAGATGAACCTGGAAGATATTCTTCAGGCTTCTACACCACACCACACATGACACACACACACACACACACACACACGAACAAATTCAACCTAGTGACTTCCAACAGGCATGCCTCTGGGGCAGTGTCATGGCCTCCCTGCAAAACACGGGTCCTTGATTCCACCTGGTAAATGAGCTGCCTCCTAGGCTGGCTCACAAGAAATGACCCCAGGCTCTGTCTCAGGCAAAGGTGGACAAGAACTAGTTTAAAACATTGCCGGCAAAAGTCAGGTGAGGGCCTGTGTGACGGCTTAGAAGGTACCAAACCCGACAGCCTGAGTTTCATCTCTGGAAGCCACATGGTGGACACATCACACTATGGTACCCCCCTCCCCCGCGCAGTAAATAAATAAACTAACAAGTATAATTTTTCAAAAAGAAAAAAACGATAGCCAAACCACCCATTGTTTATATTCCCCAGACTAGTCCGACCTCACAGCGACGCACGCGGGCTTCCTCTTCTGGGAGTGGTGGCCATCGCGGATCACAACAGTGCTCAAATCAAAGAGGTATTCATGCACGGGAGGAAGTCGGTCTGGGTTAGTGTCCAGCATGGCCCTGGAGAGGAGCTGGGTTCCTGTTCCTGTTCTGCTCCTTGTTAGCCCTGTGGCAGTGCGCGCCTTGACCTGAGCTGCCACTGTGCCACAGCAATGAGTGTGGTATTTCCTTATCACGTGGTCACAAGATCTAAATCACTCACTCTCTGGCTGGACTAGAGATGGGGCTTAGCCAGCGTTCACCAATGAGTGGAGTATCAGCTCTGTGAGAACCCCATTTCATCTTCCAGGAGAGAAGTTTTGCACACCCTTTCTGAATTATGAAGGCTTCACAGAAAATCTGTTTCTTTAGTATGTGTCAATATGACTTCAGCATCCTGAGTTCAGGCCTCAGGAAAAGTGTGTAACTTCACATTTGATAAGAAAATTATATTCTTCAGCTCAGATGTCAAATGAGTCCTGAACACGATAACAGAGCAATGAAAATGCTATTTATAACCCGAAATATCAAACTGTTCCCCAAAGTGACAAGATCAATATTGCAGCTCAACACTTCACCCTCACTGACAGACGACGCTATTAAAAACACCAGATAACACTTCTCTCAGGCAAGGGGAAGCTGCCTCAGATGTCTGCAATGTCCTCGTGGGATCCAAAGCTTTATCCATCTGCTGAGGGAAAGTCAGTGCAGAACGTTCTAGGGCTTCTCCACCTTAAGAGTCAGGCAGGTGGGAATTCAGACAATCCCTTCTGTTTCCCCTGTTGTCTGACGCCATGCCTCGGGCTACCCTGTGGACCTATAGGCTGGGCTCTCCTAGATGAGACTCCATCACCTCCCTGCCACAGTAAGATACTGTTTCCACACCTTACAATGATTTTAATAGCAATGGAGTGCCTGAGTATTCAGGAGGACAACAGATCCTAGAATGATTGTCTGGGCTAGGATGGCATTGATGTGTTCTTAAAGGGAGAGGGAAAGTAGCAGGAGAAAGGGAAGGAAAGATTGGGGCGGAGAGGAGAAAAGAAAAGAGGAAGAGGAAAAGAAAGGGAGAGGAAGAGGAACAGAAAGAGAAATGAGGTGGGAAGAGGAGTTTGATAATCAGAGTATTGAGGTTGAGGGGCTCAGTCTAGAACACGGTGGGTCACTTGACAATAAACATGGTCCCAGGTGAATTCAGGTAAGCAGGCACCTGGCTGGGGCGATGCCCGTTAACTCAGTCCAGCGGAGCCATTGAGTGCCTGGAGTATTTTTAAGTCTGTAGTGGGTAAAGCGGACAGCTTTGGGTCTCTCTTTGTAGTACCCAGATTTCAGAGTTTGCTTCTACTGTCAAGTCTTAGGCTGCCACTAAGGTCGCAGCTCACTTCCCTTGCAGTTTCCATGTGCCCATTCACACATCATGCCTGCTGGATACTAAGGAAGCCCCCTCTAGGTGGGTTCTTCCCCAGGCTTAAAAGTGGCAGGCAGACAAAAGTCAGTGGCATGAGCCCTGACTTCCTCATGCCATCCAAAAGGCTGTGGCCAGCCTTGAATCAGATTAATGTCAAGGGCTATAATACCCTCACTCCCTCCCTCTTCAGTATATTTTAAAATCATCACCAGTCATTCTAAACCCCAAGAGAAAGACCCCCCCAGAACACACAGGCATGGTTTGGAAGGACAGGGCCTAGGTGATAGCACACAGGCACTGGCCTGAGCCACCCCACAGGCACTGGCCTGAGCCACCCAGCAGAGGCGTCCAACCTCTTCAGGGGCTGCAAACTCTTCAGCTGTATTATCGTTTGTTTGTTTTTCTTCTAGTAGACTGTCCACTCACTGTGCCACAGGTTCCTTTGTGAGTGCAAGAAAATTTCAAATAGGGACCCCAGGATCCTTGAGGTGAACCACCCCGATGTCATCCCACAATGTGGGGGTCACGGCAGCACACATCTGCTGCCTGTAGCTTTTCCTCTGGTTATAGCTGGGACAGAATCCAAAAGCTACATTTCATTCAGCACAGAACGTTACCTCTACACCAATGGTGGGGGACAGTCCCAGCTGCAGGGGGCAGGGGGGCAGGGGGCAGGTGGGCAACCTCCTTGGAAAGGGGTTTCTCTGAACGTGGGCTAACTTGGCAGTAAAGAGGAAGATATTCTCATTCATACTGTAGGTATGAATCCTGGAAATAGGACGCTGCTTGAAGAAGCCAGACAAGAACGGACCCTTTGAATGGGTCCACCTCTGTGATGCTTGGAGGTCTCCAAATGCATAGAGGCAGACGGGTGGTCAGCTTCTGGGATGGGGTAGAGAGTGACTGCTTACCGCTCCTGGGTCTTCCCTGGGCAATAGAGTTTTCTAGAATTGAGTGTGATGTTGGTTGGATCACCGTGTGACTCTACTTTTAAAACCTGCACGGAACGCCTCAGATGACTGAGTTGTGAGGCATAGAAATCACATCTTAGTGGTACAATCCCCCAAACGTGATCTACCTAAGGTTTGAGGAGACAGGACTATAGGGTAGGCATGCCTGGATTAACAGAGGCCTGGTTGTCGCTGCTGTGGGGACCTCAAAGTTTATATCTCTCACAAGGGAGATAGATTAGGGATTAGAGGCCCCTGAGTGTCACATGCTCCCAGACCACAGGCAGCTCTAGGCTTAAATCAGCAATTCCATTCAGTTCCAGGCCTCTGGAATGACCCTTACGTCTGTCTCTTAGAACTTTATCCCCTAGGAGGTGAGAAGAGTGTCTCTGATCCGTCTGTCCCTTTCCAACAGGGTAGAAAGTTCTCCAGGGAACTGTCTGTGGTCAAGTATGTTTTGGGGGTAGAGGATTGGCTATAAATTCCATGGTCTACCCAGGACACAGACTGGGCCTCATAAACAAGCTCAGGACTCAGAAATAGATACTTGTAGTGAATTTACTGAGAAGAAACTGGGCCTTGTTGACCCCAGGAGAAGTGATACTTTGGGGACAAGTGTCTAGAAAGTTAAAAATAGAGATGTGCTAAAGGTCACTGATTATACCCTGAATTTTCTGTGACATTCTCAGCCCAGAGGCACAGCATGACACTGTCATGGGGACATGAATCACTCCCCATTCCTGATATCAACTGCACACATGGGCTGTCAGCTTAGACTGTTCCATCTAGCCATGCAAAGCCACAGGCCACACCGCCAAACAGGCTGGCTCCTGTTTGTCATCTTCTTTCTGCCGCATCCCAGGCTGCGGTCTCCTTCCCATCAAGAGAAAGGTGTCGCGGACCTGGAAGTCCATTCACCTCTTGGCTCAGCCACATGCTCTGCAGCCAAATTCACTCTGGAAAGCTGACTAACAGTGAAGGCTTAGGAACACGGCTCTCCTCGTCTTCTCTTTCTGTCTTGCTCTACCTCACATGCCCTGAGAAATCACCTTCCTTTTTCCACGAAGAATGTCCAAAGTCAGACAACCCTTCTCTTTCCTTCTGTGTATATTTATGGTCACACCACCTGCTGGGGCTGACGGCGTCTGCTTTGCGTTACCGAGTGCTTGTCTAAAGCACCATTTCCTCACAACTGTAACAAAGTTCAGCAGATGACGACTTCACCAACAGGAAGCTGTCCTCACAGTCCAGAGACTAGAAGTCTGAGATGAAGGTGACATCGGGGCCGGCTCCTGAGACCGTGAAGGATGGATCTGTTACAAGCCTCTTCCTTCTGCTGGTGGTCAGTGGTGGTCATTTAGAAGTCCTTGGCTTATAGCCGATGCTTTAATCTAGACCCCAACTTCCTAAGGTGTGCTTTCTTCCCCAACTGTCATATAACTGAATAACGAGGTTCATGGCAAACTGGGCAACACGGGAAGATTTCTGCATAACAACCAAAAATTAGTGCAAAATCAAACATACAGTGAAATCAAGACTTGCCACCATCACTACAGCCTTTTTCTGAACACACAACTCTCTGGCATGACATCACCGCAGCCTTGGTTCTGAACACACAACTCTCAGGCATGACATCACCGCAGCCTTGATTCTGAGCACACAACACGCACTCTCTTCCCACGATGCCGGAGAACGATGCCTGAAACTCAGGTTTGAGACTGTGGCTTGTTCTGAGCTGCAGGGTTTTAGTGCACACACACACGGTTTTCTATTCTTCCAGAAGCAGGGGCTCACTTCCAGCAAACAACAACTTGCAGTCATCTTCCTCAGCTTGTAGCACCAGACTCTCACGTCGCTTAATTATCTTGTGTTAGTGTGTTTGATTGTAAAGATTGCTGTTTCATTTGCTGCCTCGAGTTTCATATAAAAATGTTAAATGAGTTTTTTGGCTTGGGATTAGGACAGAATTTCCAACCACTTCTAAAATAGCACTAGACTTAGCTCTACCATTTTGTACTGTGCATTTAAGCAAAGTGGTATTGTGAGCATTGATGATTACAAGATCATAATATTGATCACCCTAAAAAGTGTTGAAGATACCCCGTGTCCTGCAGCATTAAATTTTTAACTGAAATTTAATTTTCTATGTAAAAAGAAGCACAGGTCATTAGTATGTGTGAAGGGGTCAACAGTCAACAGACACACAGGTGTGTCTGTGAGAGCGTTTCCAGGGAGACTCACCTGAGAAGGAAGACATCCTGACAACGGGCATCAACATGCTTTGAAGACTAGAACTAAATAAAAGAAAGCCCAGTGGAGAGCCAGGATGTATCTCTCTGCATCCCTGACTAAGGATGCTTTTCTCATCATGGTGGACCACATCTTTGAACCGTGAGCCACAATTAACTCTCTTTCCCTAGGCCACATCAACCAGAAAATTAACTAGTACAGTTTGCAAACTTGCTCTCATCTTTTAAAAATTACATGTACACTAAAGAATGTTTTAAAGTAAATTCTTTAGTATTAATTTTAATTTGTATGTCCATTTTACATACTTTCATCGGGGCCATAGTAACATTTCTCTGGTAAAAGTAAGTTGGAGTGGGAAAATCTCAGAAACCGTTATGGAGCCTGCCTCCACCTGCACATGGCACTGCCATGTTTCCTCTAGGTGTGAGTCCGCCTATCTTCCTTCTCCGTGTTAGAACAATAGCTGCAAGCATGACCTCACCTGGGCAGGTGACATCTCCAAGTCAGGCCAGGAATCCCCTTGTGAACTGTGGGTGGACAGAGTCCTGCTCGGGGTGGGCGAGTCAGCACTAACTTGAGTGGACATAAATCCCAGGCTGCAGGCGCCCAGCTCCCTACAGGCTGACTGTGAAGCTGGCTACCTTATCACCAGATGAGCAAGGGAAGGGACACTTCCAGAAGCACTTCCCTCCCAGCTACTCATCATTCACACTCCATTCTCTCCTCAAAACTACAAGCAGAAGTGCCACTCTCTCTGTTCTAGATTTTTCTCAAAGGATGATCTCTGCGTCCAGCTCTTCTGGGGTGTTCCAATTCCCAGCAGGCGGACCTCTCTCTGGATCCCCTCTCACGTCACTTTCCTTCTAAGTGAGATAATTTTGGCCACATGTCTCCCTTCAAAGCACAGTGGCTGGCAGGGGCTTATTTTTATCACCAGCAGCAAAGTTGGTGGTCTGTCACATAAATAGTGAGAGGCGCTTGAGAGTCTCCTCCAGACGTCAGCACTTCGGGCTCCTGGCTTCTCTGCGGCTCCCCCACCATCTATTTTCATCTGCAGGCTTTCTGCATTGTGTCTGATTGAGCTCAGATGTTTTCTGCTGACTTCTGCCTATCTTCCCCATGCTTGGCAGCATCCGGACACCAGTGGAGACAGCTAGAGAAGCGGAGACAGATACCCAGTGTGGGCTGTGCTGGTGTGATGTGTGAAGGCTGCTAAGAACACACACACACGTATTTTAAATCTCTTACCACCTGCCATACCCACTGTGTGTGTGTGTGTGTGTGTGTGTGTGTGAGAGAGAGAGAGAGAGAGAGAGAGAGAGATGTGTGATGTGTAAGTCAGAGGATAACATGAAGTGTTGGTCCCTGTCCTCTGGGTCTCTCTCTTTTGTTCACTACTGTGTACATCATTCTTGTTGACTCACAAGCATCCAGGGATTCTCCTGCCTCCATCTCCACCCCCGTGTATCTCACCTCTCCCTTTCCATGCCATCATCCTGTTCTGTCCTACTGTGATTCACCCTCAGTCCTGATTACTGTAACTGCATCCAAAACGCAACATGAATGGAGCTTGAATCACACGCTGGGTGGGGACAGGGGACATGGGCACCAGGCTATGACAGGTCTCCCTGCTACCTCTGTTACCATATTTCAAATTCCTTAGAGCGAGGGAACAACTGAGTCAGGGCAATCCCCACAGTGATGCCCCGACAAAAGCATCGCAGAGAGGGCGAGGATGGGGGAAGAATTTATAACAAGGGTCATCATGGCAAATGTCTTTCTATATGTCTTGCAATGAGCCTGAGGCACCCCCAGCTTTAGCCTACTGTCTGTAGCCCCTTTCCAATAGCAGCCCCTCAGCCTCTGAAAGGACTCCATGCTGGAGCTGCCTTGTGTTGGCAACCTGATGTCAGCACAGCTTTTGTGCTTTGCTATGGAATATGGCCCACCTGCCTGATTTGAGCATCACTGGCTCTGGCTTCCTGGGTAGAGTCCACGCTGCTTTATGGTAGAACAACTCTTCCATGTTCCTGTCCCTGGACACACACTGCTGAGAGGTCTTATTTTTGGTGTTTGGGATTCCAGCCAGAGTGTCCTGATGCATAACATCCTGGTTCTAACCTTCCAGGAAGATGCCCTGCAAGGAGCATGCATCACCCAGGGTCATTTCTGATGTGCTCACACACAATGCCAAGTACCCCGAATTATGACTCTTGATAGAGCTTCTTCCCCTTTCCTCCCACATAGTGATATTCTTTACCAGGTCTTGTACCACAAGGAAAGGAGACACAGCCTAGGTCGTGACGACCATCTCTTTCCAAGCCAGATATGTTGTTCCCAGGAACTTGTGTGATCTGTATCAAACCTCAAAGGTTACCTACAACCATGTAAAGAGATTATATAAAAAATCCAATGGTCCAATCATTCTTCAAGTTCAATGTAAAGTAGAAAATAATGAAAGAGCCCAATAGACTGGAGGAATCTATGATGAAATCTAAAGTCTGTATCAGAAGACGTCTTACAAAGGTCAAAAATGAGAAGTTGCTAGTGGCTACACTCTGAACTGAATGAGGATGGTAAAGTATTTCCCTTTGTAGTTATGTGATGTGGGATGTCTTCTGTATATGTGGTGCTTTTATTGGTTGGTGAATAAAGCTGTTTCAACCAATGGCTTAGAAGAATAAAGCTAGGCAGGAAGTTCAAATAGAGATAGAGGCAGAGTAGAGGAGACACCATGTAGCCACCAAAGGAGTAACATATTGCACAGGTAAGCCACAGCCTCGTGGCAATAGATAGATTAATAGGAATGGCTTAATTTAAGTTGTAAAAGCTAGCTAGGAACACGCTGGAGCCATTGGCCAAACAGTGTTATAGTTAATATAATTTCTGTATGATTATTAATGTCTGGGCAGCTGGGAAATGAAAGCACAGTCTCCATTTACATACCAGCAGGATGGAGAATATTATTAGCTACAGTCTTGTGAAAATGCGTATCATTTTAAACACACATGGGCAGTAGTGAGATGTGTTATGTGGTAATCACCCTTGTTTAGTCTTACTGCTCATGGAGTGGTCTGTAAAGACAGAGCCTGACTCTCCATCCTTAGCACATGGTCTGGAGTGGTAACAACCATGACTCAGAGGCTCCACTGTGTCTTTCCTGATACTCCACTCCTGTCTCCCAGCAAGGAGGTCAGAAATCTGCCTGGGAATAAGCCCTGGATGCTGGAAGCTTTTGTTTTCTATTGGGTATGCTGTACAGAGAAAAACTTCATCTGCTTCTTGAGAGGGAGAGGACCAAATCTATTCTTCTTGCTTCTCCCACAGCCCCGCCTGTGTCTTGGAATAGGACAACAGCCCAACATATGCTGGTTTTGATATGGTACGTGGGGGTGGGGACAGGGCAGGGGAAGCATGGGACCAGCTGAGACTCACAAAGATTGTTTACTTTCTGCCGGGCGGTGGTGGCGCACGCCTTTAATCCCAGCACTCGGGAGGCAGAGGCAGGCGGATCTCTGTGAGTTCGAGACCAGCCTGGTCTACAAGAGCTAGCTCCAGGACAGGCTCTAAAGCTGCAGAGAAACCCTGTCTCAAAAAACCAAAAAAAAAAAAAAAGAGAGATTGTTTACTTTCTTTCTCGCCTCCATCTATAGGTCCTGACATATATTCTCTTCTTTCTCCATCAGGCTAAGACAGTGACAGAGCAAACAAAGTACTAGTCAAATTATGAAAATAAAATGTAATCTGTTTAAAGCTTCCCTGTGCTCCTGTGAATCAGGCACAGTGACCTGGGGGGGGGTGTCTTTATATTTTTATTGTTGTTTTATATGTGTAATTATGTGCCTGCATGCATGTCCATGAACAATGTGCATGCAGTACTGCATGAACAATGTGCATGCAGTACTGGCCAAGACTAGGAGAGGGCATCAGATGCCATGGAGGTGAGGTTATAGGTAGTTGTTCAGCTGCCACATGGATGAACTCAGGTCCTCTGTAAGAACAGACGGACTCTTACTTAACCACTGAGCCATATCTCCAGCCCCATAAGGATCACACTAAGTGAAGGGAGAGAGATGAGCCCAGTTTCTAGGCTCTCACCTTCCTTTTGGATCACCAGTCTTCTGAACCATCTATGCTAGAAAGGAATCTCTGGTATAAAATCATCACAACATAATGATGAGGCTGTTGGTCTGTGTAGGCGTACTGAAACAGGAGAGGCTGGTGCAGTAGGCAGATAGGGAGGCATGAGAGGCTGGGGTCCCCCACTAGGTGCAGTAGGCAGATAGGGAGGCATGCTGTGAAACACTATCTTTAGGACATGGCATGGCTGTTGCACACATGAATTCACAGCAGTCGTGGTTACTTGCATGGCATGAGCTAGACTGTTAAAACTTCCATTATGGGGGCGGGGGCTCACTTGCCCTGACCCTAGCTGAGGAGATATTGGCAGTTGTTGGCTGCTAGGAGGGAAGAGTTTGTTTTCTTCAGGTATATGACCATTCCTCGTGTTCCATGCACAATGGGAAGCACTCACTGGACTCAATGATTTTTAAAAATGTATAGAGACCAGAGAGATGGCTCAGCAGTTAAGAGCACTGGTTGCTCTTCCAGAGGACCTGGGTTTGATTCTCTGCACCCACGTGGTAGTTCACAATCATACATAGATTTAGTTCCAGGGGATACGACACCTTCTTGTCTCCATGGGCACTGCATGCATGTAGTCCAGACATACATGCAGGCAAAACACTCATACACATAAAATGTGAAATAAAAACTATAAAAGCAAAGCTTGAAGTTGGGAGGGAGATGCTATGAGATGATTTCTAGAGGGAGCTGGAGGGTATGGGTAAGAAGTGGGTGTGACCAAGACATATTGTATACTGGCATAAAATGAAAAGGGATAAATAAAAATAAAACCAACCAAACAAAAACAGTGGCTTCTTCAGAACAAAGTTCTTGACAAGTGTTTTTATTCTTCTCTTGCAATCATGTACAGGTCTATTGATGGAGAGTAAATAAGTTGTAAATGATTAAATTAATTAAACCAGAGTGTCAGGTAACTTAAGGTACCAAGAAAAAGCCCAGTGGAAAGCTCTGATGACTGCACAGGGGCATCTCTGCAGGTGGGGCTTCCAACTCTAGTGTTTGAAGTCTCCTTTTGGTATCTTCCATTGGCAGAGAAATCGCCCCTGATCATGCACAAAATGAAGTGCCTGAAGTGCACTCTGGGAATTACTGGGCTCCAAAAACCAATTTGAGGATTATTGATCTGCAGACCCCATTGGATTATTAGTTCTATTAGGCTTGGACTGCAGCGTTTGTAATGGTAGCTTTTAAATCTGCCTGTTCCTAGCAGGGTAAAGCAAAGAAATCCCTCAGGATAATTCTGGATGGGAGACAGCTCATCGCTATTGATTTTGCATCCACTTACTTTCCTCCTGAAATTTCTAAGCAGGTTAAATAAATTGCAACTGCGGGGAAAAAGAGAGCCAAGACCAGGACGGTTCTGGACAGTTCCGGATAGTCTTGGACTTCTTGACTTGGCCTGGTTAAACTGCTCACGGTATATAGGAACACTGTCTCACCTGGACCACCTCGTCTGTCCTGGGTCTCCTGTGGGTGACAACCTAACATAGTACAGAGGGTACAAAGGGCCCAAGGGATGGAAGAAGCAGGCAAGTGTATGGGAAGAGGAAGCAAAGGATGGGAAAAGAACAGGAGGAGGGTACTAGGCAAGATTAGGCAGAGCTAAGGGAGAGGAGGAGGGGTTGAGGGTCAGGAGGAGAAGCTGAGAGATAAAAAGGGCCAAGGTATGGGAGCAGGAGAGCCTCAGGTTGGGTAGTCAGGAGGCTGAATAGTGGGGAAGAAGGACTCACTTCGGGTCCTCCGCCACCGCGCTTTAACCTGCATTACTGTTGATGGGGTTCTAAGAAGAGCCATCTTGTACTCTCCCCTCCTAACAACGCATTTCAAAGCAGAGTGAATGAGCCCCGTTCTATGTAGCAGGTGCAACAAGTGCACCAGGTCTTGATCCCAATGCATGAACAGCAACTTCTCTTTCCCCTGCCCCAGTCCAGCAGCCACCATTCCACCTGCTACTTCTCTGAGGTGGACTATTTCAGCCCTTAAGCAGATGGAGTCCTGTAGCGCTGGCCTCTGGTTCTGACTCACCCTACTCTGCGCTATGACACCAGTTCATCCACGTCAGAGCACAGGGTGGGTTTTCCTTCTTTGTAAGGCTGAGTAGTGTTCCACTATATTCATGGATTTTCCATCCATCCATCCATCCATCCATCCATCCATCCATCCATCCACCCACCCATCCATCTATCCACCCATCCATCTACCCATCCATCCATCCATCCACCCATCCACCCATCTATCCACCCATCCATCTACAAGACATTTAGGGCATTGGACTATCTTGGCCATTGCTAGTGGTAGGACACTGTAAATGAATACAGAGTGCAGTGCATCTCTGAAGTTCAGATCCATTGCCTTTGGATGGACACAGACCCAGAAGTGGTATTGCTGGACCATATGCTGATTCTGGTTTTAGTTTTGTGAGGAAATGATACACAAACAAAGTTATGGGTAGGCATGTATGAATATAAGTGCGTGTGTGTATGTGGTATGTGTATGTGGTGTGTGTGTGTGTGTGTGTGTGTGTGTGTGTGTGTGTGTAGGCTTTTCCACAGTGGCTGTCCTAACTCATTTTGCCCAGCAACAGTGAGCAAGGCTCATTTTCTTCACATCCTTGGTGGCAAGTGTTATCTGCTCAAGTCCACTTTCCATGGTACAACCTGTCACTACATCCAGCTCTCCTATGATGTGCCAGGGATGGAACCTGGAGCTTCCTGCACTGGCCAGGCAGTGCTCTGTTACCCAGCTCCACCCCTGACTCTACCTTTCTGTATCTTAGCTCCTCTGAAAAGACACTCTTCCCTTAACATTTTAGGGATCATTCTCACAAAACTGCATTTTCTGTACCCATTTTTATTTTTCTGAAAATCAAGGTATAATAATTGTAAGGGCAGTTTCCCACTCTTGATAACTTGCTCTGAAATCAAAAAGCTTCCAAAGGGCTCCCACCTAAGGGGGCAGTTGACTGTTGTAGATACCTCTCCCTGTATGACAGTGAACTGCTGGGGCTCGCTGCCTCTGCACAGCCAAGCAGTTTGGTGTTGCTTAATTTGGGGCAATTTAAAAATATAATCCTGTACACAGTGGTAATTTCCATTTTGAAAACGGAGTATTAAAGCTGTCATGAACCAATGAGGAATTTAGTGTCCACTCTCTGATCATTGCTTAATTTAATGTACACAGAAATTTAAAGAGACAGTTATAGCTCAGTTTAATGCTGTGTTTTGTGGAAAATAAAGTATCAAATTTGATTTCAGGAGCATGGGGACGAGTTCAGAGGCACAGAGGATGTGCTGGCCCCATAAGTTGGGTTCTGTGGTCATTCAAGGTGTAAGGTGGAGCTGTCACCTTCATCTTGCCTCTTCACGAGCCTGTGTCTAGGGGGTCACCTTGTCAGGTTGGCTCCACATCATGGTGTCTCTTAACCTGGTATCTCTCACCATCCCTGGTATCCCTCACCATCCTACTCTCTGCCATTGTCCAGGTTGTTCTGATGCAGGTGGCCTTAGCTCTGATGGTCTGGTCACTTTCTTTCCCACCAGTGCTATAGTAACTCCAACTGACAGGCCACTCCTGTCCCCACCCGAGCCGTGTGGCCTCTGCACTGCTCTGTTCAGCTGCACACCCAAGCCCTTCCTATCTGTTCCTTACTACAAGGAAAAAGGGATGCTTCCTTTGTGAGCATACTACTTCCTGGTCAAGCCTTGGCCTCCCCACAGCTTCCCACAGGTCCCTTACTTTGAGGATGACACCATAGTTCTGTGTCTGTTCTATGTCATATCTTTGTGGACAAAGGAAGCTTGGGGTTAGGAATGTATCATGGGACCAGAAGAGATTCTGTGTATGCAAGTGTGTCTGATGCAAGTGTGTCTGATGCCTGCAGGAAGCCTGGCTGTCATCTCTCTGGCAATCTATTCTACTCCAATAATTTTCAGCTTGGTTCATACAACCCATGTTTCAACTTTCTCAAGGTTGTTTGGAATGTGATTATCTAGTACAGTTGACTGGCAACTTGACAGGCTCTAGAATCAGAACCTTGGAGTCTGTGTGTGTCTGTGGTGGAGTTTCCAGATGAGTAGTTCTCAACCCTTTACTGCATTCCTCAGCTTATAGTGACCCCCATTAATAAAATTATTTTCAACGCTACTTCACAACTGTAATTATGCTACTGTTATGAATCCTAATGTAAATATCTATGTTTCCCTGCTGTCTTAAGTAACTCCTATGAAAAGGTCATTCAACTCCCAAGGGGGTGGCGACAGGTTGAGACCTGCTGGTCTAGACTAAGTTAATAACTAAGTGAAAAGGCCCACCCTAAAGCCAAGCAGCACCATCTATGGGCCGGGGCCCTGTTCTTAATAAAAAGGAGAGAACGAGCTCAGCATTCCTCTCTGCTTTCTGGCTGGGAGTGTCATGTGACCAGCTGCCTCATGTTCCTGTCACCATGCCTTCCCTGACACACTGGACCACACCCTCAAATTCTGAGCCAAAATTTTATCACCTATGATGTAACAAAAATGTAACTAATAAGACAGGATTTTTGAAAGGAAAATTGGGGCTTTGGGTAATGAACAAAATAATCACTTCTAGAAGTCCTCCCTATGATCCCTGAGGCTGGGTTTTACCTCTCTTGTCAATCAAGACAAGTCAAGTCAGTCAAGCTCGTGTGGTTTGCACTCCCTCCCTCCCTCCCTCCCTCCCTCCCTCCCTCCCTCCCTCCCTTCCTCCCTCCCTCATACCTATCTGTGCAGACTGTGCATCAGGAGGGAGGTGTGTGCCCGTGAGGCAGGAAAAGAGAGGCAGGAAGCACACTCTTGCTGTGCAGCTCTTACCGGAAGAGGCACATCTTTGGTTGCACTTTTAGTTTCTCGTTTGTTCTATCTGCAGCATTTAAGGGCTGTGTGTTGGCTGGTGGAGCTGGAGGAAGGCTGGCTGTGCTAGGTGATGTTTGGAAGAGACAATCAGAGGGGGATGCTGGTGGAAGAGATGGGACAGAGTGAGGCTAAGTAGTGAAAAGTCCCTTTGTGTGGTGTGTGTGTATACGTACGCACATGTATGTGTGTGCATGTATCTGTCTGTCGTCTGTCTGAGCTATTAGCTGCTGCGGTGAGTCATTGGAAGGTGAGAGAGGAAGAGCTTGGTGTTTAAGGCAGATGCAGAAGCAGCATGCTGCAGAGATTCACCTGGAAAAAAATCGTCCCTATGGCCAGGATGGTGAACAAAGCCTCTTCCCAATAACTAGTCTAGTGAAAATTAAATTAGATCCTCAATCTCCCATTAATTAATATGCCTTTTAAATAATGCAAAAACGTTATATTTAAAGTGAGGATGGTGTAATGCAGCCATCATCTCTGAGAATGGCTTGGCCCCCTTCCAATATTGTTCAGCCACCGTATTTCCAATTCAGCGGAGGTTAATAGCCATTCTCAGATGCCTCCATGGGCCAGCTTCCCTGGAACTCTGGAAGACCTGGAAGCCTCAGAGAGCAATGAAGTCATTATCAGAACCATTTTAATAAAAATTTCAATACTTGATCCACCTTCTTATGATTTATTATATAAAAAACTAAGCCCCCAAGTCACAGGACTGAAAAGGTCATCGAAACGGTTGTGCTTGACAAAGGTAATAAAGGAGGGGAAGTGGGGCTGACTGGGGAGAACAGCCTGTGTCTGCACCAAGATCTCGCTGGCCAAAACCCATGCGGGAAGTTACTCACTAGTGAGATGTCTCTAAGAGGGAAGGCCGTTACAATGCATTTAATGACTTTATAGAAGCACTGGACAGAGCCAGCTTGTCCCCTTCTGACCTCTCTGCCTGTTGCTCTGTCTTCCCTGCCATGAGAGAAATGTAAGCCGCTAGAAGCCTCTTCCCCTTTAAGTTGCTCTTGCCTGGGTGTTGGGTCACTGCAATAAAAAAGGAACTCAGACACCCAACTCCCAAAGACCTCATCTCCCATTACCATGGCACTGGCTCTTAAGTTCCAATCTGTGAAGTCTGGAGTGACAGAGGGTTGCAAATAACCACAAAAATCTAGGGTTTGGAGCCTGGATTATGACCAAAACCATGGGTGGAAACCCGGGAGTTGCAAGGCAAAGACCTGACCAGGTAAATTTCACAATAGAGTTTTATCCTTGTGTCCTATTTAGCTTTAACTGTAACTTGATGCAACATAAAATCACTCGGGTGAAATGTCTCAACTGAGCATCTACCTTTCTTAGGTGCCATAACTGATTGCTAACTGATGTAGCAGTTCCCAGCCCACTACGAGTGGTATCACTTCCTAGGCATATGGACCTGGGCTGAATGAGGGAGACAGCTGAACACAAGGAAGAGAGTGAGCCAGGAAACAAGCCAGAGCAAAGTGCTCATCCATGGTTTCTGCTTTCAGATACTTGCTTGAGTTCCTGACCTGATGACTTCCCTCAACAACCTAGCCAAATAAACCCCTTTCTCCCCAAAGTGCTTTAAGTCAGGGTGTTTTGTCATAGCTATGAAAAGAAAACTAGATTAGTTTGTTTAGTGGTTTAAGAATATGACTGAGTCTGGTGTCCCTCATTCTGACCAAGTGACTTTATTTTGTGCTTCAGGGTGAAGGTCAATGAGGCAGCAAACAAAGTGCTCTGTGATGGTTAATTTCCATTATCAACCGCACTCAATTTAAAATCACCTAAGAGACACACCTCTTGGCATGTCTGGGAGGGTGTTTTTAGAGAGGCTTTACTGAAGGAGAAAGACACTGAATATGGACAGCACTGCCTTATGGGCTGGGGTCCCAGAAAGAAATGGCACAAAGGGGAGAGTGAACTGAGACCCACCTCTCTTCTGTCTTGCTGCTTCCTGACTGTAGATGCAATGTGGCCAACCGCCTCACACGCCTGCAGCTGTACTTTCTACCATAGCTTTCACTATGATGGACTACATCCCCTCAAACTGTGAGCCGAGATAGTCTTCCTTCTTTGAAAGCTAATATAGGGCTTCATATTGCATTAAACCCAGAATTTCAACAAGCCCTTTTATCTCTTCCTTGGTCAAGTCTGTCCTATAACTCTGCATGGAGGAATATAGTCCAGAAAGCAAGTTTAATGGTGAGGAGATTCTTTGAAATTCACCATTCCCTGTGTTGGCGCATCCTAGGAAGTGTATCCATGTGCACCTCTTCAATATGTGCTGAGATGCAGATTTGAGGTGCCCTTAAATCAAACCATTTGTCCATTGGATTCTAATGCATGAAGCTTACAGAGAAGATTCAGCCATTAAAGTATCTGCCACGCGAATGAAAGGCAGAAGTTTGGATCACTGGAAGCCATATAAGATGCTGGGTGGCCATGAGGGAATATATTAGCCTTCTTTCTGTTGAAAAACACTGACCAAAAATAACTCAGGAAGAGAATGGTTATTTCAGTTTACAGGCTACCGTTCATCACTGAAGGCAGGGACTCAAGCAAGAGAGGAGGCAAGGAACCATGAAAGAACACTATTTACTGGCTTTCTCTCCATAGCTGCTGAGCTTGCTTTCTTACAGACCCCAGAATAGATTGGCACCTTTCCCACATCAATTATCAATCAAGAAAATGTCCCCACAGACCTGCTCACAGGCCAATTAGATGGTGGCAGGTGCTCTATTGAGGTTCTCTACTCCCCAGGAGACTCTAGGTTTTGTCAAGTTAACAGAAACAACCAGCACAGAGCTAGCCCATATTTCTTGCCTTGGAAGACAATGTGCAAGCTGGCTAGGGAGACTAGCCACATCCATGAGCTCTGGATTTGATTGAGAGGCCATGGCTCACTGAATTAGGTGGAAGAATGATGATGACTCTCTACATCAACCTCAAGCCTCTGCTTGTATGCACTCTCACACATGCAAACATGCATATACACACAGAAACATGTTTCACACATACACACACAGAAAACAAAAAAATCATCACTTGTTTTTTCGATAATTCTTTAATTTTTTCTTGTCTGCTGGGACTTAGAGATGGAGCCATATATTTAAAGGACACAAGCTTGCATTTTTAGCCATGCCGTTTGATAGAAATGTGATTTATGATTCTGGGCTGGGAGCAAGATTCTGCTCTGTGCATGGAGAACTTCCACATGAGCCGTGCTGTGGCTCCTGAGCATGAATTATACATCCTCATGTAAACAGGAAGATGGGCACAATGATGAATCGCCTCCTACCATCTCTTAGAAACTGCAGGCTGTATAATTTAAAATTTACTTTCCTGCCAGCCATCTGCGTATAATGTGATCTTACACAAGAGCCTATCAAATACATTAGGACACGAAAGCTATATTAAGGTCTCTTGTGACCCAAGGAAAACCCATGAATAATTCACTTTCCCAAGCATTAGTCCACCTAAAGGTGAGTAAGCACACAGTGTACTCCATCCCCAAGAAAACTGATGAATTGACGGAAAAATCTGATGTGATGTCACCATGAAATTTCAGTTAACTTAAAGGATAAATCTGCCTCCTCGTGCCCCTCAAGGTAGCGTGTAAGTCTGGGCAATGTAGGGCAACAGTAATTAATGAAAGAGTGAGGAGACACACATAGCCTGAGCTCTTCTGTTGTGTTTGACAGGCAGATGGCTGTCTACTCCAGGAACACAGCTTGCCTTCTTCCCGCCATGGAAGACTGGTCCATCTCAGCACTGCTGATCTAACAGAAAGTGCTTGCTGGATAGATCAAACCTAAACATAAGATGTTTACCCTCTTTTTTATTTGGCTTCTTTTAAAAAAAATATTAACTCGGGATGCACAGAGAAACAAACCCCAGTGGATTGCAGCAGAGCAAGATGCATAATGAGTTCAGTGTGCCCATAACAAGTTAACTCATCCCTGTGTGCACCATGTCCCTCATGCTGTGTTCCCAGGTGGACCACTACTGCGATTAAAGAACCAGACCCAAATCAGTTCCTTTAGGGAGAGGCTCATGTTTAATGCCTGAACAGTTCTGGTTTTCACTTATGGACTTGGGAAGTGAAATGGCCAAAGCCTGGAGGTCCAGTTCTCAGTAGAAGCCTCACACCTCACAGCTGGCTCTGTGGCCCCTTTCCTTTTCTCTTCTCCATAGGTGAATGGATACTCCGTCAGATAAAGGGCCAGTCTAACCTGATACTCAGGGGATTCCCGCAATTTGCAGAACAACTTGTTTCCAACAATGATGATGATGCTATAAGATAAGCTTTATCCCAAGATGTAATTGTGTCCAGCACAGCTTCTCCAGTTCAAGGATAATACACTATCTCGGGAGCCTCAATGCTGTGGACGAATGCGGCGCCATCACCCCCCATGCTACCTGCTGCTTTGTTGCAGTGATTGAACTCAATTCTCTACCAACACCTCTCTTAAAAAGAAGCTCAGCCAACATTTCTAAGCACATTTCAGACTCCTTTTAGCCATCCTAGATGGGAACCTTAAGCCTCCACTGTTCTGCTCAGTCCCTTGGTCAAGAGTGAGCAATGTTCTGAGAATCCACTCTTCATTCCCCAACAATACTGTTATGTATCATGTTACATGGCAACAGTATTGGTTGTGGATTTTCAAATACAAGTCTGTCCATTGCTTTTTCAGAGGGGAGCCGAGGTGCTACATAGAAAGATATTCATCTGGTCTAAATTGTGGATAGAGTTCAGGACACATTCCAAGAGGCCTCCCTGTCCCTCTTTCCAGAGCTTTCATTTCCTTTTGTGTCTCCTCTGATTTGGCTAGAGGTTTTCTGACTCCGGCTGGTGTTAGTATGCTCAGGCTTCTGCTGATGGTCAGATACCCAGAAAGAAACTACCTGGGGCTTATCCTTACAATGACTCAAACTGTGGTTCCAGGCAGAGCAAGAGACCAGGAGGACCAGGAAATGCAACTTTTGACTGGACCCAGAATTGTCCCCTTGGTGACCCCACTGAAAAGGATCAGGCCCTGAGAGAATGGATGGCTGTTTCTCTTGACAGATAAAAATTTTAGTTTCATGCTCAGTGAACTGATTACAATGGTTCTCTCCTGCCTCACTAGGCTGGGTAGACGATTTAGCCAGGGAACCCAGAGACCTGAAGATAGGCAAGGACACAGGCCAAGACACCTTTGTAAAGTTCAAACTGGAGGTCTCAGGAGATCTCATCTGAGCCTGATGGGAGGGGCCTGTGCCTTCAAAGACTTTCACAAGGGATGCTGGAACATGGTTCATAGAATATTCTCTGAGTAGCAAGGCTAAGGATTAAGTGAGGATGACTGGTGTCTCTTGTCATTATTAAGGTCAAGTTCTCTCCTACAGCCCTGCCTATCAACATCCACTTGATATTGATGTCTCCCTTCGAGTCTAAGGACCCAGGAAGGGAAGACCTGTATGAAACTGTTTCTGTACCCCAAATGTCCTAGTCTGGTTTCCATTGATGCAATAAACACTGACCAGAACCACCTGCCCAAGGGTAGTACTACCTACAATGTGCTGGGACTTCCTCTATCAATCACCAATCAAGAAAATTCCCCATAGGCTTGCCTACTGGCCAGTAGAGAAATGGAGGCATTCTCTCAGTCGAGGTTCCCTCTTTCTAGACAAACCTAACTGTGCCAAGCAGATTTAGAAAAACAAACAAAAACAAAACTAATCAGCAAACTGGGACTACTTGACTGAGACAGACCAGAGTCCTGGGACATGCACCCGTTCATCCTTCTTAGATGCAAGACTAAAGTGCATATAGTGTGTCCAATGTAGCCATCAGCAGTGGGCCCAGCAGTGTTTGAGTGAGGACCTGGCTCTTCCACGCACCGTCTGTTCATCCTATCCCATCCTTCTTTCTTGGTGACAACCCAGGGAGGTTAGCACTCAACAGAAGACTCCTCAGATGTCAGGGAACCCATGTGCATATGGATGCTGTTTGGATTCCCACATCCAGAGTACATTCCCCAATTCTCCCTCCCAATACTCTGGTGTGAAATCGATGCTGCCTTACTACTTGTGTGGAAACACTGGATCACTAGAATTTCCAGAAAGCCTTGGGGCTTGAAGTCCCCCATTTTTTTTTTACCTAAACATATGGTTAGAATGTTCTAAGGGCACTGGCAACATCCGAGAGACCCTGTCATCAACAGCAGTTGTGTTCTTCATTAACTGTTGAGCTGCCAGTGTTCCAAGTCACCTGCCGTCAGAGGCCTCCTGTTCGCTAAGACACACCACTTAGAGACTCGACTCAATTGCCAGAGCAGGAAAAAGACAGCAGTCATCAAAAGTCACCACACAGCTCATTCTCCCTTGTTTCTGATTGGAGTTACACCCACTGGCTGGAAACTGTTGCCTTCCCAAAGAGCCTCTACCTTCCCCCTGCCCATCCCCCTCTCACCTTGTATTAACAGTCAGGACATTAGCCTCCTTGGACCGGGTGGGGAAACCCATCAGTGTACACTAGTGTTTTGTGGGAGTCCTTCAGATTGGGCTGGGGTACATGCTAGTGGGGTGGGGGTGTTTAAATCCTAATTTCTAAGAGCACGTGTTGTAGAATATTATTTTAAGATGTGCTACCTCTGTTTATGAGGTGGAGCATTTGTTTAATGATGCAAAGATGGGTTGCATTCTTTTATGTTGCATTTGTCTTAACTCTGTGAAGCTGTGTGACTTTGCCTGTCTAAAACTCCTGATTGGTCTAAATAAAAAGATGAATGGCCAATAGGTAGGCAGGAGAAAGGATCGGCGGGGTCAGCAGGCAGAGAGAAAATGAAGGAGAAGAAATTTGGGAGGAAAAGATAGATAAACAAGAAAAGAAAGAGAGAGGACACCAGGGGCCAGCCACCCAGCAATACAGCCAGACATGGAGTTAGAAGTAAAGAAAAGTATATAGTAAGATAAAATCCCAGAGGCAAAAGAAAGATGGGATACTTCAAGTTAAGAAAAGCTGGCTAGAAACAAGCCAAGCTAAGGCCAGGCATTAATAAGTAAGAATAAATCTCTGTGATTTATTTGGGAGCTGGGTGGCGGGCCCCCAAACACCCAAAAGAGCAAAAAACAAGTACAAGCACCCTACCATATACCCCCGCTGTGGAAATGGATACAATGTCTAACTTGTTTCCTGGTGGGAGGGAGGACCGGAAACATGCCCCTCCACTGTTGAGTCTCACAGATAGAAATTGAGCTGAGAGGAGTTTGGGGAAGCTTGAACAGAAGGCCATGGCACATTCGTCACCCCCAGAATCTGTCTTGATGTCTGACCAGGCTCCCTCTTCTCACCTGGCGTTGTGCATAGTGCTGTGGGCAGGCCTTGGCCTGGTTGCTCATACACAGCCTGCTTTCAAGCAGTGTGAACTTCGTAGAGTGATGTCCTGAGTCTCCTTGTGGCTCCCTGGGGCAGAGCTGGCCTTTGGGCATTAGTTCAGGGATGCCTCTGGTCAAGGTCCCCAACATCATCCTCCCATCTTTGTGATTTCCTGCACTGGTCTGTTTGTCGTGGTGCTTGCCACCTTGTATGGTAGCAACTGTCATGAGTCCTCTGCCAGTTGGACAAGATTTTCAAGACAAGGATTTTCCTTACCTATGTGTGACTATATAGTAGGTCCTCAGTAATTAATCTTTTCCTTAAGCAAATAAATAGGATATTTGTTTCTATTCTCACCATGGAATAAATACTCAGAAAACATGCTTTTTTTAAAGTTGACATTCCAAATTCTAACACTGTTAGTTCTATGGCTCCTTGCTATCCAGGCCTTGGTCCTGTGGCATCATCTCCATGTTTGGGATGAAGGACTCTTGAGGCAGTGCAGTCACCTGCTCTCTGCTGGCAGAGTTTTGACAGTGGGGACTGAGATGGTCAAATTAGCCTTCTCACAACAGCCATTTCACGAAAATGGAGCCCCTGCTCTGTGCATCCTGAAGTCTCATTTGTTTTCCATTGTTCCGCTCAGAGCTCCTAGAGGCCAGATGTCTTTATTTTCCCCAGGGAATACCGCAGTGATATAGGCTATGTATCTGACATTTCTACAGAGGCATAAAAAGTAGAAAAACTATGAGAAATGAAAATGCCAAGGAAATAGCCCTAAAATTGGAAAATTGGTGTCTTCTAGAGAGTGCGGCCATGAGAATACGATAAGGCTCATTAAAGCTCTCCTCAATTGAAGTTCCCTCCACAGACAAAAGGTGGTTGCTCAAGGACGGGTGATTTCATACTTGGATATCTACCATTTACAGACCATTGCGACAAAGGCAAGTTTCCTAGCCTGCATGGTTTGCATCTACACCTGCTCTGGACAACCCCTGTGTCTGGGTGAGATGTGCCAAGCTTACCACAGAACCCCAGAGAGTATGTTCATGTCATTTTAAAATAAGGACAAGTTTTGCATTGGCAGAAACTGTCTCAGGGTAGGTTGGCCTCATCACCCAGTGTGGAACTTGAAAGGAACCTTGTGGCAAGTCCGGAGTGCCACGGCCAGCAGAGACATGGCCACTGGCTAGTGGGTGCCTCAGCCCAGTCTCTGCTTTTGCATAGGAGGTGGAATTAGAATATATTGTAGTTCTGGGACAATGCGCCTCAGAGTCTAAAGAAGGCCAGACACTGGAGAAGCCAGCACAAGGCATTAGATTATAAAAAGCATAAGTAAGACCTGTCTGCTGTGGTGTCTCCACTTTCAGCCATCCTGCACTGGTCACGTGGATGCACGATGCCAAACCTATCCCAGTAGCTGCTCAGATAGTTTATGTTCCAAGAGGCAGAAGGAGAAAGATGTCTCTGAGATCCAGATACCCCACGACAACATACATCAAACAAGAAGAGGTGCCAACAGCAGCATCTTGGGACAGCCATATTGCTGTGTCTTCATAGCTCACAAGCTTGTGACAACTGAGAGGGCTTAGTTGAACACAGATGGCTCCGGGCACGGGCACTACTTGGGCCCCCGAGCCTGTAATTTCACAGTTATGAGGCCAATAAGGGTTAGTTTCTTAACCTATAAAATGAGAACATACTTTTTTAAATGAAAGATTGTTTTAAGTTCAAACTGGATGATATTAATGCAGGGTTGGGCAGAACCCCTGACCCCTGATGACTGTAGTCACACAATTGGCACAATGGCCATATCAATGGTCTCTGATCCCACCGTAGACAATTTAGAATGGTTTTCTGCATTTTGCAGCTTAGAACCCATCCATATCCACCAAATCTAGGCTCGTTCTCCACCTGCCCTCCCAAATGCCTCTGCTCAGTTCCTTGAGGGTAGTGCAGGAACTGAAGGAGTCTTTATTAACTTCCACATGGTTTGGGTTCTGCAGTCTTCTACTTGCCAGACAATAACCGGGGCTTAAATATTGAAATTTCCCTACTACACTGCGTGGTTCAACATTCTAGGCTCAGCTTGTCATACTGGATGTGTGTTTGGCCAGGAGACCCTTCAGCAACATTTTGAGGCAGGTTATCATCATTTTGTACTGTCCCGTGAACTACCTGGTTATGAAAAAGTGAAATCCATATACATACCTTACATCAGACTCCACATCTAAGCTCTGCTTTAGACTAGGGTCACATTAGAGGATGTTAGGACCCATGGCAAGCTGGTGGAGAAATGGTTTACTTGGGCAGATCTTTGAAGCTATTTGGGACACAGTATCCATGATGACACCTACAAGACATGTTCCAGGTGGTAGAGTGGGCTTCTGGAAGCCTGGAAGGGAAACACGTTTAACGGGTTCACACATGTCCTCCCCTGGCAGGGGCACAGAGTCAGGCCCAAGGACTGACCTTTTGCAGGATCAATTTCCCATCAATCCATTTCTTCCAACTAATCTCTGCTTCTCAATATCATTTGGCTCATCAGTTGGGATGATCAGCAAAAACACTGTCAGTTGGGATGCTTTTTCTCTTTTTTGTGTGTGCATGTTTTAAATCAAGGCAGAGAGATCAAAGTCTGAATCAGGAGGAATGTTCCAAGCAGCATGCTTCCCCCCACAGTTAGACTTCCCCTTCCAGAAGTCCTGTTGCTTTAGTGAAGTGCCCACTGGGATTTGCTGGACATCCGCTAGTGTTTTCCCTTGCCGACTAGGTGTCAATGCCTTTTGGCTGTCTCATTCCTCCTTTGGCAAGGGGAGATTGGGTAATGCGATCCTAAGATTTCTATTCTGGACACAAAGGCATCCATTATCGTGGTGATGACGCAGTCTGCTTCACTCTTGGAATGCTGATCAAGCCATGTGTGCAGGAATCGGGATGCACAAAGCCCTTCTGAGCTCACAAGAGGGTAAGATGATTGTAACCCATGGTGGTTTGCAATGAGGCCTCTCCATGCTTAGGAGATTCTTTTATGGGGGTGGAAAGAAAGCACCGCTTAGCTCACTATGTCCTTCCCTATCTGTTCGGAAGTAGGCCTCAACTTCAACTTGCTCCCAAATGCCCAGGAATTTCAATTTTTTGTAGTGCTGGGAACGAGCTGTAACTGAGGGCCTGGAGCATACAGGGCTGACGCTGTCCACAGAGGTATGTGTCCACCGAAGATGTTTAATCTTCTAGAAATCTCTATCTACCTGTAAAACCCAGAGGATAAGGAGAGAGAAAGAAAGCTGTGGGGAGACACAGCCACAAGGCTACAGTTTCCAACAAAAACGGACTTAGCATGGACATCTTGGAGAACCTTCCATAAAGCAGCATCAGGATGGAGCAAGAAGAGGCTGTGATCTAGACACTGTGATAGCTAGTTCTGTCAGCTTCGTACAACCTAAAGTCACCTGGGAAGGGAATCTAATGACAGATTGTCTAGAACAGCTTGACCTGTGGGCAGGTACATGGTGAGTTCCTTGGTTGCGTTAACTTAGGTGCAAAGACCTGCCCACTCTGGGTGGCACAATTGCTTGAGTTGGGGCCCTAGAGTGCACGAGAAGGAGAAAATGAGCTGAGCACTAAGGAAGCATGAGCATGTTCATTCCCTGTCCTTGTTTGTGGATGTAGCTACTTCAAGTTCCCCGCGATGATGTGCTGTAACCAGGTAAGCCCTCCTCCCCTCAACTACTTTCCTCAGATGTTTTGTCAGAGCCAGCTGGAGAGAAAGTGAAGGCCGAAACCTAGGACCCAGTGGGCACCCTAACATGTCAATCATCTCTTGTGAGGAGGCAACTTTTTGCACCTGCCTCTGCAGCCTACCCTTTCTTTCTGGGGACAACAGGCATCTCTGACCTCATGACCTCCGAGACCTCACCCTCACCCCTGCTGAGCCCTGCCTAGAACAAATGGTGGGGCATTTCATTTACTTTTCATCCATCACAGAAAATCTGACAGTCTTCACTTCCTACCAGGTACTTCCTTAATTGCCTTTGTCAGAAGCGATTGTTGTAAAAATGCTCTTCCTCAGTCCCAAATTCGTCTTCTGAGACTCCATTAGGTTGCCATGTCCTTGGTCTTAAGTGGTAAATACCCCGAATATCCCGACGCTGTGTGTGCTCCATCTCTCTGCTATTTAACAGTCTGCTAGGTTTGGATAAATTATTTAGGTGAGGATGGAATCTTTAAACTCTGCATTTTTAATATGTTCTAAAGTCTGATCTAGAGGTAGTGTGTAGGAGGGAGAAAATGGATGCTGGCGAGACAGAAATCCTGAGGCCTTCCCATTTCTTCACCTCAATTCCAGGATTTGACTTCTTAATGGTCAAAAATGAAAATGTATTTCCCTGACTGTGCCATCTGAAGCATCCCCCAAAATGTGATCGCTTCACAATAGGCTCCTAAGGCACCATTGCCAATTAATCTGTGCACTTAACCTTTGCACGGAAAACTCCATTTTCTTTTGTTGGGGCATCAAGCTTTTGACACGTCTGATCAATTCTGCAAATTAGGTAAATATATAGCACTTGCTTAGTACTTATTGCGCTGGGCAGAGCTGGGTATGACTAGGGCAGTGATGAGCAGCACAAGGCCCTTCTGGGTGGGCTGAATTGGACCTGCTCTCTGGATGCTACAAGGTTCTCCATAGCTGGGTTACCTGGGGCTTTTCATATCCTAGAGGGAATTCATGTATGGGCAAGGAGGGCAGCTATCTTGAGCAGAGGTCAGCTCTATACCTGGCCAAGGAAATGCTTCCTTTCCTCTAGACAGCTCTCACCTGAGATTAATTTCGGAAGCTTTCATTCCTGTATCCCTGATACGTCATAAAGATTCCTGTGGGGAAGTCTGTGATGGTTATGACGGGTCCAGAAGGACTTGTGAGTCCTTCCTACCCACAGGACTGCTGGAGATGGAGGCATGTTAGCAAATGCTCACAGGCTCACGCTTCTACTTGTCTTTCTTTTTTCTTTCTTTCTTTCTTTCTTTCTTTCTTTCTTTCTTTCTTTCTTTCTTTATTATGTATACAATATTCTGTCTGTGTGTATGCCTGCGGCCAGAAGAGGGCACCAGACCCCACTACAGATGGTTGTGAGCCACCATGTGGTTGCTGGGAATTGAACTCAGGACCTTTGGAAGAGCAGGCAATGCTCTTAACCTCTGAGCCATCTCTCCAGCCCCTCTACTTGTCTTTCTAACCCTAATGAAGAAGCACTAATCAGTACCTCCTTCCTGGGTCACACTACAGGAGCAAGAAATAAAGATGACTTGTACATGTAAAAACTACAAGTCTTCTCAGAAATAGATGGTTTGTTAAAAGAGAGTTTTTCCTTCAATTCCTATACAAAACAGATGATTATTCTGTTTCTTCAATGTCAAAATAAGAGGATGGGTTTGAAGGTCTATTTTGGGCCTAAATTTATAGAACTTAATAGAGGTTCTTTAATAAAATCACTATGTGGGACTGAGCAGATGGCTGAGTGGTTAGGATACCCTGCCTGCCAGAGGACCTGAGTTCAGTTCCCAGAACTGGCATTGCTCAGCTAAAAACATGGCTTGTCAGCTACAACTCTAGGTCAACCACTGCTTTCTATGGCCTCTAAGGGCCTATGTGTGCGTGTCTCTCTGTGTGTGTGTGCGCGCGCGCACACACACACACAAATATAAGCCTAAAAAATAAGAAAAAAAATCAATGTTCCAACATGAATGATAGATCTCTGGTTGTAACTGCTTTACTCCAAATGATTTGGGGTGGTCTACTCTTTGGAAAATAAAAGTAACAATACAAGCTTAAAAAGTCAGAGTCCTGCTCTCCTAGGTAGTCACCCGAGAGCTGTATCTGTGCAAGGCTATGGGGAGCTGAGCAGGTGCCACTCAACAAGACCTTTGAAGGCTGGATATTCGGTGTTCTGCTTTGTTTTTCCTATATCATGTAAGGTGACAAGTGCACTCGATGGAATCTCAGAGTAACATGAAGAGATTCCAATTATCTTAGTCTTTCCTCCCAGAAATTAAGGGATGCAGTAGTTGTGAATCCGGAAGGTCAGAAAATGCACGTGGCTGCATCCTTGTGGTCTTCCTGGTTGACTCACCAGTTCTGAGAGCTGGGCTTTAACTAGCCAGCCTGTCTGTGGAAATGTTTATGCATGTGTTCTGTGGCTGTACCCTGGGCTTTGCCAATGACATGCTCCACATCTGTCTTGGTGTTTCTCTTGCAGATTTTCAAAATCTACGCACCCAGTGTCTTCTGTGAGCTTTGCTACGTTGTGTCCAGGAGCTGGTCCCGGGGACAAGAACACTTTTGTGCACTTGGTTTCTACTCCATGGTTTGTCTAGGCTTTGGTTGAAACAGTTGGGAGTTATCTGAGAGGAGTTTGTCCTGTAGTGATGAGGCCCAGACCTCTGCCTTCAGTCAGTTCCTTCACTGACTGCCCTGCTATTGATGGTAAGAAAACATGGGAATTCAGGCTAAGGAAATGGTTGTTCCCAACATAGGAGTCTGAGCTGAAGACAGCAATCGTCATCTTCCCCATGACACAGTCTGATGCTGTCTGTGTATCCTCTGCATCAGCACAAATAGCACATGCCCAAATGCTGGCTGGGAAGTTAGCATTCAGGTATACACTCACTTGATGAACACAGTTCATCCCCATACTTAATGCTCTAAGAATGAGTGAATACAATGGCTATTGTCACTCACTGTTAATCAATGTCACCTACTCCCAGTAAGTGGCTAAACTTGAACCCACATGTTTCTGGCCTCTCTGACATTCCTATTGACAGGTATTACCATGCAATGTAAAGTCCAGGCCTGTTCTGTTCCCACACCAGGAGGAAGCAAGATACTGGTGTGCCTGTGTGTATATACACTGTGCACCAGCACCTGCTCCTGCATGTAAGCTGCTAGGTGATATTTGGGAACAAATGAAAGCCCCGATAGTACAGTTCCATGTAAAGGTGGGAACAGAAAAAGAAAATGAGCCCTGATGGCTGCTCTAAGGAAGCTCAGCATGTGAAGGACAACAGGGGACATACACTGAAAATCATAGCCCAGAGGCTGGGGGGGGGGGGATGGCTCAGCTCCTAAAGATATACCCTTCTCTTGCAGAAGACCCAAGTTTGATTCTTGCATTCAAGTGGGTGACCTTCGACCTCTTATAACTCCAGTTTTAGGGGATATGATGCCTTGTTCTAGCCTCATGGGTGCTGCACTCTATGTACACACTCACAGAAATACACACGCAAACATACACATAATCAAATACATGTATATATAGTCATCATACATACAAACAAAAGTAAAATAAATCTTTTAAAAATGTTTGACCTGCCCCCTAGCAAGAATGGTGTGAATGTAGAAGAAAGGCCTGGCATAACTAGATATCAACATGTAGAAGAATGAAAATAGATTCATATCTATCACCATGCACAAAACTCAAGTCCAATTGGATCAAAGACCTCAACATAAAGCCAGCCACACTGAACCTCATAGAAGAGAAAGTGGGAAGTACACTTGAACGCATTGGCACAGGAGACCGCTTCTTAAATATAACCCCAGCAGCACAGACACTGAGAGAAACAATTAATAAATGGGACCCCCTGAAACTGAAAAGCTTCTGTAAAGCAAAGGACATGGTCAACAAGACAAAATGGCAGCCTACAGAATGGGAAAAGATCTTCCCCACTAACTAACCCCACATCAGATAGAGGTCTGATTTCCAAAATATACAAAGAACTCAAGAAATTGGTCATCAGAAGAACAAATAATCTAATTAAAAATGGAGTACAGACCTAAACAGGGAACTCTCAACAGAAGAATCTAAAATGGCTAAAAGACACTTAAGGAAATGCTCAACGTCCTTAGTCATCAGAGAAATGCAAATCAAAACAACTCTGAGATTCTATCTTACACCTGTAAGAATGGTCAAGATCAAAAACACTGATGACAACTTACACTGGAGAGGTTGTGGGGTAAAGGGAACACTTCTGCATTGCTGGTGGGAGTGCAAGCTGGTACAGCCCCTTTGGATGTCAGCGTTGCAATTTCTCAGAAAATTAGGAAACAAACTTTCTCAAGACCCAGAAATAATACTTTTAAATGGTACCAAAGGATGCTCAATTGTGCCACAAGGATGTGTGTCCAACTGTGTTCATAGCAGCACTGTTTATCATAGCCAAAACCTAGAAACATCCTAAATGCCCTGGACTGAAGAATGGATAAGGAAAATGTGGTACATTTACACAATGGAGTACTATACAGAAGAAAAAATAACAACATCTTGAATTTTGCAGGCAAATGGATGGAGCTAGAAAACATCATTTTAAGTGAGGTAACCCAGACTCAGAAAGACAATTATCACATGTACTCTCTCATAAGTGGTTTTTAAACATAAAGCAAAGAAAACCAGCCCACAAATCACAATCCTAGAGAATCTACACAACAATGAGGACCCTAAGAGAGACATACATAGATCTAATCTACATGGGAAGTAGAAAAAAACAAGATCTTCTTTTTTCTTCTTCTTCTTCTATTATTATTATTATTATTACAAATTTTTACCTCCTCCCCTCCTCCCATCTCCCTCCCCCTTCCCCCCACTTTCACTCCCCCTCCCTCTCCAGTCCCAAGAGCAGTCAGGGTTTCATGCCCTGTGGGAAGTCCAAGGTCCTCCCCCCTCCATCCAGGTCTAGGAAGGTGAGGATCCAAACAGACTAGGTTCCCACAAAGCCAGTACATGCAGTAGAATCAAAACCCAGTGCCATTGTCCTTGGCTTCTCAGTCAGCCCTCCTTGTCAGCCATGTTCAGAGAGTCCAGTTTGATTACATGCTCTATCAGTCCCAGTCCAGCTGGCCTGGGTGAGTTCCCATTAGATCAGCCCCACTGTCACAGTGGTTGGGCGCACCCCTGGCGGTCCTGACTTCCTTGCTCATGTTCTCTCTCCTTCTACTCCTCATTTGGACCTTGGGAGCTCAGTCCAGTGCTCCAATGTGGGTCTCTGTCTCTATATCCATCCAATGCCAGATGAAGGTTCTATGGTGATATGCAAGATATTCATCAGTGTGGCTATAGTATAGGGCCAGTTCAGGCGCCCTCTCCTCAGCTGCTCAAGGAGCAAGCTGGGGACATCTCCTTGGACACCTGGGAATCCCTCTAGAGTCCAGTCTCTTGCCAACCCTCAAATGGCTAAGACAAGATCTTCTGAGTAAATTTGGAGCATGGAGACCTTGGGAAAGGGTTGAAGTGGGGAGGGGGAGAGGCAGGGGGGAGAGCAGAGAAAAATGTAGAGCTCAATAAAAATCAATTAAAAAAGATGAAAGGTCCATGGAAGCGATGAAGTATCAACCAAGGGCCCAGAATTGGCCCCATCTAGGTGAGGCTAGCATGAAGCTTAGATGAGACTCTACAAACCTGCGACGGATTCTCTAGGTGAGATGGTATATTCAGCATGTCTGTGAGGGAGACTGAAGTAGAAAGACCCATTTTAATGGGTGGTACCATTTCATGACCTAGGAACCTGGACTAAATAAATAGGCACAAGTGAGATGAGTACCAACATCCATTTCTCTCTGTTTTCTGGTGGTGGATGCAATGTAATGGGTCACCTCATGCTGTCATGCCTCCTCCACCATGATGGACTGCACCCTCAAACTGGGAGCAGCATAGTCTCCTTGAACTGCATATCAAGCATTCTGTCATAGCAAAGAGACAAGTAACTGGCCTAACAGTCACCCTAACTGTCTGAGAAACCTCACTTTAGAAAGCAAATATCCCCACCACCCTAAACCATAATTCCCATTTATCTTTTTACTTCTGAGTATGAAGTCTGCTCGAAATCCCACAGAGAAGCTGGGCCAAAAACTAGGCTTTCTTTGTTAGTCTGGAAATGATGTCATTGGCGGGCGGGGGGGGGGCACGAAGTCAAAGGCTACTGTTACAAATAGAAGCCTGTTCTATTGCATAGCCGGGTCCTTGGCCCTTGTATCTCTGTCTCTCTCTACAACACTGCCCTGTTCACATAGTTACCTGCCAAAAGCGCTAAACATCTGGCAACTTATTTTCCACGTACTAAAGTAAACTCAGAATGGAGAAATCTCCTGGCACACTGATGGCCCAGGTGAGAGATGCATGCTAGAAGATTTGTGAGGACCCCAGTGATGGCCCCTGGAAACTGAGACTTGCTTCAAGCTCTGACATACCAGAAGAAGCCAAGGAAAGGGGCTTAGGATTCTAAAAGACAGAAACTTAAAATAAATGGCCAGGTCATTAGCCCAACCCTTCAGGCCCTTATCCATGCCCGCTTTCTCTCCCAGCTGGAGACTGAAAGCCTAGGCATGTCAACCAGAGGAAGGAGAACATGGGTACCTTCTGATGCCACATGCCATTGCATTTGTGCAACTTGGGCTCCTCTGCAAGAACAGTGTGCACTCATCACATGAAGCCACCTCTCTAGTCCCACTTGCTGCTCTGTCAGAGGACAGGAGTTCAGTTCCCAGTACTCATATTAGGTAGCTCAGCTCACAACTGCCTAGAACTTCAGCTGCAGGGGTTCTGATGCCCACTTCTGGCTGCAGTGGATACTGGTACACACATGCACATACAGCCACACACACACACACACACACACACACACACATACGTACGCACGCACACACACAGAAATAACAAAATATATCTTTAAAAATATTGGAAGTGAAAATGACACAGAGAACTTTTCTCTTTTCTCTGTCTCTCTGTTGCTTTGTGTGTGTGTGTGTGTGTGTGTGAGAGAGAGAGAGAGAGAGAGAGAGAGAGAGAGACAGAGAGAGAGAGAGAGAGAGAGAGAGAGAGAGAGAGAGAGAGAGAGAGAGAGAGAGAGAGAGAGAGAGAGAGAGAGAGAAGAACAGAGTGTGCTAGTGTGACCAGGACAGCAAATAAACCCTGCCTGTGTGCCAGGAGAAGAAGATGGATTCACAAGGGAGGCAGTGTAATACATACATAAAAGCCACCGTTGCGGTGGGGTTTGTATGCCAGTTTATGCGCCTAAGCAGCTACAGTGTCTGACTCATTAAACCCCCAGTGTGAGAACCAATTCCAGGCAACACTCAACATGAATTTACTCTCTGCCCAGGGTGCCAGTGATGTCATCAGTGGGTGTGAATCCTGGGGAGCCATTGCAAGGCCTACTGTATTGGTGGAATGAAATCCCAGGGCTCCCACGGGAAGTGGGCGATTCTGGTGCTTGCCCTGTTCTGTCCTGATGATGAGTCCTCTAGGCGAATATCATTAGGATCAACCAGGTCAGGATATGAACTGCAAAGCAATGACATCCTAAATTAACTATGTGGCGACATAATCTATATTAATTGAACAATATTGATTCTTATTCAGAACAAATGGGCGTCTTGGCATGAGGATATGGGTAGGTCAAAAAGCTTCATTACGGTACCTCATTGCTGATAGATGAAGCTGACTGAACTGGGTCATGGATGCCACCCACAACTCTCCTTTCCCATGATCTCTAAGAGTCAAAAGTAGAGCATGGGTGGATTTGGGGGGGAAACTTTATCTTACCCATTCTGGGAAAACTCATTGCTTGCATAAGCATGCATCAGGAATGTCTCTGCGGAGGAGATATTCTGGGAATATCTGACACTCCCAGGCTCAGACAGAAAGGCAGATGCCACTATTCGGTGTTTCCAGAGCCCTCTTCGTGTTACAGACACTGCAATGTACTGGGCCCTGCCCTAGTTACAGAAATGTAGGTAACCTAACTATACACCAAGTTTAAAAACAAAGCAGGTCTGGTTACAGGTCACATCTGTGCTGAGGCCGGAGCTAAGAAAGGAAGGCAGCGGGGAGGGGGACCTCAGTCCATCTCCTGTGGCTGAAACAAAACAGGACACTGGTGTTAGAACAGCAAGAGACCCATGGTTCGGGAGCTCGTGGTGCTGGGGTTTGCTTGACTTCTGGGGAAGGCATCGTGGCGGGAAGTGGAAGAAAGCATAATGAGAGGCAGATCTTGAAGGCCAGCTGCAGTGAAGTCCTCGCTGTGAGCTTGTCCGAGTTAGAATGACATGGAAGATCGATAAGTCATAGAGAGTCATAAATGAGGCAGTGTTCGCAGAGAGGAAGAACAGGGAGGAAGATTTACAAAGCCAGGCAGCACCTCTCGACTGGCTGTGGGCACCACAATTCAAGAAGTCAGGAGGAAACAGCTTGGAGAACAAGCTTTCCCTAGGATTTTCTGCTGCCTGTTGAGCACGAGGTGGAGAATTGCCTCTACCACGTGCCGTCCCTATCATGGTGTTCAGACCACATGAGTGGGGCCAAAAGACCATGGACTGAGGGCCCTGTAACCATGAGCCAAAATAATCCTCCTTCTTCAATCTTTTTCTGTTAGGTCATTCGTCACAGCCTTAGAAAAGAAAGGAATGTCAAAGAATGCTTTGAAAACCCGAGTCTAGGGACTTTCTGAGCCCTCTGAGGAGGGGGACTCACTCCAGGCCACTGGACACGTTGGTCTGTGTAGGAGGGAGGCCTCTGTTCCCATGAACCAAGTTTTTCCCATGAGATCCTACGACTCCACACTGCCACAGTGAGGAATTAAGCCTCAACGTGACTTCAAGTGGGGACAAACCCTAGCCAAGCCATAGTGGAGGCCCAAAGAGAGAAACCTGGGCTTAAAAGAGAAGACACGGGGCATCCTACTTGTGTCTGATAGAATCTCCAGACACTGGGTCAGGAATATGTGAAAGACCGGGAATATCTCGGGACAAAGCTGACATTTAATTAAAAGGCTGCTTCATGGGGAAAGCAGAGGAGATGGAAATAAACAGGAAAACCCTCTTATGGAGGGTTTTTAAAGCAAGCACTGATCCTCGAGGGTGTAGGCATTTGGCTGCTCCCCAGCAAAGCAGAGATGTCGTGAAGGCAGAGGGAGCCAGGTGCTCCCAGAAAGGAGGTAGGGCAGCACTTCCCACAGCTGAAAGGCAATCATCTTCATAAAGGCAACATTCAGTGTGGAATTAAAGCCACTCCATGAAATTCAGGTGAGTGGGAGTAAACACACATTTGCTCCCAGTGTACACACTCATTAGCAGCTCTCAAGGGCTCTTTACTCAGGCAGATGTTCGACCGCTACAGTTGCTTCCGCCAGTGCTGGGCCTGGAAGCCAGGCCTGGAGGGAGGTCCCACTGACCCTACTCACTGTCAAACATGTGCTCAGTGGCAGGAACTCTCGAGAGCCACAAAGGAAATGTTCCCATGGTAACAGTGAACAGGTGTTTGACATTCAAAGAGACAGGAGGCTTCCAGGAGGACCACAGCTAGGACCAGAAAGAGATGAGACATAAGGGTCCTGCCATCTTCTGGGAGTGGTAGAAAGTTCAGACATGGCGGGCATATACTAGGGCTGGACTGCAGGCCTGCTGGAGGCTTCTAATAAAGAAAAGAGCAACATCGGGGGTGTATGGGTTTGGAGGGAGTGAAGGGAAAGGAGAGATGATACAATCTTGAAAATCGTAAAATAAAGAAAAGAGAAGTGATGTCATAAAGTCACCTGTAGGACTATCACCTAGCAACTGCATGGGCTATGAATTGTGCAGACGAGAACTGGGCAGATGTTTCCATTGTAATTATCTTCTGTTCACACGAATGCCCTACGGCAACTTCTCTGGTATTCAGTGTTAGCTGCCCTTCACATTCTGTTATGTGTGTATGCATTGCATGTGCATGTATATCTGCATGTGTGCTGCATGTTTACAAGGAAATTTGCATAGAAGCCAGAGTACAGCCTCAAGAGTTTTTCTTCAGGACATCACCTGCTGTGCTCTTCTGAAGACAAAGTCTCTCTCTGCTATAGTTCTCACCAACTAGGTGAGGTGGACTTACCAGTGAACCCCAGAGATCTACCTTTTCTACCTCCCCAGTCTAGGATTATTACACGCGTGCTCCACACCTGTGATTTTGACATGGATTCTAGGGATCAGACCATCATCCTCCCGCTTGTCAGGCAAGCAGTTTACAGACTGAGTCTTTGCCCAGCCTCTCTTTGGTAGCTTTTCAACAGACTTTGCAGCATGGATATTGTGTCCCAAACATGAGGACAACTTGGCCACTGTTTAGGAGGGTGTCCCTGTGTGGAGTCAACACTGTTTACCCCACAGTCTGTTGGCTGACGGCAGCTGTCCACATTTCCAGTCTGGCTCAGAGAATTCCATTCCACTTGTCATTGGCTGTCCCGACACTTGCTGGCAGTGTGAACTATGGAATGGTTTGTGTAGCATGCACTGCTGCCACATCTCAAGATAAGGTTTTGCAACAATCAGACATCTATATGCAAAATAATGAGCTTCCTGTCATATAAATAAATATGAAATGAACTATAGACTCCAATGCAAAACTTTGATCCATTGCATGATGGCTTGGAAGGAAGGAGTAAACCCTGGGATCTTATGCAAGGTTAGCATGTCTTTTTTTTTTTTTGGTTTTGGTTTTGGTTTTTCTAGACAGGGTTTCTCTGTAGCTTTGGAACCTGTCCTGGAACTAGCTCTTGTAGACCAGGCTGGCCTTGAACTCACAGAGATCCTGCCTCTGCCTCCTGAGTGCTGGGATTAAAGGCGTGTGCCCAGCTAGGATGTCTTAGCTATGTTGCCATGGCAGGGTATGTAAGAGAACTAATAGTGGGTTAGACACCATCAAAGAACACCTTTTATCTGTCAAATGACACTTTCCAGAGGCTGGAAAGATGGCTCAATGATTAGGAACACTGACTTCTTGTTTAGAGGACTCATGTTTCATTCTTAGCACTCAAAATAGTGATTCACAATTGTGTCTGTAGTACCAGTTCCAGGGGATCTGACTTTCTTTTCTGGCCTCTGAGGGCTTTGCATGCATGTTGAGTGCCTTTCTTGTGCTTGGCTCTTATACATATTTATGCTGTGGCTTGCCCATTGGTACACAGTAACATACGAGTAGCTCACTGTGTTACGTTAATCTCTTGATATAGCTGTTCCAAATAGATAAAGTGAATTACAGCCATGTAATCTACATCACAGTCCTGGATCTTATGGTGATTCCCCTCGATTTCATCCTCTGGTTATATTTCCTGACATCTAAGCTTTTTGGCTCTTCCTGATGCCTTTAGACATCTGTATGCTGCCCATGATGCTTCTAAGGACACTGACAGAGACAGCACCTGAAGAGGGGGTGTTTCTAACTTGGGAGACAGCAGGAGTTAAGAGGGAAAGGCATGCAGAGAGACTTGGACCAAGGACTTTTTTCTCTGAGGTTTAGCAGCTTCTTATGAATAATCTTTTCTCTAGACTCCCTAGAAGCTAATACACTTTGGGCACAATGGTTTTAGTAAAAGGAAAAAGTTGCTCCTTTGCATGTTTGGCCACAGTTCTTCAGAGGCCAGAAAGCTTACCCTGAGGCCAGCGTACACCCCACTAGTGGATTCAGCACAGGAGTATTTAAGGTGTTGGAATTCTCAACACCCACTTAACAGTGATAAAGAATTAACTCTGATTCTCTCTTCTTTTCATATTGCTGCATGGAGGTAAGTATGTTACCATAGTAACACATCTCTTTCCTTTCTCTTCTCAGAACCTACATACACCTGTCACCAGGACTTTCAAATATGGGAGATGCTACATGTGAGAGACATATGGGAAGAATGTGTTGGGGCTTCAGCTTGACCTTCTATTCTTAGTGTTAGTTACCATTTTAGCATTTACCATTATGAGCTGTTTACCGTTCTTCATGGGCACAGGCTGTGCAGGAGCCTGGATGCTCCAAGATGCAGTGGGTCTCCCAGGGCTCCTCATCGCAGCAGCTTAACTATTGGCCAAGAGTTCAGCCACAGCTCACCCCTCCTGTATTTAAAGTATACCTCGATAGCACTTTCAACAAATATCCAACTCTTACTCCTCTGCAAACAGGAAAAGCATTTCAAAGGGCAAATAGATGGCACAGAAAACAAAATCCCTCTGCTGGGCACACAAGTGTGAATCTCTCCTGTTTCTTCTGCCACCTCTGAGATTTCTCACATATATCTATCTGTACCACATGTAGCTCTCACCAACATCTCCTAAAGGTGATCATAGAGCATAATATACTTCTTATCCCCAACATATCCTGAGGGTGATCATGAAGTATTTACAGCAGTCATTGCCGTGATTTCAACCTGGTGTTGAAATTTGCCTGTGAATAACCATGAACAAGGACTACAGGAAGAAAGGGGGCCGCATTGTGTTATCTACACACTTACTCTTCCATAGCGTAGAGTACTAAGAACACCTGAGAATCTCAGAGTTTACTGGGATACAGTACCTGTAGGCAGAAAGATCCATTCATGCTTGCACATTAGTTGCTGAATACCATCCACAGCAAAGGCAATGGTATCTATAGCTACTTGAAATGTCCCTGGGCCCAGGTCACCAGAGGCTTCCTTCAGCTTGGCTATCTCCCCACCTGGCCTTAGCCTCCCAGTTCCCACTTCAGGCTACCTCCTTCCTCAGATGAAGGGGACTATTTCTTGTTTGCATGAGATTTTATACTATTCCGTATCTCCTTTCCATGGGTCACATGGCTCCTCTTAGAGCTTGTTTAATCAATGCGAAGATTTTTGAACTCCTTATTTGAGCATCTCATATCTTCTAGTTGTGGTGCTAAGTTCTCTGCCTTCTGAGAAAACTTGCTCTGTTCAGGTAGATAAAGAGTACCAGCCCTGTTTCCTCTTGCTATTTCCCATCTTCTAACTAGTGTTTTATGTTGGGTTTCTATGTTGCCTGCAACTACCAGGAGAACCCACCTACTATCTATCTATTATTTATCTGTCTGTCTGTCTGTCTGTCTGTCTGTCTGTCTGTCTATAAATAATGGTTAATCTTCACTGTCTACATGACTAGATTTAGAATAACCTAGGAAACACAGTCCAAGACATGTCTGGGAGGTCATTTCTAGGGCGGTTTATCTAAGGAGAGTCTCCAAGCATGGACCACATCATCCCACAGGCTGGGCACCCAGCTTCAACACACAGGAGGAAATGAGCCCAGCAGATGCATTCATCTCTCTCTGCTTCTTCACTGGATGATATGTGACAACTGTCTGGTGTTCTTGTTCCCATGACATCCCTGCTATGATGTAGTGTGTCCATTAGAACTGTAAGCCAAAATTCACTCTTCCTTTCTTCAGCTGCCTTCTACCAGGAAAATCTTAATTTTTGTTGGAAAAAATAACAGTAAGTAATTACCTGTCATCTATCTATCTATCTATCTATCTATCTATCTATCTATCTATCTATCTATCTATCTATCTAATCTATCATCTCCATCTCTCTCTCTCTCTCTCTCTCTCTCTCTCTCTAATTTTCTCTCTTTCTCTCTATCTATCTATTTATCTATCTCTACTTATCTAGCTATCATTTACCCATCTATTATGTTTCTATTCATGTTTTCACTTCAAGGCCTATTCAAACTTGGTACCTAAAGGTAAGTACATTAAATGTCTTTTAGATGAATTAGTGAATAGGCAACAGTTAAATTTTTTTGAGGAAACACATTGGGGAGATTTTATAGAAGGACATATTTATTATCTGGAGGCAATAAATTTCTTCATGGAGTATTTTCATGGGATATTAATGATATCAACATATTCATAGTTGAATAGAAGATTCACTTATAAATGAGGTTCCCTGATCAATGTTTGGTGCAAACATTGATTCATCATTAAAATCTGTGTTAAAACAAGGCACCCTGAACTACCAGTCCTTTTGCTTGTCCTGCCCCACTCTGCATTCTTGGAGGTGAATACAGGAGAAGGCACTCAAGTGCTGACAGACACAAACCGACCAAACCAACCAACAGCCCTGAAAGCCTGGGGTCAAACATCTATCTTTTCAGTGCCTTCTTTTCCTAATTGATAAATGATAGAGTAGAACCAGTCTACAATACTTCCTAACTCAAAGAACCTTCTTTAAGTCTCAAGTGGGTAACAAAGAAAGCACATGAAATGTCTACACAATGGTTGGTAGCCTGGATTCCCCATGGTTAATATTTTTCCCATGGAGAGTCAGGTAAACAGAAATGGGGGTGGTGGTCTCTGCTCTGCTGCTTATGCTGTGTTCTGTGTTCAGATGATTAGACAATGTTAATTTCATCAGTGGAGAAAAATGGTTAAAGCTAGTCTTTACCCCCTGCTGAATGATTCAAGAGTCAATTGTCAACCTTAATACAGAAATTTGGCTGGCTTTATTCATTCATTCGTGTGCTCATCCATCCATTTCTCCATTCAATAGATATACAATGGCTGAAGACAGAATGTGGCCTGGAACCATGATGGGAGTGAGGAGGCAGTAATATCTGTGGAGGAGAAAGAGGCTCTAGGCTTGCATTTTGTATGCTGATGTCATTTATCCCTCACCAAAACTCATAGGACAAGCAATCATCAGTGTGTGCAGATAGAACACAAGGGAGTACTTAGCAGCTCAAAGCATCCTAGTAAGTCTCCCTGCCTCGAGCAGGGGTCTCCACAAACTCACGTCAAGGATAACAAGAATCAGTGTTCTTTATTAAGATTTCAGGAACCAAGTTTCAATCACAATAGTCTAAAAGCCATGTAAGAATGCTCATTCTGTGTCTGCCGTTCTAATGAGCACTGCTGTGGCCCACTTTTTACAAGACGAGATGGCAGAGGGAAAGTCTAAACTCTCAGCCCAGCAGCCGGCTCCTGCCTCTGCTACCACCCACTTCCTTCAAGTTCACACGTCTGTCTGTCAGCTTTGTGTCAGGTGCTAGATCTTTGGTTGTTAGAAATTCATCAGAGAGTGTACATTTCATGTGTTAATATCCCATTCATGAAATATTTACTATGCTTTCTTCTGTTTTTTTTCCCCCCCTGGGCTCTCAATTAAAGCAAGCTACAAATCTAAGTGCTGAGGGATTTGCTGCTTAGGGGTAGCTCTTCCATGGACTGTTCCCCGAGAAAACTACCAGGACTCTTTTCTTTAAGAAGTAATCATTGTGGCCCGAGAACAGGGTAGATTTCTGTGGCTTTTTAGAATTCTGGAGAAAAATGTTGACGTTGTTTCCCTTGGTTCCTTCTTTCAGGCCATTAGAGAGAACCATTCATCTGTGCAATCAAATAGTAACCCCTAAGAATCTGTCTGGTCCATATCAGGGACCCGAAATCTCTTTAAGGCAAACCATAAGGCTGTTGAATTCCCAAATGCAGTTACAGGGGGAAAAAACATGGTATGAGGAAGAAGCGAATAATATAATCTAACTGGCAGAGAGACTTGCTGGTGTAGGTTCTGAAACACGTTCAAAAGCCACTGTGCACTCCTTTGCCATCCAGACAAAGCCTGTGTGTACTGGAAACTCAGTCCCACATAGATCCAGCCACACCCGCCTCTAAGAGTGGGAAGACCGTGGTGCTCTGGCTCTCCTAGTGGACCTGTGGAGCAGGGGACTTCCTTGCTGGCCAGTCTTGCCTGTCCAAATTAGTTACATCCTTTGTAGGTTGGTATAAACCCACTTTACACAGATTTATTTATTTATTTTTAATTCTGGAAAGAAGAGAACTCATCCTGGGCCCTGGTGCTTCGTCTTTCCTATCCATCAGGCAGCCTGTGGAGCTCTAATGTCCTCAAATACTTATTAAGTTTCAGCTTTTAATGCTGACGAAAGATGCAAATTAAGAATGTTTGGGAGTTGGTTAAAAAGAATCTAAGGACTTATCCAATGGGATAAAGAGCTTATCAGACATCAAAATGGCTGTTGTCATGGTGACTGGAACTCGTGAGCTGGATCACAGAGCTCTAGAGAAAGAAATCTATTGACTCTTTCTCTCCTTTCCAGAACTGAAAGAAGTTTGATCTGGCAAACGTGGAAAAATATACACTAAAATGAAAGCCAACACTCAAGAAAAGGTTCAAATGTGAAGACTATTGATCCCCTCCCCCAAAGAGCTCCAGGAAGAAGGGAAGAAGGTCCCACCTGGAGCGCGTTGCTATTTATTGTACTATCTTGACAGGTTCAGAAGGTAGCAATGCTTCCCTTCTTCAGCAGGCACCACCACTGGCCCTAACCATGACCACCCTGTGCACCACATCAGACAAAGACATGGGTGGAAACCCAAGAGAATCAGAGGACCAATGGGGCTCTGAGTGCACACTCGGCCCACCTCCTCTATGAGCTGCCAATCAGGATATCACCAGTGTAGTTCCTACCGAGTGTGTAAACACTACCAACATCACCACCTCTACCTCTCAAAGATATACTCTTACCAGCTTTACCTCCAGAGGAGGAAATAAGAGTTCAGACAAATAAAAAACATGCTTAAGAATCCAAAGCCCAATTCCAATTTGTCTATCGATTCTTTATTGGCATATTGGAGAGGATGCATACTCAATACCTCAGTCTCTCTGTGTATTAATAGATTTAAAATAGTCTTCCTTATCCCCTGCACTCCCAACTATATGAAGAAAATGCCAGGGCATGTGAGGAGGGACTCAGAGAAAGCCAGTCTAGACAAGGGTAAATTGAAGTTCAAAGAAAACAAAGCCACGTATGTGTTAAAGATGCTTAAAGGCTTGACTGACTGACTGGAATGTCCATGGCTGCGGAGAGTAGGAATGTTACAAGTCTGGAGATAATTTATCTTGGGCCATATTAGCTCTCTTAATAATTATCCATTGCCCACTTCTATATTTGACTTAACATCCATTCCTGATGTTGCTAGGCAAAATCTTTTTGGAACATACCAACAGACTCTTCTTACCTCCCACCAAATGAAAGGCTAATAACGTCATCAGATGGCATTTGAGTACTATAGCAGATCCCCCATCCCCGTAAGCTGCAACTGCCCACCCAATGTTCCCACCAATGCTTTTTACAAGTGCCTTGGCTTATGTATGGCTTCCTTTATTCCATTACCATAAAAACTTCATGAAACTGACCATGTTAGAATTTGGTATTAAGGATGGCCTACAACTGTCTTCCCCTGGTCACAGCCACTCAGATTTGGCTCCAGCATATTTAATTTAAGACAAGAACTTTTGCATCAATGCTAGTCACATCATGGGTAAGGGACTGAGTTCTCAGAGGAAGCGACTCGACTTCTTTCAACTGTAGAGACGTGCAGACACAACTGAAAGCCACATGCAAAGACTAAGATGTCTCTCCTCCCCACGGAAGTCCTGATTACGGTTGTTACATATAAGACAAACATGCGCAGGGAGACTTACCATTTTGGGACAGGAGATGTTTTTAACTATCCAGAGTCAAAATTCCAGCTTGGCGAGTGTTACAAAAGGATGTGTGTGCCTTCTTATTAGTGCAGTTGTTCTTTTAAGAAACACGTCAAGATATTTAAAAGCACAGATGCTGACTGAATACTGAAGTCAGCACTTTACAGTCTCAGGGCATCTAGGGGAACAGGTGTGGGCTGTATGTCCTAAGCAGACAGTTCCATACATGCACAGAGGATGTAAAGCAAACAGGGGTCTTACTTACACCTTGGAAGTTGTGAGCCAAGTTCTTGAGACCAGAAAGAGTCATGGCAGACAAACAACAGACTGAGATATTCCCAGCCACCCTATCCTCACACCTTTATAATACTATAAGTTTGCTAGCAAAAAGAACTGGGCTGATGATCCTTGCACGTTTCATGTCTGAGAAGATTGATGTCTATGCAGGACACACATGCACAGGAGGAAGGAATTGTTTTCATGAGCTCTACCCCTAGAACCTGGAGTTCAAAGCTTTCAAGGAGAAAAGTGCTCCATTAGGGAATTAAAAATTTAGGTGGCTAATGAGTACTTAGTCCACAAACAGCCAAAGCCTTGCCCAGGATGGGGTGGGGTGATTAAAGTCTTACCAGAGGAGAGAGGGAACCACTGCAACCACAACTTATTCTGCACATTAGGACCTTAGCAGGAGATGAAGAGAGCCAGCAGAGCCCCTCAGAAGGATAATTGTTGTGACCCTGTTGTGCATTAAAGCAGATTAGTGAACCTCAGTCTATAGATACAGCCGTGGTTCTCGCCCATTGCATGGGACTCTTACTTAAATAGAGGACAAGGGTCTGAGTATCAAAAATTAAGGGAAAGAAGTCCTTGCCAATGATACTACCCTATCACAGAGAGAAGCCTGCTGATTTGATCTGTACTTCTCCCTCTAATCCAGAAAAGTAAGGGATGGAGACATACACTGACTGTCCTGGACAAAAGCATGGGAAGACAGGACAGAGCCAAATGTCGTGAACACTGTGGATGGCCTTTCTCCATCATCCCACCTTCACCTGAGAACTTCCCTGCTCCATCATCCCAACTCTATCCTAGGAGCTGCCCTGCCCCAATGCTCCACCTTCCATGGTTGTGATGCATGAAATGTCTCAATTTCAGTAATTTCACATCATAAACAATAACACAGAAAAGTAAAAAATAGCCTACTATTTTTTTCTTGTAAAGAATTGGATTGTCTTAACCAATACATAGATATCCACCACCAAAATATTTTGAATCAAATAGCCTTAGAACATACTTGATAACCATATTTGAAGGGTGTTCCTGGTGAAAACGAGTCTTCACCATCTGGCTATTCTATGTGCAGTCTAAATAGTGAAGCCACTGTGACAGAGATTCCAAACTCTTGCTACTACTGCAGGCAGGAACAATCATGGGTTCGCCTAAACATAATTCTTCACTCCCAGTGAAACCATGTTGGGGCCAGGCATGACACATACCTATAGTCCCATACTCAGGAGGCTGAGACAGAAAGATGGTGAGCCTAAAACTAGCCTGAGCTGCACAATGAAGTTCAAGTCAGCGAGAACTACATAGTAAGATCCTGTCTCAAAACAACATTCCCCCCAAACGACATCCCTCCAAAAAACAACATCCCCCACCAAAAAAAATCAAAATCATAAGAGAAATAGCACTGTTCTTAAGGTTCTTGTATGATTGTTATTAATATCATAGTTTCATTTCATGCCAGTGTCTCATGCCAGTGTCCTAACCCAAATGTTAAGGCACTGTCTTTGCCATCTTAAAGGAGCCCTGGTGTTCTCTCCACACTCCAACACCAACACACACACACACACACACACACACACACACACACACACACACACAGCTGTGCTTCTTTCAAATTCACCTTTATCCTACAGATGGCTCACACTAGGCAGGTCAGAGCGCTGGGGAGTACTATGCAGCCCAGACTCCTTGCGAGTGGAGACCACCTCAGGATGAGGCAGAGAGGGTGAGGTGAGTGGGAAGCCACCTTGCCATGCCATTAAGACGCTTTTAAATCCTTCCTTGGCATTGTTTTCTAATCTATTTCTGAGTTTTAAAAAAAGTCCTTAATAGCAGCCTAGAGCAATTATCGTAAGCCTACTACTGAAAAGAGAATAAATAATTCAGAGACCAGACAACAAGAGTAATTATATCACCCATTTCCATTTCCTAAATAATTAAGGAATTCCTCAGATTCTGCAGGATTCTCTGCATTATCTAGACCTGTTGTTGGCTGGTGAAATCCTGGGCATTGTTTTAGAGCCACCTGAGGGAGTCCTCTTGAACTGCCATGGGCCAGGGCTAGAAGAAAGATCACTTCTGCATCCTGGGGCCCCCTTCTCAAGTATAATGTAATGTCTCAAGCTCTGGGGTGCTGTGTGCAAGGGGTTTTCTGAGCATACAGATGCCCATGGCTAAAATGAAATTTAGTCTGTAGAAGAAGAGACTCAGAACTGAGCTAGCCTGCAGTTCATCAGGCACCTGATCCACCACACCCATGACCCTGAGGAAGAATCTGAAGAGTCTAAAGCCAGATCCTAAGACACTGAGAAAGTCCTCTATGAGCTAGAGAGCCCAGGGTAAGAGATCTAATCAAACTTCTCCAGTCACTGCCAGACAGATGATTGGTGGAGAGAGAGAGAGAGAGAGAGAGAGAGAGAGAGAGAGAGAGAGAGAGAGAGAGAGAGAGAGAATTTGTTCATGCTTTTCAGATAGCTGTCAGAGCTGAGTGGAACCACCAACTTTATACATGGGACAAGAGCATGAAGCAACTGACCAAGATCAGGAGGCTGACCCAAAACCTGGGTCTCTATAGCCCAGAGCTGTGTGGGCTGCCTATAGTATACCTGAAGAGGTCATCATTTAAACATTGCTAATATCCTTCTCCTTGCTCAAAAGAAAAAAAACCACATATATTTATGTACTTTATATATGTTTTAGTTTGGGAAGAAGCTGGTTTGGTTGCGTCAAGCAGACCATAGGCCCCTTGACCTTGAATTCCTGGCAAACTCATCTTATGTTCATTGCTATTCGAAATAAGTGGATATTGTGACTCAATATACAACTGACAAAACCCGTCTGCACATGCAGGTTTTTCCTAAGCTCCTTGGAGCGTCAGCCAGAGAGAAGAAAGCAGTTTCTGCACTGTAAGAAAGGGGTTAAGAGTCTGACTGCCTGTCATTTGTTCATCAGTTAAAGGCATTTCTGTGAGCAAGGTGCCAGTTCCGGCTGCAAAAGACCACAGACTCACACAACATTACAGCAAGTCAGAAACCTCCCTATAGGATGGGCCCAGTCACTCCTTGACTCCCAGATCCCTCAAGAGGATCGGAATCTGACACTGACATTCAAATACAGACATGACCCACCACCCCAAGTCTTTCTCCGGAAAGAATCCTTTCCTTGTTGCATCTGAGATTAAGAAACAATTTGCACAGGGCTCTGCCATCCTGTGGGGAGAGCCAACAGATTCCAGAAGCTGCCTGTGATGACCCTGCTTGGTGTCAATGGCACAGGATCATGGTGCTTGTCTTTTGTGTGAGAGCATCCTTCACTGGATGGCAGTCACCTTCCTGCTTCCTTTAGCCCTGTGAGGGCAACACAAAGCTACCGACTTTCTTAGTTTCCTTACCTCTGGTCAGTCAGGGCTTCCAAAGAAACAGAATGCCAGAAGGAAATACACCTGTGCACGTCATTTTCAGGACCCTCTCTCAGCCCTCACCCACCCACGACACCGAGGTCTGCTCCTGAGTTGCCATCAGAATGTGCTCTCTGGTACCCAGGGACCAGGTAACAGTGCGGCTAAAGGCTAACCTGCCTTTTCCAGAATAGAGCGGGGAACCCTGATGGCTCCTTGGCCTTGAGAGGGAGGGAGGGGAGGTATGGGTGGAGGGGAGGGGAGGGAAGGGGGAGAAGGAGGGGAGAGAAAGGGGAGAAGGAGGGGAGGGAGGGGGGAGGAGGAGGGAAGGAGATGGAAATTTTTAAATATAAAAAAAAATAAACCATGAGAAAAAAAAAATTAGCCAATAAAAACTAGAGCTAATGGGCCAAGCAGTGTTTTAATGAAAAAAAAAAAAAAAAAAAAAAAAAAAAAAAAAAACTTTTGCTCTGAGCAAATATCAGCGCTGAGCTGGCTGCTGATTGCATCTGCTGCAGATTAGTTAAAATTAAATCCCAAACCTTTGGCAAGACATCAAACACAGCCAACCAAACTTGGAGCGGGGGCCTTGTAAGATAGGGGGCTCTCACTCTGCGAGTCTCAAACTGTTATTTAGCTGCCCACCCTCCACTCCAGCCTTCAGAATTAAATATTTCCTTCCCATAAACCGATTCCTGTCCTTCTACTCACCCTCCAAAATTGTTTTATCTTGTTCACCCGGGACAGTTTGGAAGTATTCATCCTTGCCAGTTGATCCCAGGTGAGGCACGCCCCTGCAGCTGCCGCCAAGATAGTGTGCAAGCAGAGATGCCCAGGGCTTTCTCAGCAGGGACACTCCCTGGCTTTTAAGGCTGCCTACTAACAACCAGAGTTCGCGGTGAGCATAAACAGCCAATAGCTGAACAGGACAGTGAGCCTCTGGGGACCACAGGCAGTGCAGCTGCCCCAAGCAGGCTCAGTCTCTGATTCAAGAGGTAACTACCTCCCAGGGGCAGACTGAGGGTTTCCTGAGTGGTCTGGTCATCTCCTTCCTTCAGGGTGGCTCTGCACAATAGAGAGCTGACCACATCTGCTTATAGGAAGACAGCCTGATGCCAAGGAACAGCGAGTGCTTTAACTTGCATTTGTTTGGGGAAGCATCTCACCATGGGCAGGTATGCTAAGGCAGGGCTTTCTTCCCAAGAGGTCCATGATTCTATCTGGGGTCTAACCACAGGGAGATATGTGTTTGTCATGCCAAGGGACACAGGGCTGTCAGTGATTTCCGAGAAAGGCTACTTGCTGGCCGCTAAGTTTGGCTATTGAGAGAAATAGGGATCTTGGCTGTGATCGACTTTGACATTATGCAGGAGAAACATGTAGGCATTTCTGAGAGCAATTAACAGATCCAAGGTGGGGAGGAGCAAACGGCCTCTTCAATAGCCCTATGTCTGGCACAGTGAAGCATTGTTGAGAAGGACCAACTTGCAGTTCTTAGCACCCACTTCTGTGACAGCCTCCAGGCCATAGACACAGGGCTTTTGAGTCCCAGCTCTATGCTAGGGACTGTAGTTACATTCCAGACATGAGCAAAAGACAGGCAGACAACAATGCTCGTGTTGGGATGGCACAGTCATCTGCTATTCCTCTCATGGGAGATGCTATCATGGTCAGAAGCTACAGTGACCTTCTTTGGCCCTCACCTAACACTTGGTGTGCTTGTATGGGATCCACACAAGTGCCCAACAATTGAGGGGGAAGGAAAGGAAGGACAAATGGGGAGTGAGTGCTGAGTCTCTGTGCTCTCCACCAAGTTGGAGGAGCAACTACTTTGAGGTATTTCTACCTTTACAGAAATAGAGCAACAAGGGCTCTACTTAAGATCAGGAGCCTCTCCTAACCAATAAAGTGCCTCTCTCTCTCTCTCTCTCTACCCTCGTCATCTCTCGTCGCTTAGAGATAGATCTCACGCATCTAGCGATAAAAAGTGCCCGAAGACTCCGAGCTATAACTCCCAATCACTCTCCTATACTCTCCCTCCTAACTCCTCTACTCACCTCAAGCCCTCCACCCTCTCTCGCCCTTTATCGCCCTCCCTCCTCTCCCTCTCTCCCTCCATCCCTCCCCCCTCTCTCTGTATGTGTGTGTCTATCTTTGTCTCTGTCTCCCTTTCCCTCTCTTCCTGTGTCTGTCTGTTTCCACGCCCCCCCCCCCCACACACCCCTTGTTTCATGTGGTGATGCACTCACTATAAGATCATATGGTGTTTCTGATGAACACACAGAAGCTGGGACTGGACATCCTTTGTGGGCTTGCTTGTTTGTGGATACAGTGAAAGTCACATGCCAGAAAGGCAGCACGGAGGCAGGTAGGGGTAAAGTGGATGCCAATGGCCTTGAGACAAACTGGCTTAACTGCACAAATGGGACCAGGGTGGGAGGACCGAGGATGGACATGAAAAGCGCTAAAGACCTAGAGAAAGGGAACTTGGGAAGTCAGGTGTACCAGTGCCAATGTTGACAAGTATGCCAGGAATCTGTGCTTGGAGTGTGAGCTTAGGAATTGGTATCATTGGTCTCTTAACATGTCACCTATGGACTAAGGGTGAGACATCACCAGGATGGTCACTTGCTTAAAACTGAAGCAGGGACTCTGAGGTCCACGAGGAGAAAGATGGGAAGAGTTCTAAGGAGACAAGTATGACAGGCAAGAATCTGCTCCTGTGCACATCGAGACAGAGGGGCACAGGACATTCTGGCATTATAAATGTCCCTGAGCATGTAGCCATGGTTTTCTAAACGGGGCTGCAGAGTGTTCTTGAAGGTGAAGACAGTGTGCCCACCCCAGGGTGCCTGAGATCAAAGCACTGTCTCCAATCACAGACTAAGGGGATATCTCTCCTCTGGGGGGTGGGGAGGGAGCTGGCTGGTTTTTCTGCTAGAAATCCCTATTATCATCTCTGGGTGAAAATCCTATCGTCAGATACACGCTCTGGGCTCACCACCTCTAGAAATGTGTTTCACCTCTTGAGAGGATGAGTCTTTCTTCTGTGAGTCCTTCACATCTCGGAGCCATCACCTCGTCTGTCCAGAAAATTATTTCTTCTTCTTGTCGTCACCCTGAGCAACCAGTATGCAGCCCCTATAACGTTCAGTGTATGGAGACATTTATAAGGTCCTAAGAGAGGAGACTGGCTTTTTCATCTTGAATCTAGGTAGATCACCTTTTTTTCCAGCTGGCATACAGTCCCAGACTGTACAGAGAGGCAAGGATACAAACGAGAGTTTATAAACTGGTTCTGGACCCTCCCTGACATGAGCTACAGATGGAGCGGGCTGTACATTTTTTCTCCAATTGAAATAAATGAATAGCCGGGGCGCTTTGAACTCAGGGAACAAACAGACACGGGGGAGAAAGGACCACTGTTCTTCTGTCTCCATCGAAGCCATCCATTCTGGGAACAGAGATTTCAGACAGAGCCCAGAGAACATTGGACGTTCCTGACCCTCAGCTGGGTCCTGGAAGAAGGCACGCTCAATGGGGTGGGCAGACATTTTAGCATCTCTTCCATTACACCCTGTCTGGACAGGACGCGCCTCCCTTATCTGAAATACAGTGCATTAGCGCAGTTGAGGGGAAACCCAGATCACAGCGTGGCCATCATCTGGTGAACATGAAGGATTTCCGGAACTTGAAGCCGCTCACAGCAGTTTGCGGGGGCTGTGCCCTCAGATTTGGGACTCAAAATGCATCCAATGTCCATGTCTGCTATTGATCAGGTCAATCCAGCAGCAGAGCAAGTAAAATTTCTCACAATCCTTTAGCTCCCCACTTAAGAGAGATGCAAGTCAAGCAGAGAGAGTTCCTGGAGTTGGTACTTATGGCCAAATTACGCCAAGCCAAGGGATTCGAACTGGCAGGCTTTCTAGCCATTCCCCGTAACGTCTTGTAAGTAAGACCTACGGGCTCAAAACCAAGAAACACTGATTAATATTTAATGGGTGGTTGGTAAAAATAATATGGACTTGGATTTATATGATGTGGGAGAGGAGGCAAGGTAGATTCATCGCCCCGGAAACAGACCACAGAGAAGCTGAACATCAAAAGAGACATTTAATCACTTGAAAATGTGGGTAAGAAAATGTAGGCTTAGGATACTGAATTATGCAGGACTTTTTCTTTAAAAACCAGATTCTGACTTTTTTTGTAACACTTTAGGTCTCCCTGCTGTGCCACTTAGAAAAACGGGACATCCATAGATTCGAGAATGCTTTCAAAATCTTAAAACACTAACTTGACCTCAAGTAGTCTGTTAATTAGCATATTTACAGGGTATCCTGGAAGTTCTAAATGTTCAGACAAAGTCCTCCTGTGAAATCCCACATTGTTTTAGGCTATTGGTCAATTAAGAATTGTAATACCATTTTTAGCTTAACCTGTGTAAAAGGACATTAATCATTTTTAAATAAATGCTGAAAGCTAACTCCACTGGGCTTTTGCCTTCCTTCAGTAGGCTAAAGGGATGTGCACCTTGGTGATCACCAAGCGGTGTGAAATGCCACAGTTTGGAGATGGTGTTCAAAACTACCGTGGATGTCACTTTCAGACTCGGAAGAAGCCAGGCTGGTTTTGCATAATAAGAAGCCAACTCCAAGGACAATGTAGACTGAGAATAAGCCTCACATACGCCAGAGCCCCTAAGCCTCACATACGCCAGGGTCCCTTTTGCGGCTGTCATGGACCATCCCGGGGACTGGAGGTCACTACCCACATTTACGTTTCAGCAATGACACTAGTGAAATGATGTCACCTGCATGTAAGAAATGAATTTGAGGTTGTCAGGCACTGAGCCAAGGAAACCAGCATCCATACCCAAGACTTCTCAGAGATTTGCCATTTTAGGACCTGTGGCTTAGACTGAACTCCAGGGCCACTTGTGACATTCCTCATGATGTCTCTGTGCAGTCTTGGCACAAACACAAGGCTCTGCTCTACATGGACTTACGTTGCCTTTCTCATGCTTGGCATGCTGTTAAGAACACACACACACACACACACACATACACACACATACCTCATCTTCTTATTGTTATTAAGGCAACTGTAACTGAGCTCAATGCACAATCCTAACAGGATCATGGGAGACAGTGACTCCTCTTGGGGTGCCCATCCTTGACTGCTGAAGTCCTATGGTTCTCTATAGCCATAGTTCACAGAGGTAAGTCCTAATACCTCTTGGCACAGGTGGGCAATCATTTCATCTCCTGACATTCTTTCAGGTGTGTTAGCCTTGTTCTTTTTTTTTTTTTTTTTTTTTTTTTTTTTGGTTTTTCGAGACAGGGTTTATCTGCAGCTTAGAGCCTGTCCTGGAGCTAGCTCTTGTAGACCAGGCTGGTCTTGAACTCACAGAGATCCGCCTGCCTCTGCCTCCCGAGTGCTGGGATTAAAGTCATGCGCCACCACTGCCCGGCAGCCTTGTTTCTTTATGACCAGTCTGATACACAGAACTCTTTGGAGGGGCCCCTGCCCCAAAACTTTGCCACTGCCCGGCCTCCCCTGGGGTCTTGTTTCTTGCTGGTGTTCCATTTAGAAGCAGAATTTTGCTCCTCAGACTCCCTCCTTTGGTCTTAAGGAGCTGTTTTCTTCCTACTGCTTCTGAAGGCCTTCCATCGCCTCCATGGATACTTTCAACACAAACTGCAGGAAGATGCTACAGAATCAGGGAGGGTAATCCAGGGCAAGCATCTTTCCATGCTGTAAAATCCAGAACTAGCGTAAGCTACCTTTTCCTGATACACCTGTGCGTGGTGAGCACCTTCCAGTGGGAGCAGCTGCTGGTGGCTAGCGTCTGGGAATCACAGGTGCACTCCTGCTTTCACAATACAGAGGACGAACAGGTCCTCTGCCAGGGATGGCATTGGACACGGTGGTTCCTCTCACATGACTCCATAAACAGTCAGGCGATTGAGAGGGGTGGGTACAGAAAGCCCATTTATTGCCCTTTTCCGTCTTCCTGTGGTCTGGGCTTTGTGGTCAGAGACTGAAGACAGAAGCTAAAATAAATAAGCCAATACACAGCGGTCAGCAGGGCAGCACTCTAACAAGGTTGCAGTGGTCCTTGAGGCCTCTGCTATTTCAGTTTGTTCAACAACTTCTCTGCTTCCTGACCAAATGGCGGATGCTGAACTCCTGTTAGTAATTGCAGGATGCTGTCAATACAAAGGTCTCATCTTCAAGTTAGTGATGACCTTGTGTCCTCCACGTGCATGGAAGACAGGTGTGCAAATTCTACCTATCTAGAGATGGAGCCTCATGAAGCAATAACATCTGGACCTAGGTTTTGCTTATCCTCTGAACGCTTTAGGCACTGGGGATGGTGGAAAGATATGGACTACTCTGTGTATGTCAGTATTAACTGTCAACTTCCACAGTACACAACCTCTGGGAAGGGAGTCTCTTTAAGGGGTTGTCCAGATCACGTGAGCCAGATTCACACGAGTCGGTGAATAATGATATTGATGCCACTGAGGTGAGATGACCCATCCGTGCGGGTGTCAATAATCCCTAGGCAGGGAATGCTGAACCTAAGAGGGGAGAAAGTGTGTGTGTTTATTCAGTTTGCTTTGCTCCTGACAGGGCATAGAGTGTGACCCTGTGGGTGTGACATGACACTGTGGCTATGCATGACACTAGACACGAGGTGACAGTGGATGTCCCGGGACCAGCTGCTTCAGGTCCCTTCCACCTTGATTTCCCCACAGTCATTCAGTGTTATCTGAAATCGTGAACCAGACAAACCCCTTCTCCCTTAAGCTGCTGAGTCAGGTGTTTTTATCCCAGTTACAAGCTAAGGAACTAAGGCACCATGCCAGGAAGGATGGCCTCATGGGAAAGGTTGAAGATTCAAGGGATCCCATTGAAGCAACACTTCTTAGATAGTCCTGCTAATTTTATGTTACACACACACTTATACACATGTACCCAGACACACATGGACACATACTTGGACACACAGAAAGGCACACACACACACACACACACACACACACACACCTCTGATAAAGCTTTCTCAACACTCTTGTCTGCAATGTTTTGCAAGGCATTCTGACAATGTGTATCTTTTATGCTTTGTGTGTGGTGAATGTGTGGATGTCCTCTGACAACTGTCAGAAATTGGTTCTTGTCTTCTCCCCTTTTTTGAGACCAGGTCTCTCTTGTTTCTGTGATATTACACCACCAGGCTAGCTAGCTGGCCTATGAGCTTCTAGGTTATTCCCCTGTCTCTGTCTTGCATCGTACTTTACGAGTGCTAGGAACACAGATGTGTGTGTAATAGTCAGATTTTTGCATCAGTTCCTCAATCCTCACACTTGCAGGGCAGGAGCTTCTCCCGCTAAGTCCTCTCCACGGGCATTCCACTTAGCTATTTGTACGATAGCCTGCGCACACTAGTTTCAGTGGGCCTCCCTGAGCTGTCTAAGTCATACTGGAGGATAGCAGATCGTTGCAAGGGCGGGTAGGTGAAGAACTGCCCAGGTGTTTGTCAGACATGTGCATCTAGACCCATCTTCAGAGTGAAATTGGTGATTGTCCTCCCAGAGGACAAAACTGCGGGCATACTGGGTTCCCACTCACTCTGTGGCTTACTGCAACTCTCATTTCTATCCTTCCTTACTCCAGTCCAGTGCAGCTAGCGGCCCCACAGAGCACGACCAGACTCAGTCTGAGAAGGTGGACATGTCAACAGAGCTTGCTGTCTTCTGCAGGCTCTTGGATAAAATCCATCACACACTTGTTTGTGCTCAGTATGCAGGACTGTCTCGGGCCTTTTCCCATGAGGCAGCTGCACCTGAAGTTTTCTCTTGCTTCAGGCCACTGGATCTCTTCTTTTGCTTCGAAGGTTTTAGGCAGTTACAGAGGGTTCCTCTTGATTATTCAAGATTACTTATCAAGGGTGGCTCCAAGTGCAAAGTCCCTTTGGCAGCGTGCACACATATTCACGGGTGAAGCGCTGGGACAAAGCTCAAAGGACCCGAAGTACAGCCTAGCACAGTGGGTAAGTGACAACCAATTTTGTGTGATGGACAGACTAAGTATTAAAAAGAATCCCACTATAAAACAGTTTAGCTGAGAAATGACTATATTACATAAGACTAAAAATAAATACTAATTAACTTGGTGAGGTTTTAACCTAATGAACATCAACTCACCTGAAGATCCTTCCACAGGCAGTGCACACTGCTTAGCTATAGTTCTGGACGTGGGGGCTGAGAAGGAGCCCTTCAAAGCATCCCTGAATAATTTATCTGCAGCAGAGCAGCTGTTCTGTGAATGGAAGCACTCCTGCAAGCTCTCTGTGTTCCTTAGACCCCACGTCAGTGCTGCCGCCGCTTGGCTCACTTCAACCTGTGTTTGAGTGGCTCATCCCTGAGATGGTCAATATTGATTGCCAAGTTGGTGGGATCTAGAATCACCTACTGGAAAAATCCCTGGGGGGGTCTGCTATGGGGGGTTTCTACACTGGGTTTACTGAAGGGCGAAGACTCACTCAAAAGAGGATAGCACGATTCCGTGGCCTGGGCGCCTGTACTGAATGAAATGAGTGAGGAGAGCAGGGCCCGGGCACCTCCCTTTCTCCATTTCCTATTCCAGCTGCCTTGTGCTCCTGCCACCACGATGGACTATACTCTTCAACACGGAGCCCAAATAAACCCTTACTCCGTTAAGTTGCTTTTGCTATGTATTTAACCAGAGCAATGAGAAAAGTAACTCACACAACTCCTAGGTTCAGTCTCACTGAATTGGACATCAAGCTTTGAGTGAAATAATGGGCTTCAGAGCTGAGGAGATAGCGCTCCCCACCTGTAGAGCACTTGTCTGACATGTAAGGGCCTGAGTTCAATTCCCATACTGGAAAAAATGAGAAAGAAGAAAAACCAATAGACTATGTAAGAAAGGGGAGAAGAAGGAAGAGGAAGGAAAAAAATACAAAGGAGAAGCTGGAGGAAGAAGTCAACTGAGGAGGCAGGAGGAGAGGGCAAAGGGAAAGGAAGACTGAATGCAAGCAGCGTCGAGAGGCAGAGGCTTCCTCATTACAGGGACCCAGCATCTACAGTGAAACAAACAAATCCATTTATCCATTTATTTCTTGGTAGGGATGGAGATTGATCAGCAAAGAGCCAGGTGAAGACACGGTGAGGAGGAGAGAATTCAAAACAAAGCAAAACACAGCCAGGCAGATCTATGAGCCAGCAGGCCCTGGGGTCAGTCACAACAGAGACAAGAAAGCAGAAACCCAGAGCCTTAGCCTCCCCTGGAGGTGGATCCAGGATGAAACCTGCCTCAGAAACTGCAGGTCTGCTCCACACAGAGCAATGTAGCTCAGGCTGCTGCATGGGACAGTGGACAAAGTGAAGACGACGGCTGGTTCGAAGAGATCCATTTTCACCGAATCAGCTGGAGCTGGAGCTGGAGCTGGAGTGGTGTGTTCACCTCTCTCCTCACATCAAGTTTGAGTCTCATTAGTTTAATTTCCATGGAGAAAAAGAACTATCAGAACAGCAAGACACTTGCATCACTGAAACCTACCCCAGCCTGGTGACAGTTCACAAAAGCTGGAAACCTGGGACCTACTGCATAACCTGCGGGGAGCCCAGCAGGTTGGAGAGGGTCCTTTCCAGATGGTTCTGGCTGGTCTCAGGGTTATCTAGCCAGATAGGCTTCGTTGTCTCTCAACAGTCCTTGCTGTTTATATACAATCCAGAGAGAAGGGAGCTAGTGAATCTGGTCGGTTTCAGGGACTTCCTAGGTTTAAGGAGCTTCCCTACCCTTAAATAGATGAGATGTTTCGCCTCCCTTTAGAACATCTGTATCTTAATGCGTCTCCCTCCAAGATAAACAGTTTTAACTGTTACACTAGGATCTCGGCCTCAGACTCATGAGCCTCCTGCATCAGCCTCACAAGTTCTGAGAATATAGACACAAGCCTCCAGGCCCAGCCTTTGCTGCATATTTTAAAGATTCATTACTTAAAGACTCATTTTTTATTATTTATTTAAGTATATGTATACTTGCATGCAAGCACCCACACACACACACGTGTGTGTGTGTGTGTGTGTGTGTGTGTGTGTGTGTGCGCGTGCGTGTATGCATGTATTTGGGTATCTACAGAATCCAGAGAAGAACATCAAATCCCCTGGAGATGGAGTTAGAGGCACGTTACATTTTAAGTTGCCTCAGGTTGGTGCTGGTAACTAAATTCCAGTCCTTTGTAATACCACCAAGTGTTCTTAATCATGGGGCCATCTCCTCAGCCCCTTGTGGTGTATATTTCAATGAGCACACTCACAAAGCTATCATGTGCACTACAGCAATGAAAGAAAGTCCTTTGTCTTCACAGCTTTCCATCCTTCCCTTCTCCGAGCAGCTGCTTAGCTCACACCAGTCCATTGATCCTTCATCATTCTGTCACTTGCCCACAGGAGTCTCACAGCTAGGGTTAGAGGAGAGGACCCAACCTCTTCCACTAATCAGACACAGAGGATGCAACTTTGGGACACATGAGTGACTCTCTTCTCTGAATGGAGAAGCCATTAGAGGGAGCAGAGAGTAGATGGGAGGATCTTAATTGCAGCTGAGTCCCTGGTGGGCCATCCTCGGGACTAGCTTTGCCCTAGTCCTCTCTTTCTCTTTGCCCCCTTTAGGGGAAGGTTAGCTTAAGGCTAGGCAGCTGTAAACTCTTGCTGCCAAGATGCACCGGACTAACCCACCCTGTCAACACTAATTATATCATGGAAAGTCATGGCAGACACTTGTTTGACTGGGCAGGGGTGATATTTTAGTAGAACGTACTCATGGGGTATTTGGCACGGATGCTATTTATTGCTGATGGTGTTACTCATTAAGGAAATGTATTTCCCATCCCTCTCAAGAGTCACTATGAATTCCTTCACTGAGATAGTTCTGGTGTCAACAGAATATTGGTCAAATTCGAGTTAATTAATAGGAGATGCTGAAGACCCCCAGAGGGGCCAAGCAAACACTCTATTAGAAGACCCACACCCAGCCTTGGCCCTGCTCTGCAAGCTGCTGCCCATGCTCCTGTTAATAAATATTCATGTTGCACCTGCCCTGTCCTAGGGAAGGAGGTGACCTGTGGTCAGACCACACACAGCTCACTTCCTTCACCTTCAACCCACCAGTCGTTTCCCATGGAGACGGTCTGAGGGTGGAGGATGATGTCATGCGTCTGTCTGTCTCTCTGCCCCTGGAGCGGGCAGCTGGCTGGGATGAAACAGCTCATTTACTTCATTGATCCTAAGCATCTTCCTAGAGCAGGAATAATAAGGCCTTCTGGGCTCCTCTTCCTCCACTCTGCCTGGACTCTCAGCATCTCAGTCTGGGGTCCCTGAGCTGATTTTCTGTTGATCACTAGACATCTGGAGGAAGGAAACGCTTTAATTGCAATGGCCGTTCCTTGCTTGGAGGCGGGTCTCCCTAGGGCCACAGCCACCTGTCAACCTCCAGCCTCTGCCTCTGCCTCTGCTGACGTTAATAGAAAGAAACAGATTTGCTCACTGACAGCAGCTCCAGATGAGACTGGGCAGACCCTGCAGCAGTGTGGGGGGTGATGTTGCCTGACAGGCATGAGACGGGCCGTCTGTCCCCAACAAGACACAAGCAGCTCCCATTCTCATTGTGCCCACAGCCCTAAGAGCCAGTGGGTGTCACAGATCTCCAAGGTGGCCAGTGCACCTGGAAGCTAGTTATACTCTCTTACACTCCCAACTCCATGTTTAAAGTCCCACCAAATCTCAGTTGACTGTTCTAAAAATAAGGAGCATCCTAACTGTCTAGCAATATTTTATAGGGGTCAAAGAAAACAATTTACATTAAGTGGTTTACAGGACAAAGTCACTCCGTGAACTGGAAATCAAGGTTCTTCCTGCCAAGTCTACATTCAGCTCATATCAGATGGCCTCTCAGAGACAGCTCCAAGCCCCTGCAGGTCCCAGCCTCCAAAAGGGTATGTGACTATGCCAGCTGCCCCAGATCACACCTGGGAAGCACCATGAAGGAAGAGTTGGTGCGAACCCCTTAAAGGAAAAGTCACCTTTGAAGGCTCCAAGTGTTAATGCGGAGCTGAGTTCCTCAAACCTCAAGATCTGGCTTAACAAACACAAGCAGAGCTGGGCAACTGCTCACTTGCCTTGGCCAGCACACACTGCTCAGCAGGTAAGTTCCTGGTGAGAAAGCAGATGCTCACTTAGCGCTTCTAAGCAGAGCTCTGCTCAGACCTTACTGGCACCCTTATCCCTGCGTTTAGGCAGAAGCTTCGTATGAACTCAAGCAGCCTTCTAGACATCATGGCTCAACATACCCCTTGCAGGTTTCTCTCTGCAGCTCACCTTGGAGGTCTAGAAGTGTCTCTTTTAATGCCCCCCTCTCCTCAATGACCCACACGCCACCGCTGTTCAGTTGAGCCCCCATCTGGCCTCTATCTTGTTATTACTGTCCTGTCTCTCTGTGAGGAGGGTGATCTCCTGGCTGGTGCCTTTCCTGAAAAGTGTTTCCACACTGTAAACAGATTGGGAGTGTGGGGACAGAGAGTCCCCTTCTCAAAGGAAACACATATAACCTGGCAACTTCACTGTAAATTCTCTCATTTGCTTCTATGCCTCTCATGTCCATCTCTGGGGTAGACTTTGAACAGCTTCTTCATGGATGCTTCCTGCCTGGCATGATGGAATAGGCACCCCAAAGGAAAGCAGAATAACTGCTTGTCATGAAACTGTTTTATAATGACACTTCCATTACACACAACTGTGGGTACAAGAGGAGGAACACACGCACAATTACACCCCTGACTTTGCACAAGAGGGCCTCTGGGACACAGGTCTCCAGACAGGTTCTAGTTTGCTTTCTGTTGCTGTGATAAAACATTCTGACCAAAAGCCGTTTAGGTGATGAAACAGTTTATTTGGGTTACATTACCAGATTACAGTCCATCACTGAGGGAAGTCAAAGCAGAAACTCAAACAGGAACTCCATGAAGGAATGAAGCTATCTGGTTCATTCTCTGCCTTGCTCAGACCCATGCTCAGCTAACTTCCTTCTACAAACCAGGACCACATACTAGGGAATGGTACCACCCGCAGTGGGCTAGGCCTTCCTATATCAATCAAGAATCAAGACAATATTTCACAGACATGAGCACAGTTCAACATCATACAAGTACTCAACTGAGCCTCTTCTTTTCAGGTGAATTTAGGCTGGGTTAAGATGACAGTTAATGCCAACAGGGATAAGGCTACTATGCTTCTTGGAGTAGCCTCCCAATATGTCAGTGAGTGGAGACCACTGGCAGATAGCTTGGTGCTGTCCCAGAGGACAGGAGAGAGAAACTGAAGATTTCTGTGGACGGTAGCAGGGAACAAGCCATTCTGAGAAACAATGACAGGCCATACCCCATATCTGGAGCCTGGAAACCACATTACTATTTCAGCAGGACCAGAATTAAGTGGGCACCAATGAAGTATCTTCCAGCTTCCTTTCTCTCCGCATGGAATAGCACATGGATTAGATGATTTTGTTTATGCTTTTAAATTTTCTTGTGCTGCAATCACCCATTATCAGCATTTCCAAGTTATAGGAAGAAACTCTGAAGCGATGAAGAGACACGTGGAACATAATTTAGAGCAGCTTTATAAAAAGAACTTTACAGACTGGTGGACCAGACAGACACCATGAAGGATAGAAAAGGCAGAAAGAGGAAACTCAGAGAAATGACTGCTCTCTGGGGCTGGCCGGCATCTGACCTCCTAACCCTCTCCCATAAACAACCCCAATAAACTCCCTGATTCAGCAAGTTAGACTTAGCGGTTGTCCTTCTGTAGACCGGTTCTCTATCTGGGATGAGTGGCATTTGCTCATGTCTTCCCAAGAACAGCGTCACGTAAGGCACAGCCTCCCTCCCTTGGCAGCTCACCCTGCTCTACTGCAGGTTGGAGTCTGCACACCCCTGGAATGAAGCTCTGCAACTCTCTTGGTAACTCAGGCAGCTTTGCACAGTTGCTGCTCTGTGAAACTTCTCTGATTGACAAGACAAAGCCCAGGATGAAAGGGAGTGCAGTGTGGAGGAGTTTAATGATCCTGTTGATCTGAACTGTAATTAGAGCAGGAAGAAGCCAGATTCCAGCTAAGAAATGGAGCTCATTTCAAATATCACAGGCTCTAGTGTGCTGTGGACACCAGGGTTAGAAAGAGACCATAATCAACACCAGTGAAACATCGACCTCAATAAACCACTGGAGAAGGACAAGCCAAATCTTCAACTGGCTGATTTAAACTTTAGTCCAGGGTGAGCAGGCTCTGCTTTCAAATGTTATTCATGTTTAGAAGTTCAAATGTTCCCTTTCTGTGGCATAAAATACCCAGCTTTGTTTAAAAGTATAAAAATAGCTAATTAAAACCATTACAAATTTAACAGGCATATCTACATAAAGCCATCATGGAAGTTCATTGTAGTCAATGTGTTATGACTATGTAAGAGCCCCCAAAGTAGGAAGTATCTAATTGTCCAGTGGCCAGTGGATGAATAAAAAGCATGATGGGCCCAGACAACAGACTGTCACTACCTGTATAAGGAGCAAAATCTGTATGAGTGTGGTGACACTCCTGTCATCCCAGCACTCAGGAGGCTGAGACAATAGAAATGAAACTTCAGGACCAGCCCAAGCTATGCAGGAAGAAACTGTCTCAAGCAGAAAGCACCAGAAGTAATATCCAGGCGCATGCAAATACATGGGTGAGCCTCAAAACATCCTTAAAAAGGGACAAAGGCTAATCATAAAAGACCACACAGCCCCAACTAGGCATTTAATGCCACCAAGGAAAACTTCCAGTTACAGAGATGGATTACATATTGATGAGCAAAGGTAACCATGGAAATCCCCCAATATCATAGGCTATTGTTACAGTTATTGGTTACTCTCTACAACCTGGTGGTAAGGCCCGATTGCTGAAGACAACACTTCCATACATGTCACCGAACACTGAGAGCTTGAACAGGTACCTAACTCAAAGTTTCACCCTTATTGAGTAATGGTCATGCCAAGGGCACTCTACACAGCATTAGAAGATAGAGATAATCATCACTATCTCTCAGGCACAAACCCTGTAATCTACAACAGTGATTTACCTGCAAGATAGCATTGGGCATTACTGGCACAAATGTTATGGGAATAACCATCAATTTTCTGATTTGATTTAAGGCCCACTTTATGAGCTGGAGCCCATACCTGACATTGTTAAAGTGGATGAGAATCTGACATTAACAGGTCATGGGCCTAGGAAAAAATTTAACACTATTGTTCTGCTGAGGGAACATAACAATAAAGTTACTCCTGATGATGACATTTTGTTAGACATATAGATCAGCATCTTAATCAGCCCTCACCAAAGAAGCTTCTTGCATTGTGTAGAGAGTGAGAGACTTTGGCGTCCTAATATAATGTCTCTATGAAACCCACTCCCTAAAGCTCAGAGGTCTATGTAGAGGAAACAGTGTAAAGACTGTGAGAACAACTGGCAGTGGATGACTCCAAGGAAAATAATGTCTGCCAGACAAAACAGGGCTGATCCACATTTGAACTCAGAGAGATCAAGGCTGCACACATGGGGCTTTCACAAATTCAAGCCATATGAGGTCCCGGCATTGAGAGACAGAAATAGACACAAACTCTGGCTCTTAACCAAGAAGTTATCGTCAACTGAAAGCCACTGATGTAAAAATCAGTTTCCTCCACTAACTTCTCATTGGGTATATTAACCATACCTCAGTGCAGGGTCCATGTCCAGTATCGGATGGACAACACAAAATGAACTCAATGGCATTTTTGTGGACTTATTTTGCTCTGTTTGGCTCTTTTGTTTTATGTCTTATTGGTCTTCTTTGTATATTTTGATTTTTTGTGTGCTTTTTTGTGTTAGTACTGTTGTTTTGCTTTTGTATTTTCTTGAGAGAGAGAGAAAAAAAGTTGGGTAGGTAGGGAGGTAAGGAGATCTTAGAAGAATTGAAGGAAGGAAAAACATGATCAAAATATATTGTATGAGAAAAATTTCAATAAAAAAGTTAAAGAAAAAAAGAGACCATATAGAATGTGAGTTTACTTACATTAACATGGCAGGAATAGGTAACTCCACAAAGAGAGCAGTAGCTGAAAGGCTGACAGAGGCAAGGAGAGAGTGGTTGGCTAGAGGATTTCTCTTTAGAAATGTAAAAACACATTGTGTTTATGCTTGCGCAATTCTGAAGACACTGGAAAAAATCATTGAATTAAAGCTTTAAAGGAGTGGATTTTATAGTATGCAAATTTTAATGAAGCTCTAAACCAAATGGGTTGGTCTAGATGGGGTCCCATGTTACTTTGGGCATAACTATGACACACTGAGCAGGACGGAAGATGACCACACATCACCTGTGGACTCTTATCACATTTTGTGTAAATGTATGGATACAAATACAGATGTAAGGGACACATGTGCTAGGGCAGGTATAGCTGGGCCAAGTAGCACACAGTGGTGGCCACTGGATTGTCATTCGGAACCTGCCGAGACTTCCCTTAGGAGTCCCAATGCAGAATCTCAGCTGCTGTGTCATACAGGGTACTTGAGGAGATCTGAGCTGGACTGAGGGAGCTGGCAGAAGAAAGAGCGCTCTAGCAGGAATGGATGGTTGGATGCACTGACAGATAGCACAGCAGGACAGATGAACCCTACCCATTTCCCATCTCCTGCCTCCATAGTAGCAGCTTTCCTACTCTACCCAGACATCCCTGCCAGGAACCAATAGCCACAGAGGCTCTCCAGGGACTGATAAACCACACTTCTCACATGGAACAGCCAGCTGCGCAGTCCACTGATGGATGCACCATCCCACTGTGAAGTAACAGGTTGAAGGAAGCGTCCCAGCCTAGCACACTTGATGTTCCAGATGTTTCCACCTCAGCTGTGGAGGCATACACAAGTCAGTTATTCTCAAACTCAATACATAAAAATCTTATCAATTATCTTTGTGAAAATATATACACTTCTGATCCACAATTATTTTTTGTGACTAGAACTCAGCTTAATGATGGCAACTAATAAGTGATTTTAAGTTGAAAAAAAAAACAGTTAAAACAAAGAAATGAGTGTAATTGAAATCCAAAACATTGCTGACCCAGCTAGGAGCACAGTTGGACATCCTACCCCGGGGTCACCTTTTAGCTCTGCTCCCTGATCTGTGAAGCAGGGGCTCTGTGACATGGAAGATAACTGGAAGTCAGACTAATGCATTGCTGCATGGATCTTGGAATGACAGTGATAGCGGGTTCGCTTCTGTTTACATATTCCAGTGTTCAATAGCCATTTGTTCCATCTTTGTGTTACCCTTCAGTAAAATACATGACTATGGGATCCTAGGTCACTTTCTTCATAAGGACCCGGGAACGGATTCCATCTTTGCATGCTTGTTGTTTATTTGGAAACATTCCTGGGCCACAGGCTGAGTTCCCTTTATAGTGGAACTCAGATCTAGACCCAAGACTCCACACACAAGTCAAGCCAGGCTATCCTCTGCCTGTTCTCATTCGCTTTCTGTCACTGTGCTAGAACATTCTGATCAAAAGCAATTTGGAGAGGAAAGTGTTTAGTTTGGTTTACATTTGCTGACCAATGCCTTACATCATTGAAAGAGAAGCCAAGGCAGGACTCAAGAAGGGCAGGAACCTAGAGGCAGGAGCTGTGGAGGAGTACAGCAGCTGCTTACTGGCTTGCTCAGCCTGTTTCCTTATAGGCCCAGGGCCACAAGTATCCACAGTAGGCAGGCCATCCACACAAGAGTCATTAATCAAGAAAATGCACCACATACTTGCCTAGAGGTCAATCTGATGATAGTCATTCCCCAGCCGAGGCTTCTTCTTACCAGATGACTACAGATCATGTCAAGTTGACAAAAAAATTAGTCAGCACACTGCCCAAGCGCATTCAGGACCAAGCCCCGGTCTGTTTTCACGGAAACAAACATCACACTATAAAGTGCTAGGATCAGTCCTGGCTTGCTTTTCTATCTTATTTCACCTTCGTAGACTAAAGCGACAACAGGGGTATGGTGACCTTCTGCAGCTCTGGCTTCAGAGTCTGTCAGCTGACAATATTTGGAAGACAAAAGTTCCTTCTGTGCTGAACAGGCACAAGGGGCTTCTGTGCTGAACAGGCACAAGGGACATTCCATGTGGCAACCCTTCACACAGCCTTTCTTTTGTCTTAGATCCTTATGTATTCCAGAAATGATTGAGGGTGTGCTGGAGTGGGGCAGGTTATATAAATACTACAATGCATTGTATAAGGGATGTGGACAGCCCAGCATGCAATATCTGCAGGTACCTTGAACAAGATGGAAGAAAACCTGTACATTTGAACCTTTTATCTTTATATTTTTAATGCATGTAACTTTAAGTTCAACTTCTTCAGAAGTATATTGTTACCGGAACGTTTACTAAGACACAGAGATATGAGTCCATAAGACCAATGGTGCTCTCACTTTACATTGGCTTGATTGTGACTGCAATATGGGTGAGGAAAGTTCAAGAGGGCGAATCTCACACCTTCAGCTGGTGTCAGGATAGCAACAGGTACAATCTAATGAATGAATACAAAACGTGTGTTTGTTACGGGGGCCCGAGGAGCACTAAAATAAGTGCCATGAGGGCCAGCGAGAGATCAGTGGGCAAAGGAAACTCCATAGCCCTGGAAACTTGAGCCTACAGATGATGTAGGTGGGTCTTCTATCTATCTGATGATTTCATTGGTTAATTAATAAGGAAACATCTTGGCCTGATAGGTTAGAACATAGGTGGGTGGAGTAGACAAAACAGGATGCTGGGAGTGAGGCAGATGCCTCAAGCAGTTGCCATGACTCTCCTCTCTGAGATGGATGCAGGCTAGAATCTTCCCGGTAAGCCACCCCTTGTGGTGCTACACAGATTACTAAAATTGGGTTAATCAAGATGTGAGAATTAGACAATAAGAGGCTGGAACTAATGGGCCAGGCTGTGTTTAAATGAATACAGTTTGTGTGTTGTTATTTTGGGGCATAAGCTAGCCAGGCGGCTGGGAATGGGGCAGCGGGAACACGGCCTGCAGCTCCTCACTACATACAGATGCCTGATGACCTGGGTTCAATGTCTGGATGCTAGCAGGAAAAAATCAAGACCCAAAGGCTGTCATCTAAATGTCATACTGCACACACACACACACACACACACACACACACACACACACACCAATAATTTAAAAAGAAAATGCTATGAAAATAAAAAATTCATGAAAGCTTAGCCATTTGATAGCACTACTAGGTTAAGGAGCAGAGAAATGGGACTTTTTTTTATTGACAAAACTTATCTTTAGGGCTGACACTCTGGCTCATCAGCTAAGCGTGTTCGCTGCCAAGCCTTATAGCCTGAGTTTGATGCATGGAGCCCACATGACAGAAAAGAACCACTTCCAGCAGGTTTACTTCTGACCTCTACACATGTACCAAGGCATGAGTAAACCCCTGCCACTAAATAAATAAATATAAAAAATAATAACTTGACAAACTTTGAACATATACCACTTTCAAGAAACAAAAAGTAAAAATGGTTTTCAGTGGAAACAAAAGCACAATGCAGTTTCAGGAGACTTGACATTGTAAGAGAGTGCCTCCCCCTGCCACCTCCATGCCTTCTAGAGAGGCAGAGGCCATCAGCGCTCTGTGGTACCATAGGAGGTGCTCCTGCCACACCAATGGAAGCCTTAGTTGCTGCAATGGTCACTCTATTTTCCGGAAGTGTTGCTGACTGATGTCTATCTGGACAATTCCTTTAAGCCAAGCTTCCAGAACATTGGACTTGTTTCCCTCAGAGCTCTGGAAGCACATCTGGCCATCTCAGAACTGAAGGGCAGGTTGAACGCCACAGGCATTATCTCTGTGGCCCGGATCTGTCCATAAGAGACTCTGCCCTGCCCGGCTCTGCCAGTCAGGCAGTTCAACCCTTCATTCTTAATAAACTCCTAAGGAAGCCAATCCTCAAGCAGTTCTGAAGGACAGACAAGCAAGCTCTGTTTAGTCACCCCACAGTCTGATCTTTTTCTAGGACTCTCACACACAGGTGTAGAAGGAGTTGTAGACAGGCCTGCTTCCCGCCACCCGGCTAGCTTTACACCCGAAATAATTACATGGAAACTATATTCTTTTAAACACTGCCTGGCCCATTAGTTTCAGCCTCTTATTGGCTAATTCTCACATCTTGCTTTAACCCATATTTAGTAATCTGTGTAGCACCACAAGGTGGTGTCTTACCGGGAAGGATCTTACCCTGCATCCATCTCGGAAAGGAGAACTATGGCATCTTCCTGAAACATCTGCCTGACTCTGCTTTCTTTCTCCCACAATTCTATTCTGTCTACTCCGTCTACCTAATTTTTTGTCCTATTAAAGGGCCAAGGCAGTTTCTTTATTAACCAATGAAAGTAACACATAGACAGATGACCCTCCTCCATCACACAGGCTGTGGCAGGGCTCTGACATCGTGTTCCTCTGCTAGGTGTGAGACACTAGGAGCCTCAGCAGGGAGGCTACGAGGAAAGGAGAGGGCACAGAGACAACCAGCTATGTGGTGCTTCTCTGCAGGACTCTTCTAAGCAGGATGGTGTATGGAAAGATGACCTAGGCACCTAAGGTGATGTTATCCCTACCCCCAAACACCACTGCAGCAGCCTGCCCTGCCCAGCCCTGCCTCTCAGCCTGGGCACTGCTGGTGGCAGTTCTGTGGAGCAGATGGGCCCCCTGCATTGTCCAACAGCTTTGTCTGCACTTCTGCCTAGCTCTAAGTAGGGCCTGAGCTGTGAACACTATGGCAGACTGTCCCCATCCTTTGTGGGAGATCCCAACCTCCAGATCAGAACTGAACTCCCAGCTCTGGGTGTTTGGACACATGTGTATGCACCTGAATATGCTATCAGTTTCTTTTCCAAAGAAACCTCCTACATTCTACTGCAGTACCTTTGGAAATACTTGAAGAAACAAATCCCATCCTTCGCTCTTATAAAAGACTGAATTTATACATCTTGCAAAATGATGTGAAGGAAATGGGGCCGTCTCTCAGCTTTTGATTTCTGTGAAATAGCATAAGAGGACAGCACAGATGGAAATCTAAGGTCCTCTGCTCTTTGGCCATAGTGACCTGCTACACAGATCATGTCAACCCATATGGTAACTGCACTGAGGAGTTTATACCCTCCCTCCTTTCTTATAGACACTGGTGGTCACTTCCCAGCCATCTGCTTGCTCCATCATGTCCTTGGACTGGGCACCAAAAGCCAGATGCTGAGTTCCAGGCGTGACTGAGCAACACAGAGAGAGTAGCAGATGCCACAGGCTAGAGAGGGTTTGCTGCCTACACAAATCCCCTACCGCTTGAGCCGTGAGCAGAGTGCTGTGTCCCGTCAGTGATTCATCAGACGACACACGTTATCCTCTCTGGGTGGAGACCAACAGGATGCCATAATTGAGGAATACTGTCCTTCCTTTGAGATTTTTGTTAATGTCAACATGGACTGACCCAAAAAGGGTCCTGCAAATGAGCACTGTATCACCTTCCCTTCGGACCAGGTCTCAGCTCACATGGCAAATATTTCCTGTTTGCTTTCTCTTTCAATATAGTCTTCCAGGAAAACAAAAGCTATAACTTGGCAATTGTTTGATACTAGATTCCAGATGGGTAGGGTGTCTAAGTAATTCCAAGGTAAGTTTATCATACCCTGCTCATTCATGTTGTCCTTGGCATGCTAATGTCCATGGTGCCAACAGCCAACGTCATGGCATCCTACAAATTCTACTTATTCTCTGCTTATGGGCAAAGTATTTTCAACAGGTAAGTTCCAAATGGATGACAATGTGCTTAAATGTCTGCTAAACATATTTCTTAGATGAGTTAAAACAGCAATGTCAGACTGCCATGTAGTGTCACGGCTCCTAAGACACCAGTGTTCCATGGGGACAGTTTCTCTGTGATGATGTGGATTCAAGAGATGAGTGTGCAAAAGCCCAATTTGCAGTCTTTTGCTGACAATTATAATACAAATCACACTAATAATATAAGAAAGTGTTAAATAAAAAGATCTTTCTCCAAGATCTTGTTCTTGCCGGGGAAGCAAGTACAATTATCCCAGGTGTGAGGGGCTCATTGCAGCCTCTTGTTTCCATCACACTGCTGTTTAGAGGCAGTCCTCCCCCTGCAGCCCTCTTCCCCCTGCAGCCCTCCTGATCCTGTAGTCCTCCTCCTCCTGCAGCCCTCCTGATCCTGCAGCCCTCTTCCCCCCTGCAGCCCTCCCCCTGCAGCCCTCCTGATCCTGCAGCCTTCTTCCCCCTGCAGCCCTCCCCCTGCAGCCCTCTTCCCCCTGCAGCTCTCCCCCTGCAGCTCTCTTCCCCCTGCAGCCCTCCTGATCCTGCAGCCCTCCTCCCCCTGCAGCCCTCCTGATCCTTCAGGTCTCCTCACCCTGCAGCCCTCCCCCTGCAAGCCTCCCTCTGTGGTCCTCCTCCTGCAGCCCTTCCTATGCAGCCCTCCCCCTGAAGCCCTCCTCACCCTGTAGCCCTCCTCCCTCTGCAGCCCTCCTCCCTCTGCAGCCCTCCTCCCCTGCAACCCTGCTCCCCCTGCGGTCCTCCTCCCCCTGCAGCCCTCCTCTCCCTGAAGTCCTCCCCCTGCAGCCCTCCCCCGTCTTATTCTCCTCACAAAAGCTTCCCTGTAATACTTAGAATTGAATCTCTGTAGCTTAAAAGTGTTTTTCTGTCCTCTTTAAACCCTTTCTCTCTCTACCTCTCTGTGTCTGCATGTCTGTCTGTCTCTCTGTGTGTCAGTCTGACTGTCTCTGTGGGGGTGTCTGTGTATCTCTCTCTCTGTACGTGTACATGTGTGTCTGTCTATCTGTCCCTCTCTATTCTGTGTGTGTGTGTGTGTGTGTGTGTGTGTGTGTGTACTCATGAGGAAGCTGGAAGCTGATGCCAGGTATTTTTACTGACTGAGGCAGGGTCTCTTATAGAACCCGAGTTCCCTAATTCTGATAATAAGAGACCTGAGTTCCCTAATCCTGATAGTCTATCTCAGCAGCTTGTCTTAGGGAGTCCCCTGTCTCTGCTTCCCCCATGCTATGGTTACAAGTGATGGCCGCACCTGTCTGGCATGTTTGTGGATGCTGGGGATCCACACTTGGGTTTTCATGCTTGCACAGTGAATGCTTTATCCACTGCACCATCTTCCCCAGCCCCTGACTTTTCTTCATCGTCTTCCAATGCCTGAAATATGGTTAGAACTTGAATAAGTGTTGTGGAAAAAAACTCCACTATGCATGAGGCCTGAAATACTCTCAGTGGGGAGTCCTCAAAGAGGGGCAGCTGGGAACCCCCAGAGTGTTTTAAGATCTGCAATCATGTTTGCATATAGGTTAGCCCTCCCCACCCCGCAGGTCTCAGTCCACACTCGCCCTCACGCTGAGACCAACTGCAGCTGCTTCACCAGATGGAGCTGTGGAGGGAGGGAAGGACTCTCACTGTAATCTCCATCCAGCATCCAGAAGGCAGCGAACCGTCTGGATCTGCAGGCCTAGCACCAAGAGCTGGCTTCTGCCAGGATGTGGGGGGGGGGGAGGTCTTTAGAAAGCCCCACTGAGCAACGCACTGAACCGAACAGAAGGCAGAAGGAGACCTGGGGACATAAGGCTTCCAGAAAGAAGGGCCAGTTCGAGGTCACACAGTCTGATGATAATGGTGCTGAGAATAGTTTGTTGACGCAATGCTACTGGGGGGAGGGGGCGTGTCATAGGCTACAGGGTATTGTCCTGGGATGGAGCAAGCCATGAGCATCCTTGTGAACAAAAATGGTGTCCTCACTGTGCTGTACAATACTGCTGCCTACTTCTTGGAGCAGTGACCCTCTGTAGACCTTATACAAGCCACGGGGACCAGGGTAGGTGAGTAATAAGGATGGGGAGGGAGGTGCACAGGAAGGAATTTAAACTCATGCCCTAAAACAGCACATGCCCTTTTAATGACATTTGAAATTTCAGGATAAGTTAAATATCAGTGGTGGAGGGGTGGGGGTGGAAACGAGATCCCCAGAATCAGCAGAGATGGATGGAGTGGAGCCAGGGAGCTGAGACTGCGACACAGCTCAGACAACACAGGCGGTGCAGGGTTTCGCTGGCTGCCTATTCCCGGAAACCTCTGGGGTGGCTGGCGTCATCTTCCCAGTTTCGGGGGTGGACGTGTGATGTGGGAAAGCCACATGTCTAAACGAGCAGCTCCTGGCCCTGGATATCTCGCTGTCCTTCTGAGAATATTGCTGCATACTTCCAGTACTGGTCCGTGACTGAAGCATGAGTCACACATGTACAGGGAGGCACTGGAAATGGGTTTTTCTGCCCACCTGTTTCCAGGCCATTGCGGGCGCCCAGATGGCTGAAGAGAGCCAGGCAGTGAACCTCACCAGTTACCAGCTTGCCCAGACTCATCTGAAAGGGAGGCCTCTTGCCAAGCTCTTTGGGTCAGAGCCCAGCTAGCCATCATGCAGGCTGGTGGGACACGGTTGTCAGAATGCCACTCTCATCAGCTCCTGCAAATGGGCTGCCTTCAGTGGGATCCATCCGGGTCAGGTGTGATCAGGTGTGTGTTTGAGAGGCAGACTTTAGGGTGTCTGTGAAGCTTAGCTCACGAGGAAACATGAGGCTGGGTTACACAGACCACGGCTTCTGTGTCTATTGAAAGTGTACATGTGCTCCATGTATTCTAGACGAAATTTTGAAAAGTAAAGGAAAATGTTAAAGTCTTCCTCCATTCTTATGCTTATGCCTGTCTCATTCACAATAACAAAAGGACAGACGGGAGAAGGCAAGAATGGAAGGAAAGAAAGAGGGCGGGAGGATGGGGGCAGGGAGAATGGAGAGCACATTGTAAAGATGAGAGAAGTAAGGATGTGATCCTGGACCCGGGACCAGCTGTGTTGGGTGTTCAGACTGTAAGCGGGATGGAGAGGGGAAAGGCATGCCTTGGGCCCTCCGTGTGTCCCTGGTTTCCTAGACACGCAAATGGAGTGATTGCCCGCTCACAACTCTGCCAAGCCTTCCTGCTTTCTGACTTCAGGTCCTAGACGTGCAGACCTGAGAGAGTCTGCCTGGAGCCACGTGGGACCCAGAGCATACTGTAGATCCATGTGAGCCCTTCTGAGAGGGGGTTAGTCCACAGAGATGGAGGGCGTGCTGCATAGCACAGAACACTGCCTCCCCTGCTGCTGGAGTACTGGACATGTGGACATGTAGAGGACAGACTTCCTCTAACCCCTCTGCCTCCCTAGGTCTCCTCATAACTTACAGGAAGTGTACCAGCTGGATAGAGAGGTGATGGGAGAGTCTTCAGTAAGGTCATTCAGCTACAGTTGCACAGTCTGAGACTGGCAATAACTCCGACCTGTCTTCTCAGACCCACATTGAACAGCTGCCGTGGCAGCACCAGGCCGTGGGCTGCAACAGACTTGGGGGATGACATACGGAGGGTCCCACCACCCTAGGTGCAGACAGAATAAATGAGTGCTTGGGTAAATAACGTGGAGGATGGCGTGAGACAAGAGTTCAGACACTCAGCTGCGTGAACACAAAGAGCTAAGGAAAGGAAAGGCCAACAAACACGAAAGTACATCCATCCTCTTCAATTAATAAAATGCAAATTTGTGGAGCCTACCAATGATTAGGGTGGCAACAATCGAAACAGTGACAATGTCCCGAGGGATTCCTCATAGACTGCTGATGAGAACACAGACTCTGGTGGCTTCCCTAAGGGGCAACTTTCCAACACACAGCAATATGTTTTAAATCTATGTAACTCTGACGTGTAGAGTGTACCGAAGTGTAGCCTGACAACGGAAGGACCAGAAGGGGTTAAGCTGAGCAACTGGAGTCAGTGATGTGTGAATATGCTTGGAAATGATTTCTGTACAAGACAGCAGGGCAAAAAGCATAAGGTCCTACCACTGTGTGTGTGTGTGTGTGTGTGTGTATGTGTGTGTGAATTAAGAGCCCCTGTTTGAATAAACAGGCACACTGTGTGTGTGTGTGTATGTGTGTGTGTGAATTAAGAGCCCCTGTTTGAATAAACAAGTACACTGTGTGTGTGTATGTGTGAATTAAGAGCCCCTTGTTTATTCAAATAAACAAGTACACTGTGTGTGTGTGTGTGTGTGTGTGTGTGTGTGTGTGAATTAAGAGCCCCTGTTTGAATAAACAGGTACACTGTGTGTGTGTGTGTGTGTGTGTGTGTGTGTGTGTGTGAATTAAGAGCCCCTGTTTGAATAAACAGGTACAGTGGACAGGAATCTAGACTGAAATAAAATTACACAGGTCTTGAACATTTCTGGAAGGAAATTTGCTAGCCTGTTAACTACTTATATTCCGGATCACCTTTGATTTTCTTCTTTTGTTAAGGTGCTATTAATTTACTTGGCACACTGAATTTTCTATAGTAAATGTATATTGCTTATTCGAAACTGAAATGTTAAGTCATGCTTGAGCTTGTCTGAGAGGTAAACCTATATCCCTTGTATCCCTCCACAGGATTACTTTTCAGGTTTAACTACAGCAGGATCACTGGACACATGAGCTCCAAGGAATACCTCCATGAAAGACCGTTCCATAGTCTTCCTTAGTATTTTAGCTACTTTTGCATTGCCATGGCAAAAATCTTGACATGACCAACTTAAAGGAAAAAGGACTTCTCTTTCAGCACAGAGTTCAGAATATCCCAGTGGGTGGAGTATGGTGTGGCAAGCTGCTCAGATTATAGAAGCCAGGGAGCAGACCAAGAGAACACTTTACCCTTGGGTTAGTTACCTCTACTGCAGGGATAAAAGGCCATGACAGAGGCAGGTCTTAGGAGGAAGGGTTGGTTTGAGTATGGTTCCAGATGGAAAAGAGCCCATCAGAGCAGGAAAGCAACAGGCAGGATGATGGAGCAGCAAACCGAGAGCTCACCGTTTAAAATAGAAACACGAAGGCAGAGACAGCCAACTAAAAATGACACCTGTCTTTAAACACCCAACCCCTCTTCCAGTGACATGCTTTCTTCAACAAGGCCACACCTCCTAAGTCTCCCACACAGTGTTATCATTTGGGGACCAAGCATACAAAAGCCCAAAACTGTGAAGATCACTTCTTGTTCAAACTGCCACAATCCTATCTTTTGTTTTCTTCCAGCTAGGGCCCAGACTATGGGATGGAGCCTCACAGAGTAATGGAAATGTCCTCACAGGGACGATCCATCCCGCTCCCCAAGAGGTGTGGTTCTCTCCTTTCCTTGGCCTGCCTCAGTCCAGTTGACTATCAAGACTCGTCGTCACACCCTGGGTAAGAATGCTCAGAAATCCCAGCAGTCAGTCAGGGAGGACATGCTTGTCACCCACAAGGCACTCTGCAATGGCTGCCTTTGTGCTTCTGAGCACAACGGGCTCTTCTTCATCCTCCTCTGGGAGCACTACCCAGCAGTCACTCAACTAACTCCCAACTACAGTTTACAAATGTTCCCCCAGAGCTGATCCTAAATCCCAGCAACACTCCTAGAGCTTTTCTGGGCCCTCTGACATCACATCGGTACTTGGAATAAGACACATTAAAGAGTGTGTGTGTGTGTGTGTGTGTGTGTGTGTGTGTGTGTGTGTGTGTGTGTGTGTGATCCATTTGGGGAGGGACAGCTGACTGAGGAACAACGCCCTGCTCTGAGGCCATTATGTGCTGGCATATGGAGGACTAGTGAGGTTAGAGAGACCCCACATTTCATTGGCTGGCAGTGGACCATCAAATGGATGCTGTACGGGTGAGATGTTGATAAAGATCATTGTGAATGTCACTCATCTCCTGTTCCACGACACTCAATGGTCAGTGTAATCTAGTTTGGTTTATGCATTTTGCACATTTTGTGTAGATTGTAACAAAAACCAAAGCGATGGCAAAGGAAGAGGGCTGGTGTCACCAGGCCCAAGTCTCCACAGTGTTGTCAACTGTGTAAACAGGCAGAGCTGAGGACTTGGTGGGAGTGAGCCGCCCGGGGTGAGTCAGTGAAGAATGGAATCATATAGAAGCGCAAACACAGTTCCACAGAGGAGCAGCTGCTCCGTAAAGATCGGATGGAGGAAAAGCCCACCCCGTCCTCCATCAGAGGCAGTTGCTTCTGTGGCCTTCCTGGCCCACTTCTGCATGCATTTGGAGAATCGGCTTGTTTATTTATTTTTATGTTCACTGCATGCTGAATTATGTATTCAGTTTGCAAACCTAAATCTCAAACCAAATAAATTATCCAGTGCCAACCGAGCTCTCGCTTCTTATCCAATATTTAGTACCTTGTGCTGGTCTCAGTGCAATTCAAATATTTCCGACTTGTACACTGTATTTAAGTTGCCACCTCTATCACTTATTTAAGCCACTTAACAAAGTACATTTGCAGTGAATTAAGCATAAGGTCATTATCCATTTATTGTGTGGTGATCTTAGCTGCTGTCCTGGGAATAAGGGGTCCTTCAATTTGAAGCCACAAACAAGCCGAGTGTTTTGAATAGGCAATATCTCATTAATTTCATAAATGTGAACTAGACTCCACATCCATCTTTTGCTATAACTTTAGGCTTAGCTGCTCTTGATGGGTCCTAATGAAGCCAACAAGGTAGGTTTTGCTTGAGGGCCAATCTGTCTTCCGTGAGGGTCCATTGATGAATCTGATACAAATGTTTGCTAATTCCTCTGGTCTTTGGTGACACTTGGTGAAGATTTATGTGATTCTTGACTGATGATTTCAGAACTGTCATGGCTGGGGGAGTCTCTATGCTGGGAGCACCGAGACGTGAGCTACCAAAGGTTTATTCAAGCATGACAAGGGCTTAAGTCATGTCCTTTAAATTAAGCTCTGACAGAAAATCAGGTGCAAATGAGAGACAGAGGGTCTGCAGATCTGTCTGGGTAGGAGGGAGGAGAAGGAAGCTGCAAGCAGCACACACAGGCCTCTGAGGAGCTAAGGAACCAGCACCAAGGCATGACCCAGTGACCCTCACAGATCCAGATGTGTCCGTCCCAACAGAGCCTGAAGGGCAGCTGCATAACAACAATGCAACACTGAGACACCAGGCTCTGGGGACACAGACAGTGAGAGATGGTGACACTGCAGGAAGCAGAACACCGCCGATGCCCAGAGTAAGCAGGCGGAGCCCTCGCTGTCTCCACCTGTTAAATGGCAGCCCACACTGAGGAGGGCCAGTGAGAGACTCACAAAGCACACGTGGACGCTTCTGTAGCAAGCTGCCCTTTCCCCACAGCGAGCGCTAGTGAAACTCTAACACACAGGAAGGAGGCAAGCTGACTTCTTCAATAGGGCAAGAAAACATCCTCTATTATGTTTCCTATTATGAAGCATCACAATGGTGCTTCAGCCAGTGATGGACACCTCAACCATGCACCCCAGAAAGCCAGGTCGTTCTGCGAATAACCCTGAACCTTTCAATGCTCAGATGTCAAATATTCACCCCAATCACTGAGCTCAGCAGGTGTGGATTCAACTGTTCCCAGAGACTGTCAACAAAGACCAAAGACAAAAGTGGCCTCCAACCAGCCCTGGGACTAACTGAACATTTATAGACCTTTACACTGAAGAGCCTTTCAGATGCCGTCTAATGGAGTCAGTCAGAAATGGATGTAGAGAAAGCTGAGAGCCAGAAGGTCTTGGAGCTTAGAGCATTTTAGTTAGGTGTTAACTGATTATAATCTTTCTACTTCCATGAAGGCTTTGAAGCAATTCTCTAGTCACTTTGGTGGCTTGTGGTGTTCCAATCAGAAGTGAGTTTGTTTTACCTCCGCAGGGGAGCGCTTGTCCTGCATCTGTGGAGTGCTGGGTTTATTCCCAAAGCCATAAAAAGAGAAAGAGGAGGAGAACGAAGAACCTTAGTGATTCTAAAACTCAGTGAGCTCATTTCATGCTAGACGAACAATTCATTACATCACATTATGCTAAGAGTGACTTCGCTGGGTATTTCCAAGATTCCTGGATTTGGATAGGGCATGGACACATGATGAATATTACAGTAAAGAGCTACTTGTGTTTACTTGTCCATGGGCTATAACCCTTTAGAGAAAACTTGGTATGAATAAAATTAGTTAACTGTGGGATTGTTTTTTTTTAATATGCGGATTGCTGTTGGCAAGCAGAGTTATGGTTAATTTAATCAAATGCAGTGGTTTTCTTCAAAGCACAAATTAAGACATTTGGGGATCAGGGTAAATTAAGTATAGATGTGGGCTTTGAATTTGCAAAGGGTTCACATGTAAAATCGCACATAGGCTGTGTTGAGTTTGAGTTAGAAGTACAAGCTGCAAAGTATGGCAATCAGCCATTGGGTCCCTGCTACTGGATCTAGTCCACGCACACAGGAGGCTGATGGGCTTTTCCCAAGGCTCCTCCAGCCTTCATGGGACCATCTGTCATTGTGAGAGCCTCAGAGCCGCCATCAAGCCTTCTGGTGTGGGGGTGCAGGGATGAGAAATAACTGGATCCAGAAGCAGCAACTGGAGTAGAGTACATCAGGAGTGTTGCTGGTGCACTGGTGCAGGACGCTGGCCAGAGTGGAATAGCTTAGAGAACAGGGGAGTGGCCTGCCCTGATTGTGGGGGTGATGAGGGGGTGTGAAGGAGACGAATTCTTAGGTCTGTTGCTCCACGTGCAGCTCACAGGGTGCTGCTGTGGGCAAGAGAAGGAAAAGGCGCAGGAAAGAGTCTCCACATTGCTCAGGCTGTGATGCGCCCTAGGCGCCACTGACCAGGAAGCGGATACTCAGCCTCCTCCCTGCTCCACAGGGATGGCAATTCTTCTTGTCAGCCTGATCAAGGGCTGCCCAGACGGCTGCTGAGCTGAAGTCACTGGGTGTGTCTGAAGAGCTCTGGATGAGACAAAGATGGACATTTGAATCAACAGACCAAGTACAGAATATCTTCCCTCACTCAGCATGGGAGCATACCATCCAGGCAGCTAAAGTCTGGATAAAACGGCAATGCCCCCAAAAGGGGCTCTCCCATCTCCTTCTGGGATTCCTTTCCTCTGTGCCCTTGGCAGCACAACCCCAGTTTTCAGTCACCGGAGTTTTCACCATTGCCTTCTGGCTCACTGGTCTTTAGGTTTGACTGACAGTTACACAGAGCGTTTCCTTGGTTCTCAAGTCTTTGGCCTTGAACAGAGTCACACAGTCACCTTTCATGGTTCCTCAGTTTGTAGGTGGCCTAATGTGGGTTTCTCAGCTCCTGTTACCACAAAAAGCAACTGTCCCAATGCAGCCCTTCCTGTTAATCACCGTCTATGCCTACATTTCCATCCCTGTGGCCCTTGATGTTCTAGAGACTTCGGTTGATACAGCTTCTTTGGGTCTAACTATGTTTATATTGATGATTTTCTTGTCTAGTTAATATGAAAACAATTCAGAAGGCTTTCCTGGTGAGCTGTCCCTGGTAATATTTGTCACTACTCGACTCTGTTTCCAAGTGACCTCCCCGATCCTGTTCCTCTGCTTAGCCGCCTTCACCCTGGAAAACATCACCAGGGCCTCAAACAGCCTTTCTCTCATTTGCTATTTTCATGCAGTTGAAGTGTCTGCTTTACATAAATAGGACTGGTTCCTTCTGGAGAAGAGTATTTATTGGTACCACACACATGAAACATTTTGGATGGCTCCCATTTAAAAAAAAAAAAACCTTGATTGGTGTATAGAAGCTTTTGATGAACTTCTGAGAGGGTAAGCAAGCACAGTTAAGTCCACATAATTTCTGTTCATCAAAAACCTTACTAGCAAAGAGTATGAATTTAAAAGAGCTGCTTCTGGGGCTGGAGAGATGAGACTAAGGACTGCTCTTGCTGACGAACTAATTCAGTTCTCAGTACCCACATTGGGCAGCTCATGATCATCTGTAACTAACTCCAGGGTTGATCTGATGCCCTCTCCTGATCTCGTTGAACATTGCACTAACATATACACAATACTCCAAACACACACACACTTAAAATAATAGTAATAATAATAATAATAATAATAATAATAATAATTTTTTGAAAAAGGAGTCTATTGAAAGCAGAAAGCAATTTGCCAATATAGGACACTGATCTTTCTGCTTGAGAGAGACCCTGGGCTCATATATACTGAGTCCTGTGCCCAGTGAGTGAGTACTGGGACAGCACAACTCTCAGTGTTCTTCTGGTACCCTTATATGTAGAGTCAGTGGTGGCCAAAGCTTTGGAGGAGGAAGTCACCCTAATTTTATGTTCCTGCAGACCACTATCTATCCCCGTGTGTGTGTGTGTGTGTGTGTGTGTACATGCTTATGTGCAGGAATACATGTGTAAGGTCAGAGGTTGGTTTTAAATGTCTTCCTTGATCTCTCCACCTTATACATTGAGATAGGCTCTCTCATTGAGCTCAGAGTGTGCAATTTTTGCTAGTCTGACTAGACAGTTACACCAGGGATCACTTGATTCTAGTATCAGGCTATCACAATGACAGGGAGGCCATCATGCCTACCTGGGGTTTTCTATGGATTCTGGGGTTCTGAGTTCTAATCTTCATGATTGGGAGACAAGCACTTTGCACACTGAACCATCTGCCCATAATCCTACAGTAACTTTTAATTTAAGTTAATAATGATGCTACCTGTGATGTGTTGGTACCTGTGAATGGATGAGAGAAGAGATCCAGTCATGGCAGATTCCACATTCTTTGCAGCTGCCAGTCTTTCACAGAAATGGTCTTTTTCACATGGGTGGGGCGTACACAAAGCAGTAACCATATTTGTAATAAGCAGGGACCAGACTTGCACAGCAGCGGATTCCTTCATCACCCGACCATTCCTGTTTCTCCTATCCTGCATGCACTACAACTCTGCAGCAGTGGACACGGATAGTCTGATGACATTTGAAAGCAGAAGGCATGTGCTATACTATAAGGACTGGAGAGAAGGATAGATTTGCTGGAAAGAGGATTGACTTCCAGCGGGACTTCATATGTGGAAGAATTATGTAGTGAGACAGGAAGAGGTCACCTCAAAATGATCATGAGTCAGAGGCAAAGTCCTTGAGGGCAGTGGGTCAGCATAAGAGAAGACCTAAGAAGTGGTCCTCAGATGCATGGCAACAGTCTTCTGTGTGTTTTCCTTATGGGTGATTTAGGAAGTTATAAGAATTTCTAAAAAGGGTCTAGGCTGGAGGGTGGGGACATCTTCTATAGGCATTTCCACTGACCACACCCAGTGGTGCAAGTGGACTACGCAGTGATGTTTTAGGGGGTCGATTTTTATAGATCAAATTCCCCACTGGAATAACCTATTTTTGCAACCACGGCTCAAAGTTTCCTCCCATTAAGTCTGTTTATTGCCTAATGTTTTCTAGAACTTTCTTGTCTGCTATAGATGCCTTTCCACAAGGTCTCATGATTCTAGTGTTAACATTTTTGTGGGATTCCCCCCACCACCTTTCTCCAGGAAGCTGTTTTTGAGGAATTATCATCTTGCTTTTGAAAGCTGTGTACTAGGCCAGAGATGTTCAAGTCTCAAGGAAGGGCTGCTGTATTCCAGGGCTTGTGAGAACGTTTGAAACATCTTAGGGACTCTGGAGCATTGTGTCTGAGTGTGCCCTGACATCAGAACACAAACCACTGCTTTCCCATCCTCGTGCTCTGCCTATGTTTCCACAGCTCTGGGGTGTGCTGTAGTGTCATTAGCTTCAACTGCTTGTCAGATTTCAGAGAAATCAGTAAGCTATGCTTACATAGCATTCTCTTATCAGAGATCCATAGTAAAAACAGCCTATGTGCATTTTATTTCTTTTTTTCTAATTTTTTTTGATTTTTCGAGACAGGGTTTCTCTGTGGCTTTGGAGCCTGTCCTGGAACTAGCTCTTGTAGACCAGGCTGGCCTCAAACTCACAGAGATCCGTCTGCCTCTGCCTCCCGAGTGCTGGGATTAAAGGCGTGAGCCACCACTGCCCGGCCCCACATGCATTTTAAATTTAATCATATCTCCTAGAGAGAAGACCCTGATCTGTAATTTGCTCATTTAATTGGAGAATCCCAGTGAAATCTGACCCCATGGACATTGAAGAGACGAGGCTAGCTTGGCTTCACCATCTAGTATGACATCAAATGTCATTAAATAATGATCTTATTAGGTAACTACCATAGGAGGAGAATGCAGGTTTTGCTGAAAACACAAGACAAGGAATAGCACTTAGGGAGAACTCCCAAGGACGAACTGGTGCTGGAGGAGCACAGAGGGGTCAAAGGCTAAAGAAGAAGTGCCCTCAAAGGGCATTTTATGCCCCAGGACAAAAAAAAAATCAGACAAGACATATACAATTCCTGTCTTAAGAATGGAGACCAACTATGGAGTTGAGATTACATACAGGAAGTATGTGATCCAAGCCAGGGTGCACTCAGAGGAAATGTGTATTTACAGGAAGTATGGGCTCAGAGGAAATATGGACTTACAGGATGTATCTACTCACAGGAAGGAGCAGATGCAGAAGAAGTGCGTACTCACGGGAAATAACAGACTCTGAGGAAATGTGTACCCACAGGAAGTGACAGATTCAGAGAAAATGTGTACCCACAGGAAGTAACAGACTCTGAGGAAATGTGTACCCACAGGAAGTGACAGACTTAGAGGAAGTGTGTACCCACAGGAAGTAACAGACTCAGAAGAAGTGCATGCTCACAGGAAGCAACAGACTCTGAGAAGTGTGTGCTCACAGGAAGTAGAAGACTCAGAGGAAATGTGTACCGCGTGAAGTAAGTGCCCAAGAAAATGTGTACTCAGAAGTATGCACTCACAGGAAATGTGGCCTCACAGAAAATATTTAGATCTAGGAGGACTATAGACACAAGAAGTGTGTACTCACTCATAAGAAGTTTAGGTTCACAGAAAGTGTACCCTCACAGAAGTGTGCATTCATAGGAATCAGATAATAGGAAGTCAGAGCTACTGAAATGTCCAGAGAGTGCAAGACTTTATTTTTTCTTTGTTTTCCATTTTTAATTCTTTTACGGCTTGATAGATGCAGATAATGAATTCCAGTCATTTTCACCCTTTGTTCTCCTTCCTCATCCTCTTCTGTCTTCTGAAGAAACCATTCTTTCCAACAACCCCCTTTTTATTCCCATGCCTTGTTTTAGGTGTGCTGTGCTGAGTTTAACCCCAATTGCATAAGCGTGAACAGGGTTTACTTTCTGAAGCAGCTGCAATAGCAACTTGCCAGTGGCTGTACCACTGAAGAAACAGCACTCCCTCCCTAGGCAGCCATTCATTGCCAACAGTTCCTAGTAGAGTAGGGCATCTAAGCCCCTCCCACATGGATTATGAGAGATTTCAGTGTCCTATCTTATGAAGATTGTGTGCAGGGAACCACAGCTGCTGTGAGTTCATGGGTGCAAAAGCCATGACAAGTCCAGAAGGCTACTTGAGGAGCTCTCAGTAGGCCTGACCTCCTGACCGTCAAGGAAGGAGCCAGGATCCCTCCTAGAACTGGCTAGAATCCAGCCGAAAAAGCTACCCCAAGGGAGTTAGGTTGTCTTTTCTATGCCTTCTTCTCTGTGTCCCAAGTCAATAGTATCCTGTACCCTGTCTGTTCTCTGACACCTTGTGCAAGCATTGGCCCATGAACTAATCTGATAATCCCAGTTCAATACAAGAGAGGATGGACACTGTTCTGGAAAATTCTAGAGAAGTTTCCAACTCTTCCCTGTGATGTGAATGCTTGAAAGAGCAGCCTTGGCCTACTGAAGACCGTCCAGGGCAAAAATGGGAATGGAAGAGTGAGTCTTGTTTCTGTGTACACATCCTCCCTGCTCCCCCGAGGTACTGGAGAGCTGTGTCTCACTAAGCAAAGGCAAACATCCCCCTACAGGAGTAAATGTTTCAACCTTTAAAGATTGTGCCAAGTTGCCATGCTGTGCAATGTGAAATGGAATCTGCCTTTGTGAACTTGCAGGCGTGACTTTCCATAGACTGGTAGAGGGGCTCTCTGGCACAGTGAGCCCTGTCACATTAGCAGGCTGCTGAGCAGAGGTGTGGACCTAATTGTCAGCAGCCATGGGAGGTGGATGAAGCCCATGGAGCCTTGTAAGGTCCTGTGGGGAGTACTGCACTGGCCCCTCTGCCTCCCTGGGATGGTGCCATGTCTGAACCAGGAGGATGAGTCACCGAGCTGATTGAGCAGAAGATCAAGGGTGCCCCACAGAGTCAAAAGCCCACGCTGAAAATACCTGACTGCTCCAGATACAAGCAGGCACCTGCTGTCCAGGTTCAGAATGGCCCCAACCTATCATTTTTCCTATAGAACACACACTTTTCTCTCTTTATCTAGCCTTTGATGGACTCAAAATTGTTCAAAAAACCATGAGCCAGGAAGTTGGAGAATACTTTTTTCTGTGGTCTCATAGAGAAACTATGTGCCGTTTGATGGCTGTCAGCTTGTAGCCACATTAAAAGAAGCTTCTTATATGTCTTTGGCTCATGGCCTCTGAGGTAGGGCATCCTGTTCTGTCTCTGCTTTCTTCGCAATGGCTTTACATGTCATGACAAAGGATTCTGCTCACGGCAGAGCCCTTCAGAGACACTCAGAGTCTTACTCTAGCAGCCCATTGGGCAGGACACTGTGAGGAAGCTGTGGGAAGGAGACACAGTGCTACCTCTCGCTGAAATGCCCTGGGACCTCAGGGTTTTTAACTGACCTCTCTGAACCTGCTTCCGTGAGGTTTACAAAGATGTCTTGCTTTTAAGACCAAATTAGACACCATTTTAAAGGTAATTAGTAAACACAGTCCTGGCCTGGAGCTAACTGTGTGGCTGTTACTGTGTGGTCATGTCAGGAGAGGACTGTCAGTGAGATTATTCTTTGTCCCCCTCATGGCTTCAATCTCCCCCTGGTCGCATCTGTTTGTCTTTGTAGACCAGGGTGAGGCAGACATGAGGATCCAGTAGTGGCAACAGAGCAGTGTGGGCACAAGGTAGGTGGCAGCCACTCACACAGAGGAAGATGGTACCAAGAGGAGTTGACCGGAGTCAGGCATGAAGGATGCACTAGCTGAGGGCTGGCAGAGAGTATGAGAAACACATGGGAGAAGTAGAGGCCAGGGCTGTTTCCAGGGAGCTGTGCCCTTGTGCACGCCAAGCATGTTGGAGGCATGGAAAGAGGCTGTGCTGAGTGGCCAGACCCCATGATAAAAGGTTCTCTGTCCCTGTAGTGTCATCACACACACAAGGAAACCTCGTCGAGACTTGAGATATTCTGAAAGCTCTGGAAGGAAGGAGGGAGGAGGGCTGGGACAGGACCCCTAAAACGGAGCAAAGGCTAAGTCAAAAGAGTCCTGAAGGCCGAGGGGAGGAGATGTGAGGGAGTAAAGAGACACTAAGTGTGTGTATGTGACAGGGTTTAGACCTAGACATGGGGCAGGGGGCAGAATGGGTAGGAAGCACACTTTGGTGCCTGAGCAGGAAGGAAGGTATCTCCACTCTCTGGGCACTGTGTCTTTCCAGCTGATGTAGCCAAGCTGAGTTCTGTCTCCTATGCAATAACAGTAGAGGGTTATTTGTTTGCCTTTAAGTAAAACCTCACTTGATTTCTATAGAATATATTTAGCAAGCCAAGGGGAATGCTTAGTAGATCAATACTAAGCCAGCAGTAAACACAGCCAATCAATCAGCTGTCCAGCCAGTTTCTCTGAGAATGAGGCTGATGGAGATTTGAGTACAGTGATTTCTGTCTCAATACAACTGGGATTGAATAAGGTGTGCGGTGTTTGGAAACCCTCTTTCTTACTTAAAATGGGCTTAGGAAGAAAGAAATAAGGTCTAACCATAAAGTCTAAATGCATATTGCCACCAGGTTCCTGTAACAATGTCACATGTTAGGAGCCAGAGCTGCATTTGCTAAAGTGCTTGTCCAGCGTGCACGAAAGCTCTGGTCTCTATCCCCAGCATCACATTAAGTAGTGCATGCCATTAATTTCAACACTTGAGAGGTGGAGGCAAGGGGAAAACAAAAACAAAACAAATCACATGACACTTTATTTACAGGAAGGGAAAATGCATATACAAAGCTGTATTCATGAAAGATCAAATTTCTTTTTTATATTTCCAGGTCAATATTTAACTTCTCCAAGGAATACACAATTTATGGACTGAACTCATTTCTAGAGTAATTGGAATCTAAAGTTCCATGGGCCTGTGTATCCTTTTCTCCTTGAGTTCCCTTCCATTAGACTCATAGAAACCAGAGTCCAAAGGGCATCCTTCCAAGACACATTTTCTTTATACCACCATCATTTACATAAGGAACAAAGCCTCCTATTTCATCCCCATAGACAATATTAGCCCTTCCAGATGTAATTAGTAAAAGTCCCTCGCTATTCCAATTATTGATTTCATCAAACATTCTGCTAATCCAATATTCTCCAAATAGGACTTTGATCATTTTCTTGATGTGCATTGTAATTACAGAACAAAAGACAGGAGGCAGCTGAAGGAGTTGACCCATTTTCAGAGGGGCCTTTTTTTTTGACTTACCAGTGATGACCTTGAATGTCAAAAACTAACTTGAAGCCTCCCTTAGAACTCACAGCCAGAGATATCCAAAGAAAAATGGCTTTGGAATGGTCCAGGCTGGCAGCTTCCCCATAAACCACCAGTGGATGATCAGCTGGCATGGATAGTCCATACACATAATAAACCATGACCGTGTAACGTTGGACCCTGTGGCATTCCATACCCACTTTGAAAGCCTTGAAGGAAGGAATACCCGTCATCTTAAAATAGCGATTAACCTTAGGATACACCCTTGAACTTAGTTGCTTGGAATCCAGGGTTCCCCAAACCTATTGTTCATATTTCCCTACCTCATAGCTCTGCACATCCCAAGTGATCAGTGGGAGCGGGAAGCAGGCTAGAGTTCTCACATTACAGCCCCGGATCCGGACTCCCACTCCACATTCATTCACTTGCTGACACTCTCTGCCTCCTCTGAGTTCACACTGGTTTGCCTCCCTGGCACAAAGATACTTCTCTTCAGGGTGCTCTAGAAGTACCTGAAGCCCACAACCAAGACATTTTCTGCAATCTGTGTGGGAAAAGTAGCTTTTTGTCTGCCTTGGATGCCCTCTGTGCCTTGAGGCTTCAGACTTCAGTTGGACCTCACAAGAGTCACTATGCAAGAGCCTGGAATGGTACCTCATTCTCTTTCTCTTTCTCTGTCCAAAAAGACTTCATCCTCCCAGCCACCTCATGTGAGATCAGAGAGATTCAGGTGTTCAACTTGAGGCTGGCCCTCAGATAAGACACTCTGAGAAATATGCACTGTGAGAAAATGAGGTACATTGGACAGACACCCCAGGATCCAGATCTCCTAAGCAGCCTAGGAAGAGGACAGATGTCATTATTCTGTCTCTTAGAATCCGGGCAGACACTGCAGGGCACATCTATGGATGACAATAGCCACTGACACAGAGATCTACAGATTCCGCAGCTGCTACTGGCTGCTTCCGTTTGCTTCCATCCAAATTTTGCCATGTCTACGATGGCGTGACTGCAGGAAGTGGTGGCTAACTCTAAGAAACGTCCTCTCACACATTCCCCTGTGCCTCACCCCCACGGATGCTTCCTCTGCATCTCTGGTACCCTTTTTGAACATGTCACATTTTCAGAGGCTAAAACCATAGCTTGGAATGTTGACCCCGACCTCACTTGCTCAAGGAGGCCAGGCAGGGCAGAACTTGACTGTGGGATTCACAGGGGTCCATACCTAGTTTATAGCAAGTCCAGAAACTTCTTGACTAAAATCCACCCTTTAGATGACTCTGTTTTCTTACTGAAGGGCTTTTTGCCTACTGTGCTTTGTGCTGAGGATGTGTGTTAGGTGAGAAATTTAGCACTGAGTTACCCCCCAGCCCATGCTCTTTTCTCTTTCTTGTATCTGTTATAAATGTGATTTTTGGCAGAACCCATTTTATTTTATTATCCCTTGTCTCTTGGCAATGTTTTAGAAAAGGGTATTCAGCAATCATTGGAATTAGCTTGTTTTTTATCTCTGGGATATTATTCTAATTGTTTTAAAGAAGAATAACTTAGGATGGAGAATCCAAATCGCTGCTGAAGTGATGAAGGAAGAGCCTTGCATCTAAGTGCTCAGAAACACGGCAAAGCAGTGGGCTTCTAAGGTAGGCAGCAATCAACAGAGGCCAGGATGACTAGGAAATAGGGATGTGTTTATTTGAGTGACATACTCTTTCAGGGAGCATAAATAGTACCCTAGAAGTCATCTGGAGTGGGCTTCACAAGCTGCAGGATTTCCTAGCATTGCTATAACTGTAATTTCTTTATCAATATTCAAAGTGTCATCACTCTATGCTATGCTATATAGATCAGCTATCTTTCTGGGAGAGGGCTCCAGGAGACACAGAAGCATTCATTAGTGGGGGCGGGTAACAGATTTCCTAAAGGTCTGTGTAGAAATCACTGCATGTGCTGAAAATGGAAAAGTGAGCTTGTGTTGACCTTGGAAGCGAAACCCTGCAGCTGAGTTTAGCTGATTTATCAAGAGGAAATTGTCCTAGTCATTCCTCTGTCATACCACGGAAGAGAGTGCCACAGAGTGTTCCTTACAAATGAGAAGTCCTTACAAGGCAACGACACTGCCAAGCCTGTCCCAGGGATGACCTGGTTTGTAGTTGTCCTGACAGAGATGAGTCCCCACTCTCTCCCCTTTCTCATTGCCCTGTTTGGATGATAAATGGTCAGGACACCACACACAAAGTTCCTTTATATTAATTTAATTTAGCCCTATTTTATGATTTTATATTTAACCAACTGGAAAGGTTAAATTGAGTTTACATATGTGCTAATGCAAGGAGAGTCTCTTGGTGAGTTTTCTACTTCTCCCCAAGCCAAAGAAGTTGGAAATTTCACCTTCGAGTTCAAAGACCTTCACCAAGGGTTCTTTACTGTATCCCTGGCTTTGTTAAACCCCAGAGATAGTTCTGCTTACAATGAATATCTCAATAACAGAATGAGGAATTGGGGGTTGGGGCTGACGACACAACAGTCATCAGTGTGTAAAGGTGCTTGTCTTCAAGTCTGATGACCTGGGTTCAGTGCCTGGGGCCCACACAGCGGAAGGAGAGAACTACCCCAAGCTGTCCTCTGATTTCGTGTGCACACACTCACCCGAGTATACACTCACAAAATAAACAAAAGGAAAACTGGTTTTTTTTTTTTTTTGAAAGAGCACTTGCTGCTGTTGTAGAGGATCAAAATTTGATTTGCAACACACACTTTGGGCAGCTCACAGCTGCCTGTAACTCCAGCTCCATGGGTTCATACACCCTTGTCTAGACTGCGCAGGACTGTCTTGGTTACTTCCACTGCTGTGATAAAATGCCATTACTAGAGCAACTTATAGAAGGCAAAGGTATTTTGGGGTTCACAGTTCTAGACATTTAGAGGGACAACGGCAGAGCAAAGACAATGGCAGGGGAAAGAGGAGGCTGAGGGCTCACATCACGAAAACCAAGCGAGAAACAGAAAGTGAACTCGAAGTGGCATGGGGGTTTACACTCTCAAAGCAGACTCTCCTGACAGATTTCCTCCAACAAGGGCGCATCCCACAAACCTCCCCAACAACACCACCGAATGGGGAACAAGTGCTCAAATGGCCGAGACTGTGAGGGAGGTTTCTCATTTAAACCACTGCAGGCACCCACACACGTGTGTGTTCTCACACACATATACACATACACATAAATAAAATAAAATCTATTTTAGCAAAAAATTCGAAGCCTCCGTTCTTCTGAGACACAGTTTCACTGCTCTCTTGAAGTTTCCACAGCCCCAGCACGATTGGAATAGTCAAGCCCACTAAACCAGTTCACACTGTATTAAAATCGAAGGAGTTGGAAGGGCACTTTATGGCTCTGCTAAGGTATGTAGGAGACGATGACCCATGTGTGATGTGTTAAGTCTACATGCTCTTGCAAATGTACAGGGTGCCTCTGTTTTAATCTCTGAATTGAGGTTCACTATTTTCTTTCTCACCTCTAACCGTGGACCTCATCTCTGAATGCAGAGAACTAGCACGCCAAAGGTGTACTAGCAGCGGTCAAGGTACAAACTGACCCTGTCTGCTGGAAAATGCCCACAGTATCAGTACACCTTGCCCATCAGCTCACATCCACCATACAAATCTACCATGTTCACTGGGGATGCCCTAGGCACATGCCTCGCAGACTATGATTTACAACTCTGACCCTGTGATAATTAAAACTGATAGTTTGATAGGCTCTAGAATCATCTATGAGATAAACCTCTATGTACATCTGTGAGAGAATTCCTAGCCTGGGTTAATTAAGCTTGGACTATCCACCTGAAATGTGGCTGGCCCACAGGCTGGAGGCCCCGACAGAGTAAAGAGGGGACTGTGAGCGAGGTTCCAGCATCCATTCCTCTCTACTTGCCGACTGCAGGTGAAGTGAATAGCTTCCCCAGGTTCCTGCCACCAGGCCTCCCTGCCCAGATGGACCATACCCTTGAACCGTGAGTCAAATTGAACTACTGATTCCTTCAATTGCTTTTATCGGGTGAAGTATTTTGTCGAGGGCCTGTCCTCGACACGGGTGTTACTTCCCGGCAACATAGAATGTGACTACACAGGCTTCATGGTAAGAGGCCATGCTGTTTAAATGGTTGCACATTTAACCCGCTGTTTTCCAAGCCAAGCACTGTAGCATTTAAATGAAGCACCTTGTTCCTGGTGGTGAGGTCGGCATTCTTAAAGTTATTAATGCTTCAGGCTGCATTCTTCTCTAATGTGAATCTATTATTTTAATGAAGTACAGGCTGTGAACTGTCACAGTGCTCTTTAAATTCCAGTAATGTAGGCAGTATGCAAAGCAGAGCAAGCGAGGTTCTGAATGGATGTCAAGGAACTGGATTCTATGTTATCCATTGGTCCATGACCACACCCTGCCGCGACCTCAGCTTTTCTTCACCCTGAAATTTTTAGAGTGCCCTCTTGTGACACCATTACCTCTCCCTAGCCATGTTCTCCCTTCAGTGGGCACTATCAGGCTTTGATTCTCACACTCTTTGGCACATTTTCTCAGCAGCGTCTCGTAGGTCCCACAGAGCATCACTGATGGTTGGTTCATCTCTAACCTCACCATAGGTGCTAGGGCATTGTTTTCTCATATCCTCCAGTGTCTTCTCCCACCCCAGTCTAGATCAGTGGACTGCCGAGGGCCCCTACTGCCTTGATCAACCCTTCCTTCCTACATGCCATCATTCATTAGGCAGCTAATATGGTGCTATTCTAAGCAATTATTAGCCTCATGCTGAATCAGGATCTGGATTTTTATCTGTGTCTACACCTCCCCTATGTGCCACATTCATAAAGTTGACATTGCCACTGGGCATCTCATGAACTTCCCAGCTCTGCAGCTCTGAACGATGTCCCTCTAGAAACTGACCTTCTCTTCGCTTCCCACAGTGGTACCAAAGTGCCCCATGGACTGCTCACCCAGCACTAGCCCGCCCAGTCTGCTGTCCTCTGCCATGTCCCTTCTTATATAAGGGCTGTCTGTGACTAGAACATACCCTTCCTTCCCACCCTCAAATCCTCCTCTCTCTGAATATTATTAGTCCTCTCTTCATTGATCCCTTTTCCTTCCATAAGGGCAGCCTCACTCGGTCCATCAGAGTCCCCTCCAAGCAACATGACTTTCACCCTCGGACCACTTGCTGGAAGGTATGTGTATCCCCAACAAGTCCAACGGTGAATTCTTTTTTGTCCATGCGGGGTAAACGCTTGCAAGAGAGCTTCAACTTAACAGTGATTGAACGTAGACTATTCATGACAGTTTCACAACCCTGTGCCACAGGCAGCTCCAAACCCGTCTGGAGGGAAGAGTCATCTGGGCGATGAGTGGCAGTAGTACAAATAGTTATTTACTGATGTTGTTACTTGATAAAGGTCAAACACAAAAGCCTTGGTGGGGGTGGGCAAGGGGAAGGCAACTCAGTCAACTGGAGCTCATAGTCCTTGTCCCCTGAGACTCCATTTTCCCACTATAAATAATCTGAAGTGGTATTTGCGCTTCAACCTTTTGATAGAGTGCTGATTGTCTGGACAGATAAACAGTCAGCAGGGATCTGTGCCTGGCTGCTGGCAGCCGCTTGCATAAGACCCACTTGAGGGCTGACTGGGTGAGAAAACAAAGCTAGTCTAAGGGCCAGAGTGAGGAGGCTGATGATCAGAGGGAGGAGGTTTAGAGAGGTGGGGGCAATGGTCTATGAGATGAGAATGTTGTGGTCCGAAAACATTGGTCCGCTGAAGAAAAAAATGATGGATGGAAACAGGCCAGGTAATGTTTAGAGGGAGGAGGGTCTGAGAGCAGAGGGAGGGATGTCTGACACTCCATGAGAAAGTCTGATAACCTTTTTTAGGGGTGGGGGGGAGAAGTAACAGGAGTCTGCTCTATGTTAGAGATTCCCATGACATGTTTTCAGATGTTACCAGTTATTACAGCAATTGTCCAAACCAAATGCTGTGGTCACTCCTATTGCACAGGTGGGATAGCATAGACTCCCAGAGACGATCTTCCTCCTAGCAAGCGGCAGGCAATCAATGGCCTGTTCTCTTTAGAAACCCAGGCTTTTCTTTAGCATTTATTGTTTCATGATTGTGTGGTATGTTGTGAGCCCCTTTTCCTTCCCTGGGTCATCCCCTGGCCTGCTCATTATGGACTGTACGAACACGGCACTCTTGCCTTGTCCATGCCAAAGCTCCCTTCTCCTTGTCACCACCTCTGATCAGTGCACATCAAGTGGGATGCTGAAGTGCGGTGCTGCAGGGCTGGGACCACTGCAGTGGCCCGTGACCATCCCTCCTAGTCACTGCTTTAAACCCTTGCACGCCTCAAAGTAATTACCTTTCCCCTACAGCCTTCACAGCTCCCGAGAGAAGGGCGCCCCATTTGGAACTGTGTCCTTTCTTCCTAAGCTCGATGTATGCATTTCCTGAGGTACTGAAAGGAAAGCAGGAGAAACCATATTTAAGATGTTTGCATGTGTGTGTGAGCGCTTGCTTGTACCCAGTGCATGACGAGGGCTCATGCCCGCCAGAAGAGGGTGTCAGCTTCTGGAACTAGAGTTACAGGTGACGGTTGATGGCTTCCAAGGGGGTCCTGGGAACCAAATCCCAGTCCTTTGCAAGAGCCATGAGTGCTCTTAATGGCTGTCATTAAGAGAAATGCTATTTTAATCAAAGAGAATAAGGGCACGGACATATACTTAGTTATGGATAGAATTCTAGGGAATGCAAACCAGGATGGCATTGTGGGGTTCTGAAGGGAAGCTGTGCCCACATGTGACTTATATGAGTGGTGTATTCCTAGTGGAAGGAGGGACTGACGCTTTGCATCTTCACAGTCCTGCCATACTCTTGCCAAAAGTCCTATGTGAGACACTCAGTGCCTTGTGAACTGCAGCTGATGCCTCCCCCAAGCAGAACGCGCGTCCCTCCAGTGCTTGCGGGACATTCCCAGGTTCTTGGTAACAAAACCGTTTTGAATACTTGCAGCAAGTCTGACATTCTGTCCTGAGAAGCATGCTTTGGATCACAGCAGAATGGATCTGGAAGTCAATAAGAGATGGAAAACTGAAAAGCACACACAGATGTGTGGAAATTAAACAATGCCCTCATAAATAACCAGTGGATTAAAGAGGAGACCACAGGGAAATAAATGTGTTTTGTGTTCCATACAAAACACGGCATCAAAACTTAGGGGATTCAATGAATGCAGTCCTCGGAGGGAACTACAGTGTGCGCTCATATTGAAAAAGAAGAAAGCCACAAATCAATAACGCACTATCTTTAATAAACTAGTGAGAGAAGAGCAAGGCACACCCAAAGCAAGCAGAGGAGGATACAGTAATGAATAGAGAACCAGATGAGAGCATGGAAAACTAATCAAGAAAACAGCCCAGTGTGCGTCAGTCCTTTGACAACCAACTGACTCGCCCTGGTGCACTAGTCCTCATGATTCCTTCGGCTAAACTTTTAATCTCAGGATAGTTTATTCAACTCCTATAAAACCATCGTTCTTTAACTTACTTGCTTTTATTTTTTATTTATTCAATTGAGAGGAGACAGGATCTCACGTAGCCCAGGCTGGCTTGGCACTTTGTTATGTAGGCTGGGTGGCAGGCATTTACCTCTATGCCTGGTTTATGGAGGGCTGGGCATGGAACTCAGTGTACCCTACATGCCAGTCAAGCGTGCTACCAAGGGCAGCCACATCCCCAGAGCCCACGCCACTGTTCATCAAGCCCAACATCCAGTCAGCAGGGTTCAGAGAACCATCTTACAATATAAGGAACTTGTCTGTTCTCATATCTATTGTTAGAACTTGTATGTTCTAAAACTATTACAACCAGTAAGTTTCTAATACTATTATCTACTCTTTAACTGAACAGGAAGAGTGATGAAGATGAAACCAGAAACCATAAAAAACAGAATGCTGGAGGGGAGAGACTTGAATGCTAATGTGTTACCTCGAGAGCCATGGTAATACTCCAATCACAGTTAAAATCTGAAACCATCACTGAGTAATGAACCCTAAAGAAGAGACCGGGCTTCTGCCTCCATCAGGAGGCACCAGGGAGATAACATTTCTGTCGACTTGGCCTGTGGTTCTTGGACACTGGCAGATCTGGTGTGAGATGTGGGGATCGCAGGGCTGGTCATTGGAAAGAGAGCTTGGATGTGTGCCAGGGAAGAGCGCAGGTGAGTCTGGACCCTCTCCTGATTCTCCCGGGTCTCTCCCCAACTGCAACAGAGCAGATAGCACAGCACAAGGCCTGTGCTGCTTCAAGTCAACTCCCAGCTCTCTCCAGATACGACTTTGGGCAAACTCTGGCTCAGAACCATATGAGGAAGGGATTCTGAGAACTTCCCAGCATCACACATCAGTGATAAAAATGGAGCATCATAGTCAAATGGTCAGGCATGTCTGAGTTCTGACCTCATCTGTTCACAGTGTGTACTGTATGGCCGTGAATGGTGCAGGCTATGACATGTCCGGGCTGTCATCACAGTGTATCCTGGTGTTTGCTGTTACTATGTCAGTTTCGACAGTAGAGAGGTAGCCCAGGGGAAATGGGAAGAAGACAATGTATAGGTATTTCCATGTGGGTAGCAGTGTGGTGTGCACATGTAAGGGTATGTGGCGTGGGGTGGGGTGGTTATAGTGGTATCTGTGTTTGTGGTATATGTACATAGTAGGGATGGATGTGTAAAACACAAATAGTGAGTGTGCAAACTGAAAGTGGACTTCAGTGGGTGTCTTTCTGTCTTCCTCCTATCACACTCATACTTATATATACAGGCAGAGTCTGTCATTGATATCTCCTGACTGCCTGGCCAAGGGCTTCAGAGATCTGGCCAGTCTCCACACCTTTTCTTTTAGTGCTAGTAAGGTAAGGAGGTGTGCTGGCCTTACCGGATTTCTACCAAGTGCTAGGGATCCAAACGCAGGCCTTTATGCTCTGCCAATTTTCTAATGGATGCATCAGAAACCCAGAGGATAAACGAAAATGAGCTCCCACTTGGGGCTACAGGCTACCACTAGACTAAAGTCGGATGAACTGGAATTGCAGGGCTCTGCCTCATTTACAGGGTGTCAAAGTCTGTCTAGGCATGCCTTCTTGTCGTCTGTCAGTGACTCTTGTGTTTACTCTTCTTTGTCTGAAGGGTATCAACAGGTTGGGTCTTAGCTTGCTGGTTACTATTGTCCCTAAATACCAAAGTCACAGTTATCTCTTTCCCTGCCTTTGTACACACCAGGGATCCATGGTCCTCTCCTACATGCAGGGCCATGTGTCCCATGTGACTATTAAATTGTCAAAAAGCACAGGACCCTCTTTCAAAGACATCTTCCTGATACAGCCCCAAGCCCCATGCCCCACACTATTATCTCTGACCCACTGACTTCTGGAAGGTTTTCCTGTGTTATAAAATGCAGATGTTCGGAGCTGGAAAAAAATGGCTCAGTGGTTAAAGAGCACTTAATGCTCTTACTTGGGACTCGGGTTTGGTTCTCAGCACTGGTACCATGTCTCACGACCATCTATAACTCCAGTTTCAGAGGACCAGAACCCTTTTCTGCCTTCACTAGATGCCAGGCATGCATACACAGGGTACATATACACACATACAGGGAAAACGATCATACACATAAAACAAAACAAACCCTGAGTTGTTTTTTGCTTGTTTTAAAATGCCAGAGGTTAGGGCTAGGGGAGAGAGTTAAATCAGTAAAAGGTTTGCCATACAAACATAAGGACCCAAGTTCAATCTTCAGAACTCGTGGTTTAAAAAAAGCCATTCATGACATCTTATAAACCTAGCACTGTGTGTCTGGAAACAAGCAGATTCCTGAAACTTGCTGGCCAAACCAAGGTGAGTTCCATGCTAGTGAGAAACCCTGTCCCAATAAACAGTGTAGACAGCCCCTGAATCACCAACATCTGAAGTTGACTTCTGGCCTCTACATGGGTACCTTCACTCCCATGCTTAGGAACACATGCACACCACACCACACACACACCACACACACACACACACACACCACACACACATCCCACATACTAGAGATGGAAACAGTTGGCACTAGCTCCATAGCAGTTTCTGAAAATCCATGAGTCTCTGCCTAAAATGAACACACTGCCACTTCCTAGGATCTTGAGGAGATATTACCAAGTGCTGTCTGGTTGGGTGATAATGACTCATACTTCTGCTACTCATTCTGTAGTTGCAGTTCTCTGAGCAGAGCTGGTGTCTGGACCAGCTAGACTTGGTGGCCCTACCATCCTGCACGGGTTCTGTGCTCTCTGTCTCTGTGCCTGTGCATACAATACTCTATATTTAGGTATTTTCCATATGAACAACCCATCTCTACTCTTGTTACCTTGAACAGTTTGACCTCAGCCAGATGGCTGCTTTTTTTTTCCCCAAAGCAAGACATTGCAGCAGCCTCAGCTTCTGTGACCTTGGAACACCTGTTCCCCTGCCATCCAACCCTGGAACCTATCTGATGCTCCCACACTAGAGAGATGGATTCCCTGTATCAGGCAGAGTTTGGACAAACTGTGGTCGTCACTACCAAAACCCTGATGATGCCTCTGCTTACCTTTCTGCTCAGCTGTTCCTCCTCTGTCCTAACCCAGCTCCTGCCACCTACTGCCCTTGATGATCAGAGTCTGCACAACCAACCAACCAATCAATCGCCAAGCAGTAGTCTGTAGTATGAACCTGTTCAAGCTCAAGACAGCAGAAATACCCTTGCAGATAGCATTATGTTTCTCCTGCTTCCAAGTCACATGGATTCCAGAACAAAGACAGGTCCTACAACAAACGATGGGGGGAGAGGTGTAGGCTCAGAGGTCAGGCATGTCTGCTGCATGATCATGAGGACAGGAGTTCAGATTCCAGCATCCACACAACAAGCAAGGTATCCCGTGCATGCCTGTAACTCCACGCCTCTGGGGAGGGGGTAAGAGGCAGAAGAAGCTGGGAAATCTATGTTTCCAGCTAGCCAAGAAGATGTGAACCCCTGGATAGACTGGTGCCTCAAAGGCATCAGTGGGGAGAGACAGAGGGGAAAACAGTCAATGCTGTCTTCTGTGCATGCAAAACAGCTGCACATACACACACGCATGCACTCTCACATACTATATGCATGCATGCATGCATACATACATACTACATATTAAATATGCCTTGTTTTCTAAAGGGGACAGGAATCTCACTCACTCATTGTTCTCATATAAACTTGCAGCAAGTAGGGTATCGTGTCCTTCTCCAGTCCCAGACCTAGAGGTGTTGACACCAAAGAGCAGGACAGAGATACTGAGCTGCTAAGTATGGATATAAAATACACAATAAATTCACTGCTTGGACCTTCAAGAATCCCATTAGGAAAATGTAAAACTATTTCTATAGACCTCAGAACCAAGGGTCTCATTCCTGGGCACCTCTAAAAAGTGATTTGAGTTTTTCATTTGAGACCATGTTGTGAAATTGCAAATTTTGAGTTTCTGAAGTTCTATTCAACAGTGGAATATCTTAGTAGATGATCTATGAAGGCAAAATTCTTGGTGATGGGTGGATTCGATCCAGTTTCTGATTGTCTAGCCAAGAAATCTTTTAATTTATAGCTTTGGATGCAAATGTGTTCATTGACAATTGGATATAGAAAGTAAACACGGAAGAAGCAGAGCTTTGCTGTACAAGCCTTCAGAGACCTGGGACCACCATTCTGACGCTCCTCAATAGACATGGGCCATGAAGGACGAAGATAAGGAGACAGAGGCAGGAAGGATATGAGTTCAAGGCCACCCTGGATCACGACAAACCTGACTCAAAAGAAAATAGTAATAAAAGCATGTTTGCTTTCAGTCCATTCAGAGCGCACAGCTTGGTCTGTTTTTCTTTTTACAGTTCTTATTATTCTGTGTCTTAGCCTTTCTTTCAAGATTACTAGCTAGGACAAGAGACAGGTCTTGAATAATTGAGAAAGTATCATTAAACAAAGTTGACTGAGCTAATAACTGAGTCAAGAAGAGTCATGAGAGGTGGAAATGACCCAAGGAAAAGGGATTTCTGTATAAGTTAGACTGGTCAAATTTTAAAGGGAGCTTGAGTCCTGGACAGATGTGAGAAGATCATTTTCAGACCTATATTTCAGAATAGGCCAGGTTTGTTTTATTGGGAGCAGCACATGTTAACTTGGTGTGATGTGAAGTTCTGGGAAAACTTGTTTTTATTTTTATTTTTTTTAGTGTTTCCATACTCTTGTTTTAAAATTTATTTATTTTACATCCAGACTGCAGTTTCCCACCCATTCCCTTCCCTCTTCCCCTTTGCCCCAATCCACTCCTCCTCTGTTTCAGTTCAGAAAGGGGCAGGCCTCCCATGGGTATCAACAAAGATGGCATATCAAGTTGCAGTAAGACTAAGCCACCTACCCTTGTATTAGACTGGGCAAGACAACCCAGGTGTGACAGCCCTGATCCCATTGTTAGGAATTCTCAAGCTACACAACTGTTACACATAGGTAGAGGGCTTAGGTCAATCCTGTGCAGGCTTCCTGGTTGTTGGTTCAGGCTGTGAGTTCCTAAGGGACAGATTAGTAGTTTCTGTAGGGTTTTTGTGGTGTTCTTGACCCCTCTGTCTCCTACAATCCTTCGCCTCTTTTCGCAGGGATTCCCTGGGCTCAGCCTGATGTTGGCTGTGGGTCTCTGCATCTGTTTCCATCAGCTGCCGCATGGAGGCTCTCTAATGACAACTGGGATAGTCACCAATCTGATCACAGGGGGTGGCCAATTCAGGCTACATAGCTACTATTGCTAGGGGTCTTAGCTGGGGTCATCCTGTAAATCCATGGGGGTTTGTGAAACTTTTACTAGATACAATTTAGTGAGAGACTTTCATGGAATAGTTGATGGTAGGTAGGAAACATAATCGCTTCCTGGTGTTCCATAAGGGATGGATAAAAAAGAATCCTACTTTTCAAAGGTCACAAACCCAGAGGTTGGAGGAATGGCTCAACAGTTAAGAGCACTTACTTCTCTTCCCGAAGACAGAGGTTCAGTTCCTAGAACCACACTGGGTGGCTTATAAGCACACCATAACTCCACTTCCTGAGGTCATCTATTTTTTGGTTTGTGTGGACAACTGTACTCATGTCCTACCAACCCCCACATACTACAATTAAAAATTCCTTCCATGGACAATAACGAAGCTCCCAAAATAGTGCCACCAGCTGCTGCAAGGTATTCATTGAGAACATGAGCTGTGTGGAGGAGAGGTCTCAACATTTAAATCATGACAGACGTACATCGATCATCTCAGGCTGAATCTGAGATGTGAGCCAACAGGATGATGCTCATGATGACCTGAGGGTCACAGATGTAGCTTCATGATTATAGTTACAGCTAGACCAAGAATCCTGACCAGGGTTCATTATCCACTGGCTTTGAGCTATTACTGTGAGGTTTACTATGAAGCTTACAGTGTAGCTTACAGTGAAGTTACAGTGAGGCTACGGTGAGGGTTTACAGTGAGGTTTACAGTTAGGCTACAGTGAGGTTTACAGTTAGGCTACAGTGAGGTTTACAGTTAGGCTACAGTGAGGTTTACAGTTAGGCTACAGTGAGGATACAGTGAGGATACAGTGAGGTTTACAGTGAGGATACAGTGAGGATACAGTGAGGTTTACAGTTAGGATACAGTGAGGTTTAGTGAGGCTACAGTGAGGTTTACAGTGAGGCTACAGTGAGGTTTACAGTTAGGCTACAGTGAGGTTTACAGTGAGGATACAGTGAGGCTACAGTGAGGTTTACAGTTAGGATACAGTGAGGTTTACAGTGAGGCTACAGTGAGGTTTACAGTGAGGCTACAGTGAGGTTTAGTGAGGATACAGTGAGGTTTATAGTGAAGCTTACAGTGCACCTTACAGTGAGGCTTATAGTGTGGCTTATGGTGGCTACAGTATGGCTTACAGTGAGATTTGCAGTGAGGCCACAGTGAGGCAAAAAGTGAGGCTTACAGTGAAGCTTACAGTGCACCTTACAGCCAGGCTTATAGTGCAGCTTACAGTGGCTACTAGTAGGCATCCATCGTGAGGCTGGGTGGTGAGTGTCTGCAGCAGTTGCAAAAGTGGCTCCACTTACACTGGAGTCAGCAAGCATCCCAAGGACCAGCAGCTCCTCTCTGCAGCTCCTCTCTGTGTCAATCACCTCTGGGGGCTCAGAGATGCGTGACTCGAACTCCATCTGAAGGCCATAGAAGCATCCATAGGCAGCCCACACAGTTGCCCACATTAAACCCATCACAGGGAAGGGCCATAAACGGTCCTTGGGTTCCTGTGGACTCCACTGGACTAGAAACATCAGTCCGATCTGGATCCAGGGTTGTACCTCAAGCCTACAGGAAGCTTCGTGAGAGCTGGCAGCACATGGCCAGGATTGGTGCACAGTTTTCCATTCTCCTTCTGTCTGCCATTTCTTTATCACTTTAGGCTTACACCGTATGAAGGTGATACGGTCAGTCCCCCAGCAGAGGTGGAAGCACTTCACTTCCAACGGCAGATTTCCAGAGCTGGAACGTAAGCTGACACTGAGGGTGGGGTCCCTGACTTGGCACCTGCTGCCAGGTGCCTGGAGGTCCAGTTTGGGTAAGCCTCCAAGCTCTGAGACTCTCCCTGCCTCAGACTGGCAGACAGTAAACTTAGGTCCTCCTTCTGAGGAAGACATAACTCCTGATGAGCTTGGACTGATCACTGAGAAATACATCAGACCTTCAGTAACTAAGCTCAGCTTTTATGATTGTTGCCAGAGTAAGGACCCCACTTTGCCTTTATAAGACCCCTGTGGTATAGACACTGCACCCTCTGTTTTTCACTTAGCAAAATTGAGATTCAGAGAATTTTATTGCTCAGGGTACCTTAGCAAATGCTGAACAAGACTCTTCCACAGAGAATGAGGCAGCCATGGAGCTGGAAAGTTCCTCATGTCTGATGAGCACCTCGTGGCACGCTCAGAACTGAGAGAAGCCAGGCCCCAGTTTGAGCACCTTGTTCTTTCCCAGAAGAAAAATGGCTAGGTCCCTGATGAGGGGAGAAACCTAAGCCCTACCCCCTGAGGTTTCACAAGGACCCCGGTGTGAAGAAGATGCCCAATGGTGAAAAGATGGGGGTCTCACAAAAGGGCGCTGGGGAACCCTGGACTTTCATGCAAAAGAATGAAACCTTACTCTGATATTTTAAGAGAACCCCAGATGGATAAAGGATGCAAAGGCAGTCCCATAACTGTGCAATCCCTACAAGAAGCTGCAGGCTAATGCCTGTGGCATCATATGGACAATGTTTTTCATAGTAAGCGTATGCAGCTGAAGTAACATTCACAAGTGGGCTTATATGAAACTCAGAGCTTCTGTGTGGCCAAGCAATAGTCTACCGAGTGGAAAAGAAGTCTGCCCAATGAGAGAAGGTTTACCAGCCACACATCTGACGAGAGGAGCTAATCTTCGCAGAGGAAGATCTACAAGCTAAAGGGAAAAGATCAAATGAGCCAGCTGAACAATGGGCAGAAAGCTTTAAAGAAGACTCATGATGGCTACAAGGTACATGGGAATGAAAACAGAAACCTCAGTGAGATGTCCCCCTTTTCAGACAGACAATTGTTATTATACAGGAAATGATAACACATGTTGAAAAGATGTGGGATGCACCCTTATGTACTGCTTATGTAGGCATGCAGAGTAATGTAGTCTCTACTGGAAGCATCACGGAGGCTCCACATGAATTTAAAACCCAAATGCATAGCCATGTGATCCAGCCTGGGTGTAGGCACTTATTTTACCCAAAAGAATTAACATCCAGGGCTGGGGAGACAGGTGCTCAGATGGAAGAGCGCTTGCTCTGTAAGCATGAAGAACCTGAGCTTGGATCCCTACTATCTGTGTGGAAAGCCAGCACTGTGGCACGGGCCTGTAAGCCCAGCAGAGGGGAGGCAGAGATGGGAGGAGCCCTGGAGCTCACTGGCCGGCTGGTCTAGTGGAAATGGTGAGCTCCAGGTTCAGTCAGAGACTCTGTCTCCAAAAGAAAGGTAAAGAACAACCTTGGTAGATAACCAGTGTTGACCTATGGCCTCCACAGAGTGCACACACATGTGTGTGCTCTCTCACACACACATACTCACACACGCACATGCACGCATACACACACACACCACACATGTGTGTGCTTGAATTAAAAGCAAGTTCTTAAAGTAAAACTGATAACCACACATTCATTTCAAGCACCATGACTCTACAGCCTAGACACCATAGTGGCCAACTGCTCCCTAACAAAGGAATGGGTGAAGGACATGTGCCATGTGTGTACCAGGAAAGAGTATCCAGTCTCAATAAAGAAAAAGATCCTGGGGCATGTCACACCTTGTATGCACCTTGAGAGACTTAGACTGAATGAAATAAACCTGTTACAGAAGAACAGCTGGTACATAGCTCCTTGGATGAGGTTCCTAAAGCAGCCAACCTCAGACTAGAAGACAGCAGGATGGTGGGAGCCAGAAGCAGGGGGAAGAAAAGGAGCCCTGTTGTTTAGTAGGCTCACCTATGGTGCTGATCATTGACAGTTGTGCATTTCCAAGATCTGATAATGGGGAGATCTCATCCTAAGTATTGTCATGGAAAGCAATCTACAAAACTGCTTTCTTCCTGTTCACTCTTTGTTGGGGTACTCTTCTGACCTGCTGTCAATTTCTTGCTAAAAGATACCATAATTTCTTCCTTCTGAAGCTCCTTGTTGGAATAGCTGGCCCAGTGTCACGAGGTGTTTCAATATCTCTTTAATGGGAAGTCCTCGGGTTGTTGAGAACTGTGGTGTCAGTGTTAGTGATGGGGTCTCGGAGACATGTGATACCCCATCCCATGTGTTCTGCATGTTATCTGAGCCCAAATTCTCCTTACCTCAAAGTTGCTGGACACCACTTGTGACATTGCATCTTCAAGTTTGCATCTTCCATTAGAGACAACAGAAGAACCATTTGGAGCAGTACAGGGGAAACTAGACAGAGCTAGTCCCCACCTTTGGATTACCATAAAACTACCAACCAGATACTAAAAATGTAGACATATGTATGCTTCACTACTTTTTCTAGTTTATCTTTTCAAAAGATTTACTTATTTTATTGAAGGCTTACAAATATTTTTAGGCTATATGTATATAAATTATACTGTGTATACCTGGTATCCTTGGGGTCTAGAAGAGGGCACTGGACAACCTCAGCAGTTGTGAGCTGCCATGTGGGTGCTGGGAACTGAATCTGTGTCCTCTGCAAGAGCAACAAGTGCTCTTGACTGCAAGCCAATGCTCCTGTGTGCTTATTATTTGTGTAAGGAAAAGGATCTTGTCTTTGTGTGTGTGTGTGTGTGTGTGTGTGTGTGTGTGTGTATGTATGTACTTCTGCTATGTGAAAGCATTATCCTTAATTGCTGACCCTCCTTCCACAGTAATTTGCTGCAAATCAACTGCTCAGTCTCCTGTCAATCAAAGCCATGCTGGGGGTTCTCCTTCCTTTTGGATGGGATTTTCTGCTCCAGTCTGAAGACAGGAAAAAAATAGACAAGAGGAGACATCTAATTTTATCATCTGAATCATGCTTGCCAACAAAGGGGAAATACCTGCCTGTTTATATTTTTATTTTCCCCTCCGGCGCTACCTAGACAAGAAAATAACCAAAATAAATATTTTCCATTAGCCTCTGGCATAAATCATGATTCTCTGTGACAGGTTCCTCAGCGGCACACACACCTGTGACAATATTTGTGGCAGTGTTTGTTGAGTGCTTATTGATTGTCAGACACATTTAGAAGTGTTTGACATGGTTGTTTCCACGTGATTGTTATGACATTCTTATAAAGCAGACATTATCATCGCTGTGCTGTGTCTGGAAGATCAGGGCATTGCAGAGACAAGTGATGGAGCCAGCTGTGTCTCTGTCCATGTAGCCAGATTAAACTTGCACTGTTGGAATCTACCTTTGTGATGGATGGCTGGAACCCCAGCAGTTGAATTAAGTGTGCACCTCTTGGAAAATTATATTCACCATCAGTAACGATGGCACCAGAAATGATATAAACTAACAATAGCAGGGGCTGAGCTGGAGAGATGGTTCCTACTAGGATGGGGCTGGGGTGGGATAGAAGCTAGCTGGTAGATGTAGAATACACTTTAAGATTTGGATAACCACAGGATGTTAGGTCAGACACAAGAGTGGCAGTGGATGGTTTTCAAAGGGTCTAATAACAGCTAATTTGTCTCTGGATTGCAACATTTTAGTTCCCTGTAATTGTGAAGTTCAGTCATTTAGTCTTCTAGAATCTTTAACATAGGTACCGTCTCTCTCTCCCTCCCTTCCTCCCTCCCTCCCTCCCTCCCTCCCTCTCTCCCTCCCTTCCTCCCTCCCTCTCTCCCTCCCTCCCTCCCTCTCTCTCCCTCCCTCCCTCTCTCCCTCTCTTCCTCCCTTCTTTCCTCCCTCATTTTTCTCTTTTTGCTGAAATTTCAGGGGTCTAGGGTTTCCACCCTGTGGACTTCCCCTTCCTATAAAGACACTCGGCTCTGAGGTTCCCTGTTGCTAATTCAGTTCAAAAGCACACCAACCCAGAGCGCCCCTGAAGGGGCCTGATCCCTTGACAAGTGATGGGTCGTGGCCAGAGGACTGCCAATCAGATCATGTAATCCCTGCGCACCCCCTGCCCCCGCCCCTGTCAGGTCAGATAATCCCCTAGCACAGACTGGAACCTAGCTGTAGTAGATTCTTAGTGGTTGGCTTTTAATAATTACTTCAACCACTTGTGGAAAGTAGATGGCATCCAGTAAAATTACTTTTTGTGTAATCACCACTCAGATTTTGACTACCACTAACATTTTGCATATTTATTCCATACCCATTTTTAAAAATTATTTCAAGTAAATAAAACAAACATTTGGGGTATAAACAATTCAATATACATCTTTTTGCAAAAAAAGGGAATCTGGGTGGTGGACAACTCAAGAATAAAGACTCTATGCTTTTTATACAGATCTTTTCCTGTGTAAGAACATCAAAATGAATATTTTCTTATGTCACCTAACTTTCCTAATTGTTAAAACCTTGGTACCCACAGTCAAATCTCGGACTGCAGCTTATATGCCACCCATGACAGTTGTGAGTAGGTTGGAAAGGGCTCGCCCCCAACCACTCCCCAGTTCCAACACACAACACTGCCAACTGGCAGGAGTCAGCAGTCCCACAGGGGTCCACCTTTTAGGCTTGGCTTTTGCTCCCTCCCCACATCCAGGATCCAGACACTCTGCATTCTAAAAGTTGGACCAGTGGGCTTGATTGGATGTAGTGTACCTATCTTTGAGCTACTTCTTAAGTGATTCTAAGAATCATACTCTGCTTGCCCCTTTGTTAGGAAAGCAAGGGGTGATGACTCCATTAAGTTTGACCAGTACTCTCCACAGATAGTCAGAGGTCCAGTCCCCTCCCATCCCCTCCCCAACACACCTTGTAACCAGCAGGTGATCCCCAGGGGACCTTTAGTGCCATTTTAATAATCAAATCTGTCTTAGCCACTTTTGACATTTTCCAAAGCTAATTATTTCCCATGCACAGGAACAAGAGCCAGATTACTGTCAGGCCACTGGAAGGACTGGTGGGCAGGAGGCGGGGCCTCAGGGAAGGTGAGCTTGTCTATCTCTTGCCAATTCCGGACCCACAGAAGTTGGGTGAAGGAGACGCCCTCCTCTGGTCTGATGCGTCCTCCTAGAAGCAGTCAATGCTGGAAGCAGGCACTGGGGAGTGCTGCTGAGTGCCAAGCTGCCCCTTTGTTCATGGCTGAAGACACAGCTCTTTATTTTACTTTTCCTTTCATTTTCCAGGCCCCATGAATTATTTATTTGTTATTAAACCCAACTGAATGAGATTTCAAAGGCGATAAAAATTGCCCAAGTTCAAATAGAACCAAATCACCACTAGAGTTCCAACTAGCCCACATACGCAGGCTGCTAGTCAAGGGCCCCAGGGCATCCCTGAGTCTGCCAGTCACCAGGTTCAGAGAATACAGGGCTGAGACTACTGTCTCGCTTCACCAGGATCCACTGTCCCGACAGAAGGCAGAGAGCCCAGCCACTATGGGGAAAGCTCTAAGCTCAGCATTCACTTTTCTTTAATGTAATTAACAGATCTGGAGAAAGAGCTCAGTGGTTGAGAACACTCACCGCTCTTATAGCGGATTCAGGCTCGTTCCCAGCACCCATGCCAGGCAGTTTAGAACCACTTGTAGCTCATTCCATGGAACTGATGCCAACTGTTGGCCCTCACGTGCAAGCATGTGGTATACAGAGACTCACATAGGCACACACATTACTATCCTCTCTGTGGGATGTAATGGGGGGTTGAGATTTGCTTTTGTGATATTTAAACCATTCTAACTGACGTGTCCCTCAGTCACATATTAAATGCGTGCGTGCATGTGTGTGTGTGTGTGTGTGTGTGTGTGTGTGTGTTTGTGTGTGTAGAGTGAGTGAGTGATACAAGCATTTAGGATCTATTCGTTCAGCAATTTCCAAAAATACACCACATCATTGCTAACTGATCACTTCACCGTGCAATAGGTCACCCAGGTTTACTCCTCTTAACTAAAACCACTCCCTTGGATTGATCCTGTCCACCTACTTGCTACAGACCCCCAGCCTCTGGCAGCTGTTATTCTACTCATTGCTTCTAAGACCATGATGTTTCTGGGTTCTGCATAGCAGCGAGGTACTCAGAGTTTTCATTTCTATGTCTAGTTAATCCCTTTAATGTCCTCCAGGTTTGTCCATGTTGCACCAGCCATAGAACTGCCTTCCTTTGCGTGGTCTAATAATATTCCAGAGATTTCTGTATCGTGGCCTAGTTTGCTTTTGGTGTCTGTGGTAAAACATTGACCAAAATCAGTGTGAGGCGGAAGGGGCTTCTTTGGCCTAGAGGTCATAGACTATGATCAATTGAACCCAAGGAAAAGACGAGAGGCAGAAGTTGAAGCCGAGAGCGTGAAGGAAAGCTGCTTAAGGGCTCGCTTTCTTTGGCCTGTCTGCTACCCTTCTTACACACTCCAGCCCACCTGCTTAGGGATGACATCACCCACCGAGGGCAGAATTCTCCAGCACCAAGCAGCAATTAAGAACATATTCAGTAGAATGCCCATGGGCCAATCTGATGAAAGAAATTCCTCAATTGAGGGTCCCCCTTTTGGGGGACTCTAGTTTATATCAAGTTGACAACAACTAACCTACAAGATTTAAATCTACCTGTGCATGCCCCCACCTGGGTCCTGAAAACGGTGAACATGAAGGTACAGATATCTCTCTATATTCTCATCCCGTTTCTGTGGAGCTCACCGAGTACACACTCTGCTGTGGGCATGCTAGGTCCCACACCAACTCACTGATAATCTTTAAAGCAAGCCGCACACTCTTTTCCACAGCAGCTGAACTAATTCACATTCCCAGCAATGGGGTGCAAGGCTTCCCTTGTCCACCTCCCAGACAGGAAATGTCATCTCCTTCCCTAGTCCAATTTTCCTGGTGGAGCCCATCACTAGCAATCTGCTTCCTTGTGTGTCTGCTCTGAGATCCATTTTCCCCATCCTTGCCCTTGTTAGCACCCAGTCAAAGGTCCCTTTCTTCCAGCTCTTATTTCCTTTTGGTAGCTATGCCCTTGCTCTCTGGTCCCCTGGGGTTAGGTTGGTTCTGGTTTACTCTTGGGTGTCAGTTATGTATCATCTTCTTGGGGACCATATCTTTCTGGACTATTCTAACCACAGCGTGCCCTGCTTCATGCTTCACTGCCTTCCATTTCCTGTGATATCAGTCACTGATTTAGATGTTTTTTGTCTACCTCTTGGGTTGAACCTTCTCAAACAGAATGGATGGCTGAGGAGAGTTCAGCATCTAGCACAGCACAGAGAACACAGCAGTTGGCGGCAGGCTTGCTGGGCCCCTTTGCCAGAGTATTAACCACGCTGCTCACCCCAGAGAACTAAGTGCCTGATCCACAGCTAACAGATACACACCAAGGACCGAACAATTCTGAGTGACAGGAGGACAGTGGGCAGGCTGTCTCTCTGTGCCCACATGTAAGGAACTGAGCCAAGGAGGGACCATAGACACACAGATGTGATTTTTACAGTGAAACATTTTCCTTGGTGTTTTCTAGGGGTTAAAGAAGGAAGAGCTGGCTCTGGGATACGCACAGTGCTTTCTGAATGAAGATATCTGTGGACAAAACACCTGCATGAGCAGGATTCAGTAAGCCATCCTTTTCTCGTCCCCATGGGGCAGTGCAGGTGGGATCTTAAAGACTCTGAGAATTAACATAGCTACATGGGTCATAGCTAAACCTCAGATAATATGGAGGATGGGTGGGCAGTTTGGAAAGGCAGCATGGGAGTCACCGTTGCATGCTGGCGTTAGCTGAGTAGTGGCTCACAAGGCAGAGTTGAGACTCATCACTTAAATCCCTGAGAGGAGCGGTCCTCCAACAGGGATATGGATGAAGTGGTGCCCACTGGAGAGCCATGGGTAACCATCACCAACTGCCATAATCCAGCCTTCACTCAGACAGAGCTAGACACCAGCATGGCTGTCGGTGGACCATCCAGGCGTGTCCTGTAGGGCTAGGTGTGAGAGGCTCTGGCTAGATCTTTAATTAGAACACTTCTATTGCACACTTTGTTGCTATCAACCCTACAGGTGTTACCATCCAACAAAACCTGGAGATGCAGATCCCCCAGCCTGGGTCTTGCTCCTCCCCGAGCCTTTACACACACTCTGATACCTTGGACTAGCTGCCAGGAAATAGAGGGTGGGATAAAAGTCAGTCTTCCTTTGAATGGTCATGCCTATTCTTGGTGTTGCCTTCTGGGTGAATTCTTCATAGGTTCAGAGTTTCTTCACTTGCAAAGCTCCAATCTAGAGGACTCTGGGGAAGCTAAAGGGCTTCTCAGCAACTCCATTGTGCCCTCCATCCCAACCACCCAGTCCATTCACAGTGGCACAAGACTCTGAGCAGCCATGGGCACTCAACAATACGACCATGGAGCCCTCGTCATCAGAACAATCTAGCAGGGGCTGTGAACGTGAGGTCCACCATGGGTATTGCACCCGACACTGACAGAACGCTTCAGGAAAAACTCATTAGTCCTCTTGGCTGTGCATCATGCGTGGCCAATTTTCTAGCCACTGACAAATGATCCTCATAAAACATGACTGAATTTTCCAGGAAGCAAAATCTCTCAAGGTCTAGACAAAATACCAGGGCAACTTCACCCACTAATCCACTAGATGAGGCGTTCTTCCTAGCAGCATCCTTCAGCTGGGAGTGAAGCGGGTTGTGAGTGATGTGTGGGGCCACGTGGACCTGCAGGTGGTGAAGGAGGACCAGAGAAGGGGTGTGCATGACATTCAGTGCCAACCAGAGAGGAAGCCTTCAGCAGAGGCTTCTCAAGTCCAGGAAAGGGGTGCATCATGCTTAAATACCACATGTTCGATCCAATTATCTCCTCAGAGAGCCACTGACTTCTAAACTCACTTCTTCCCATAAAGAAGCCCAGATGCTTTTTGTTGTTGTTGTTTGTTTTTGGAGACAGGGTTTCTCTGTGTAACAGTCCTAGCTGTCCTGGAACTAGCTCTTGTAGACCAGGCTGGCCTCGAACTCACAGCGATCCACCTGCCTCTGCCTCTCGAGTGCTGGAATAAAGACATGTACCACCACCACCTGGCTAAAGCCCAGATGTTATAGGAAAACATAATACTGTAAAGACAGTGAAAATATGGAGTCACTTCCTGTGTATCTTCAAGGAAGAGGGGATGGAAAGATTCTAGATTCAGAGGTGGTCAGGAATCAAGGAAGCTGGTTTCCAGGAACAATAGGGCAGGTAAACACATGAACTCACAGTTACTATGACAGAATATGCAAGAATTTCACAATCTCCACCCAGAAAAAAATCCTAACCTGGGAAGTAAGGGGGCATGAAATCCAACTGCCAGCCGAGGTGCTATTAGCATTTTTTAATTCCTGAGAGAGGGAGACTCAATCTTCTTTAAAGATATGGCCCTTCATAGGTTGATGATATGCAAGAGAAGTATCATCATAGCTGGAGCAATGCAAAATGAACTCCAGTAGGGCGGGGGGGAGGAGAAATTTTATTGTCTGTTGGGAAGGGATGGAGGGTACAGAGGGTGTTAATGGAAGGATTTGGGGGACATGTTCAAAATATGTAGGAAATTATTAAAAAGAATTCTAGAAAAAAGACACAAGGGAAAGGATGGGATATGTAGACTGAGCCCCCCGTTCAGAGGGGGCTGGCCCTGAGCCCAGCAGGCAGGAACACCTCTCTGCAATCTTCACTCTGTCTCTTTGGAGCAGTTGCCTGAGCAGTGGCCACTTAGGGACAGAAATGACATGAGTGGAGAGCTCGGGGGGGATGAGATTAATTGGGTCTGCCCGGTGATACTATGGGGCTGGCCTCTAACAGGTAAATCCCAACTTCAAAGGCCTACTCAGTTATCCTTACTGGTGCTGATTAGGATGGACAGAGTTGTCTTTCATAAAATTCTGTGGATGGCTTGAGTTGGCATGGCTTTAGAGACCAGTGTTGAGCAGTGTAACCCCAGGAGAGAAACACAAATCTTGAGGGGACAGGAGTTAGATGGGAAAGAGGGGTGAGGAAAGAAAGAGGATTAGCACACCCTGCACTAATCCACTTGTTCTACAATCGCAGGTATGAATGTGCAGAAGCGAAAGGCATGTCCTGAGGAAGATACCACAATAAATGAAGCATGCTTCACACTCCATTGGAGAAGACTACGTGAGGACAAATAGGAGCCACACACAGAAATATTAGGTAACCATCAGACATGAGAATGTGTAGCCAGATGAAGGGTTTCTGTGGAAGCCAAGCAGGATCCAGAGGGAGGGCTTCAGGGAAACTGTGTCCGTGTACAAAGAACTCACAGTTTGGAAACCTCAGAGCCCTGACAACCTGATTCTGGGGAGACTTTCATTATCAAGATCCAAGGGGCTGGAAGCACAGTGAGGAGACAGAAAACAGGAAGTCAGTGTTGACTGTGGGACTGAGTCAGGCCAGAGGAATACTGGCAAAATACACAGACACGCTGAGATCTCAGATGTGCCCTCAAGGAAAAGAGAGCAGCTTATGGGGCTTGGTTTGTTGTGTCTTTAAAACCATAGGTTCCTTTCTAATCTGACATATCTTCCTTTGCTATACATCTGCATGGCCAAAGGCCCTGCTTTGTTTGACTCTTTTCTCTCTGTGCTCTGTCCCACATGTGTTCGGAGGAAGAGAACTGTAATAAAGAAGGAAGGAAGGATGGAAAGGAGACAGAGCTGGGAGGAAAGAGAAATAAGAAAATAACAAAGCCAATGCATATTGCCTGAGCTTAGGCGGGTGCTCCCATGCCGAGTGCCTCAGGTCATTTTCTGTGGGTCTCTCTGGACTGCAGGGGAAATGACACAGAGGCAGCTAAACACCAAGTCACATATGATGGTGGAGTAAAGAGCAGGATGAAACTGAACAGGCATCTTAAACACCTGACCCGAACCAGAAGGGCCAAAGGAAGCCCAGCCTCCCAGGAAGGGCAGGTGGTGTTCGGGGGAGCTTTCAGCTAAATGGTGGAAGATGGGAGTCCAATGACAGACAGTGGAAGACTGAAGATACAAAATGATCAGACCATGGGAGAGAAATGAGGGACAAAGCAGAGAGGGGAACACTGAGCGGCCCATTTCACTGAAGAGGGCTAGGAGAATGCCCAGTTACAGAAGGGGTGCCTCATACACTGGGAAGGAACATGTTTACGGCACAAGTAACTTGGGTACACCCTGGAGACCACAGTGCTCGTTGCTATCAGTCAATACAGGTCAGAGGGCAAGTCTATTCTGAGCAGGTGTGCAATCATCCACAGAGATGAAGAAGACACTCAGTGGGTGGCTGCCATGTGTGATAAGGCTGAGAGGGACTCTGAGACCTGCTGGTACTGCCCAAGAAGCCACCTTGGGTTGGATGGAGGTCGCTCTGCCAGTGGGGAGCCATGTAGCTTTGGAGAACGGCCTGACTCTTAGTGGAGCCCCGTGGAGAGGTAAAGGAAGAATCTAGGCTTGGGGATCAGGGAGAGGTAGGCTGGTGGCAGATGGACAGATGGCCATCATCCCGGGAAAGACTGAAGATGGGGAAATGTTTCTATGTGGAACAAAAGGAAAGTATTTTTTTCCTCTCTAAAGGCCAAGGACTGCTTGAGAAGATAAGAGCAGGAAACAGGAATCGAGAGAACAGATGGGCCTAAATTATATGTAAGGACATTATAATTTGGAGACTTAATGACAGACATTTTATTCACTGAGTTTTCTAAGAGTTTTGTAAGGTTATAAAAAATAGCAATTCTGATTATAAAATATCCTACTACTCTGGAGTTTTGTGCTTCTTTATTCTAGTCTGATTGAGTTTATTCCTTACCACAAATTCTAAACTTAAACATTTCCCCGGAATACTCAAAGCCTCTCACTCCCCAAATCCATAGTACCCCCCGAAGAGTTAGTTCCCTTTAACATTGTAGGATATATCTCCTTTTCAGAAGACAGATCTTAAGAATGGGGCTCAGCTAAAGTCTGATTTCAGAGTCCCTGCTGCCTGTCTCTCACGTCAGTATTGTCGGGTCTACTCTCTTGTCACCTCTCCAGTCTTCCATCACAGCAAATCTGGTCCCGGTTTGTCACCACCATGCCTCAAGCATCCATGGCTGTCCCTCAGCATCCATCAGCCCGCTCACCTCTTTCCCTCCAGGCCCCAGCTGGTGCCCAATAACACTAAAGTTCTCAAATAGAGGCAACATAGTTGCTTCCTCTCGCCAAACCCCCTGCCCCATTCTGCCTACAGTGGCCTCCTGATGCTCTGCTGTATACTGGGGCCCTTGTGACCGTGGACTTTGCATTGCTTCTACATTTTGGGGGATTCCCTTTCCCCAGATAACCCATGGCTGACACCTTGTTTCCCACAGATTTTGAGCAAGTGTGAGTGCTGATTTGAGCATTTTAAAGCATTTTCCTAGACTGTGCATATTCACTTCTTGTGATTTTTTTCCTCTTTAACACTATTTAACATATGAAGATTTTCTGCTTTTTTTAACATCAATTTGATTATTTATTTATGTATATATGGGGATCCACGGCGGTATGTGCACATTTGTGTCAAGTGTCAGGGGTACTGGCTCCCCTGGAGCTAGAGTTACAGTTGGTCATGAGCCTCCTGTTGGCAACTGAACTCTACAAAATCAGAATGCGCTCTGACCCACCCAGTGTCAGCCCTTCAGTCGTTGCCACAGGGTTGGCCTTGAACTTGATGTGTCAGTGAAGATGACCTTGAACTTCTGATCCTTCTGTTTCCACCTCTGTAGTGCTGGGATTACAGTCCTGTGTTCTCCACCATACCTGGTTTCTGTGGTGCTGGGGATCAAATGTGCATGCTGGACAAGAGCTCTGTCCCAGAGATACTCCCAGCCCCTGCATAGAAACCTGCTTAGTACCTTGTTTGTTTACTTATTTTCAGATGCTACGGTTAGAACTCAAGACTGATGAAGGCAAAGGTTTTCATGGCTGCCTCCAAAGTTCTTAAATAGCTCCTGGTACCTAGCACATACTTGGCCCTCAATCAATATGTATTTGTGAACAACTGGTGCATGAAGAATGCCCCAGCTTGTATTTGGTGTGCACTGGCATTGTCCAACCTGTATGCACGAGGCGAAGCCATGCAGAAAGGAGATCCTGATGTCCTCTGGGCTGAATGAGTTCTGTCTTTCAATCGATCAAGCCATCACTTTATTACAGTTTTTTAGTTTGTGCCAAATAAGATCCTCTACCTTACCATTCTTCCCTCAGATCTGTAGTCTCTCCTGTCTCCACAGGAGGAGTGCCAGGGCCGTCACCTACCAGGGCCATCATTTACAGAGCAAGTCTGAAGCGGTGTGTAGCTCCTGTTCTGTTGTCTGCGGATGTCTGCGAGGAGGCCTTTCTGTCAGCAAACATCCTCAGCTCCCTTCACAGAAGCCAAGGGGAGTGACATGGGACACAGCCATCTTCCATCCTCCTAGGTTGGAGCCTGCAGGTGGGAGAGCCACACAGTCTCACCTTTCTTTCCCTCTTGGCTCCACACTCCTCACACTGGCAGATAGGGCTAAGCTCAAAATGGGGCCCTCTGTAGAAGCCACGCTGCTTCCAGGATGATATATGAACAAGGTTGTTCAATCACCTGCCCAAGCCATGAACACTATGTTGATTTAAAAAACGCTCAAGAATTATTAAGGATACGCCATGACTGAGTGCAAGGGATGGGGTGGGGGTAGAGTATTCTGTGATCTGCTTCCAGTGAACAAAGTTGAAGTAAGCTAGGACAACTTGGGAGAAGGGACCTCACAGAGAGACAGCACCTTCTCCTCTAGCCTCACTGTCCTCTGTCCCCTCCCTCACAGATCATTCCTGATGACAGAAGCCCGGTGCCCTAGCATCAAGAGGAACCCATATGTCCAGGTAGTGGGGCTCACACTGCAGCCACGTGACAGCATGTGGGCCCCGCACCCAGCCAAGCTTCGGGGATTGCACTGCTGTGTTTGCTGTCAAAGTTCTTCTTCCCTTCCAGAGGACAAGTGAGCACCTTTAAAGAGTGTTTCTAGAACAGGAAATGCAGAGTAATCTGACAGGCATGTCTCAGCCTCTGAGATGCAGGTTCAGTGCCACTGGATGGCCCAGGTACCCCATGCAACACAGATGTAGGGAGGTCGGGCCATGGTGAGACTCAAGTGGACAGACTCCATGAGTAGGTCACACTGTTGAACTAAGAGGCAGGAAGAGAAGGTCCGAATGGCCCAGAGCATGCCATGAGATGTGGGGACATGCCACTACCACAGGTGAAGCCGATTCTGTCCCATCCATGAACCACTAAAGGCGTGGCACAAGGTATAATTCAATTTGACCTTCAACAGTCTTGCTACTTAAACCATGCCCACTCACCATGATCCATTGCTATAAACTACAAGTTGGGCAAATACCAGGTGCCCTCTGTGCTTAGGTCGGGCTTAGCTTCTGTGCAGTGTGCATCCTTGCAGCAGTGGGAGTGTGTGGATGACAGAAAAACCAGAAAGGGATTCTCTCCCTCCCGGGAGAGGAGAAGAGGAGGTCTGAAATGAGCGGGAACAGGGGCAACAGACCGTATCTGATATGAAAGTTGAAGGGGAATCAGTTAGGTGTAAAGGCTAATGGGGGGCTTGCAGAGCAGGAAGATCAGGAGGAGAGAGGGGGGACACAGAAACGGGGTCTGCATGCAAATGCCGTAAAGAAAACTGTCCTTTGTGCTGTGGTTTAATAAAAATGCCCCCCTTGCCCTCTCATAGGCTCACGTGTTTTAAACATGTGGTCCCCAGTGGTGGTGCTGCTTGGGGGAAATTATGGGATCTTTTGGAGATGGGGGTCTTGTTGGAGTTAGTTGTCACTGGGGGTGTGGACTTTACATGTCTATAGTCAGGCCTCCTCACTTCCTGTTCTCTCCCTCTCCTCCTCTCTCTCTCTCTTTCTCTCCTCCCTTCTCCTCCTACTCTTCCTCCCTCCCCCTATTTCTCCCCGCCTCTCGTTCTTATATGTAGCTCAAATGTGGTCTCACTGCTTCTCGACTGCCAGGCTGACCTCAGCCTACTGCTGGCATGCCTTCCCCACCAGCGTGGACTTTATCTGTCTGGAAACTGTAAGCCAAAAGAAAACAATTGCTTTTGGGTCAGGGTAGTCTATCACATCAATGGAAAAATAATATACCTTCTAAGCTTATTTAAAAATATAATAAAGTCAGAAGAATGATGGTAGAAATTATTACTTAATCATAATTTCTCACCTAGCAATGTCTATTAATTTACAAGACTCTGTCTAGTGTTAGTGTTTACTGACCCACCAAGCTCCCATTAATGTGAGCTGTGATATTGATTTTCTTACAGAGTAAAGAATCTCTTGAAAATGGTTTTAATGATGATGTAATATTCCATTTTTAGATAGAACAAAATACCAAGAGATGGTATTATTACTTTCTCACCCAGAGGCATAGAATATGGGCCTCGCTCACACACACAGGTGGCTTCATGTTATTAGCTTGTTCAATGGACACCTGGCTGTTCTGGTAGAGAAACACCCACTGTGGTCTGTTACATCATTTTCTAGCAGAGGAGCTTGTGGGCTGATCCCAGCAGACTTTCAATCAAGTCCTGTAAAAAATGGGCTGTGAAATTATTTGCAACTTTCCGTTACCATGCGTGGCACTGAATGGCTACCACAGCAGAGGAGTCTATGTGCATATGATGGCGTGTTAAGACTCCCACTGTCTTCCTAGACTCAGTAATGTCAATCCTGCCAGTACCTGTGCAGTCAGTATCAGCTCAGCCATTACCTGAGCACCAAGGGACACCTAGCAGCACCCCCCAGCAGCTGGTGTTCCCTGTGTCCAGCCCGAGGCTTTAGAGCTGAGCTGAAGTCGGATCACCCCAGCCTTCTTGACGAATGTAGTATGGAGCTGCGGGCTTGTGTTCCCGCCGCCCAGCTTTCGGCCCGCCTAGCTAGCTTATGCCCCAAAATAACAACACACAAATTGTATTCTTTTAAGCACTGCCTGGCCCATTAGTTTCAGCCTCTTACTCACATCTTAACTAACCCATATCAATAATCTGTGTTTGTCAACACCACAAAGTGGTGTCTTACCGGGAAAAGATTCAGCATGTCTGACCTGATGGCTGGCTTCATGGCATCTGTCTCCCTGAGGAGAGGCACGGTGGTCTGCCTCAGAGAGCAGAGGCATGGCGATTTATTAACTCCCTTCCTAGCATTCTGTTCTGTCCTACTCTGCCCACCTAAGGGCTAGCCAATCAAATGGGCCAGACAGTTTCTTCATTAACCAATGAAATCAACTCAAACAGAAGACCCTCCCACATCAGGCAAACACCTGGCAGCCAGCTTCACAGCCCAGCGGTCAGGTACCCCAGGCTCCCTGGTCTATCTACATCAACCTGTTCTCCCCACATCTGCCTTTCCGAATGCTACCGTGTGTGTGCCAGAGAACCAAGGTCACACTCATGACAGGCTACAAATGGGAACCAGTGCATTCTGATCTGATTCTACAGCATATGGGGAATTTGTGCACACTCACAGCCCTAAAAATGACAATGTGTCCATGATAATACAAGCAGCCTCTTTCTCAATGAGTAAGCCCCCCACCATATATATAAAAACATGCATGCTTTGTACTTGTAGCTACGAATGTATTCATAAAGACATGATACAGTGTGTGAGAAAATATGTGTGTTCACTCATTTTTAAATGATTTTAATGGTGATACTTCTTTTGGGGGAACAGCAAGCAGTGTGAAAGCTTTTTACAGAAAATCTGCTCTGCTCTTTTAAAAAATATAAAAGCCATAGCACAAGAAAGACATATTCCAGATGAAAGGAGATTAAAGAGAAATGACAACCAAATGCACTGGGTTGCCCTGGATCAGATCCTGTGATGGGAACCACAGTTCATAGCATGCCGTAAAATAAGTAAAATCAGAATATGGATCCTAGATTGGATAATAATCTACCCATTAGAAACACTCCAGTTCTGGCACTGTGCCTCAGTAATAAGATGTTCTTTTTATTGGTCAAGTCCATATTTAGCATTTATGGTAAAGGGGAATCATTTCTACAGTTAAATTCAAAGTGTTAGTGAAAACAAAAAGATTTCCCAATACGCGCACAGAAAAAAGTAAGGCAGTGCAGCACGTAGGCTGGGTGGCCCTCTATGGGAGAGACCTCACAGCGTGCATTGTATGTTTATACAACTATTCTGGACACTGAAATTATATTGCAAGTCAAATCACACTGCAGAGGAGAAGCCAGATAGCATAGGCAGGGACCTGAAGACCACTTCCCTTCCAGCACAAGGGTAGCCCCTATTCTGTGTCACCTTAGGGACAAGCAATAAAACTCCTGAATACTGCTGAAAGCCAGGTGGTCTGTAATGCACCTTGCCTACCATCCTAGTGAGAACCCCCACCTGAGACTTCCATAGTACCCGTTTTTCCTCAGTATCACCTCGAACCACTCGTAAGGCTCACCATGCCCTGACTTGGGCAGTCCCCTTCAGCCGCTGATCCAAGAAGCACGAGGCCGGAATAATTTCTTATGATAGCTGCGCCTAGATCATCTGGCCTCACTCAGTATCCCTGTGACTAAACACCGTTGTCCTAGACATTAAGGGCAGCATTGCAATGCATGAAATTGAATAGGGCTTAGAATCACTCAGTATAAGAGATCTCTATTTTGAAGTTTTAAGCCTTAATAACCAAGCTAAGAATGGTTGAAACTGCTATGATTACAATCGTATAGAAACGAAAACAAACTGCCAGACTATTAATATGGCTCTCCACGAGAAGCTGGCTCTCATCTCCTTTCATTTCCGCTTCCTGGGTGGGTGAACGTTTAGAGTGTTTGAGACTTGTCTCGGGAGCGAGCTGCTCATGGGATGCCATTGGCACATGGTGAGTTGATGAACACGGATGAAAACGCTGCTGAGAGGCCAGGTGTTTGCTCCCCTATAGAACCCAGCCTGCTATCAGGACAATGGCTTATGGAGAAGACTCTGGAGGGGTTGGAGTTAAACAAATCCATACAGTTAGAAGGTTCTGGGACTGGGATTTGGGGCTAATGTAGCTGGTTCCAAGCTCCAAGTCCTTCCTGTGAGTCTTCACTGAATCTATCCAAACAGGAGCCTCCCTCCTCACAGCCTCTGCAGGAATTGGACATCACTCTGTTTGAACATCTTGAGGGAATGAAAAAAATCGTAATTCCTGGAGATACACACTCTGCTTTTCAAACAGTCTGGCAGAAACATTGGCACCCATGAGCCAAGGCCCACTCTTCACATCCCTTTAGTTTGCCCAAGCTCAGCTCTCAGAAACCATGCTTGGGAAATCCATGTTTGTTTCCCAGAGCCATCTGAGAGCACTTGCCTTTGGCCCACAGCTCCCTCCCTGTGCCTTTCGGCTTTGTCATTGCCCTAAACAGTCACTGGTCACTGTCTAGATCTGGTGTCCAGGGGTCTGCAGAGGAAAGAGGGATGGCTCTTGACCATGCTGGTGGCACTGTGACTGGGGACTACAAGTAGCCCTTGAACATTCAAGTCTAGCTAGTAACACGAGAATTTTCCTTTAATTGGTATGTGTGCATGTGTGTCCCTCTCTTGTACGTATATTTTATGGCATATGTGATGTTGTATGTGTATAGTGTGTGCACGTGTGAGTATGCATGCACATGTATGTGCATGTGTGTAGAGGTTCAAGGTGAAGTTCTGTGTCTTCCACCCATCACTCTTCACCTTTGCTTTTTTCAGACAGAGTGCCTCACTGAACTTGAAGCTCATTATTGTGCTAGATGTCTTACCGAAGACCTTAAGTCAACTGTCTATTCTCCCCGCCCCCACCTGGAGACTGGGGTTTATAAGCACCTGCCTTCATGCCTGGCTTTTTACATGGATTCTTGGGATATGAACTCAGGTCCTTTTGTTTGTGTGGCAGGAAAATTACTGACAGAGTCATTTTTCCCAAACACAGAGAACCAATCCAAACTTCACTTTCAATGGTATAGAATTTAAATACCCATGGATAGTGAATGGCTCTTGTGGTTGACACAGACCAAGACCTCTCTAGAAAAGCACACAATTATATATAATTTCACCTGCAAGTGAATGTATGACTCCATGCATAGCTGATGGTCACTAAACTCCTAACCATGTCATTTTTTTTTGCTCTGGTGGTCATTGCCCCCCAGATGGCTCAGTTAAAACCTGTCATGGTTTTGTGCACCTGGTGTGAAAGTCCATTGCCTCATCTTCTCTTCCATCTCAGAGAGCATCTAGAATTCTTCTACTCAGGGTTTAGCTGAAAGGAACAGCCTTGGGCAAACTGCCTGAGCAGTAATCAAGTCTCCCAATAATGTCATAAGAAGTCAATGGCCCTTGAGGATAGAGTTCTCCAAGTACCAGCTCCTGCCAAACCAAGCAGGGCCCCAGAGAGATGTCACAAGACAAGTCAGAGCATTACAGCATCCACTGATTGGGGTCATCGTTTGGTTTTGAGTCAGGATAAAATTCAAGTTTTCTGGTACCCCAGGTCACTCACTATTCCAATGACGTGTTTAAAAATGGGTGTTGCTCACAGGCAGCCCCGCCCTTTCCCCAGGAGGAGGTCCAGTGAGATACAGGTTCTGCTGCTCTATGTGGTGAGGTGTTCCATTCAGTCAATGGTGTTGGTGTAAGATCTGTTTCATGAGGGACTCCATGTACCTTCAAAGGTGTGTCCCCCAAAGTAGCCAGAAAGGAAAAAAAGAACACATAATTCTGTCCTACATCCTAGCATGGTTCAAGATGATAAGAAGCATAAAACAGATGCTTACGTGCAGATTCTGAGAGCTCAGTGTATGTCTGTTTAAACCAACACTGGGCTCATCCCATCAGGGATTCAACATCCACACAAAGAAGACCTCTGGTTACCACTGGCCAAGTATCTTTCCCAACTATAGAAGTGTGTGTGTGTGGGTGTGGTGTGTGTGTGTGTGTGTGCCCATAGGTATGTATTTAGTCATTGCAAATACAGACACCATATAACTTGACAATTTGTCTGAATAAAAACTTAACGTTACATCAAAGAAGCATAGCTTCATTTAAAGTATAAAGGCCAACAGCACAGGGAGATTTTCTTGCTAGAGAGCTGAGTTCTCTCTTGTTTTCACTTGGGAATGGCCAGAGGAAGAACCATGGGGAAGAATGGGCTTTGACTTTTAGGGAGGCTCTCTCGTGCCCCCTGACTGCTCTCCTACCAACTCCCACAGTCTCACGGCAGCCTCCTTCCACCCACGTCACCGTAGACCTTCTCTAGAGTGAACAACAGTGAGATCAAACTCTCCACAAGCAAGCCCAACCTCGCTTCTGTTTCAGCTCCATAGAGACATCTCATAACTTGCAGAGGAAGGAAGAGCAGAGATCTAGGCCTCTGTGATGGTTTGAATAAGAAAGATTCTGCATATGCTTGGGTATTTGAACACTTAGACCACAGTGGGTGGTGATGTTGGGAGACAGAGCCTTGCTGAAGGAAGTGTGGCTGTGGGAACGGACTTGAGGGTTTACAACCTTACCCCACTTCTACTTTACTCTGTTTTCTGTGTGTGGTTGAAAATGTGTGATCTCTTAACTTCCTACTCTGGCCACCTGATGCAATGCTGCCTCAGCATTGGAGACCTTCCCTCTGGCACCATAAGCCTAAACATGCTCTTTCTTTCATAAGCCACGTCTATACGTTTGAAGTAGCTCTGCCTGTTTCATTCACTTGTGTGCTATAAACACCAAGCTCAGCAAGCCCCATGGGCTCTGTAGCTGCAGATTATAACCAACTGTGGAGTGAAAGCAGGTGAAAAATTAAGTTTGCGTGTGCGCATGGTGGTCTGACCATTCTAGTACTCTGGAGGTGGAAGCAGAAAAAAAACTAAGAGTTCAAGGCCATCCTCAGTACATAGCAAGTCTGAGCCCAGTGCACTATAGAAGCCACTTCATCTAGAAATCATTGACCTAAGTGGATGCCTAGACATTCCAGGATGTCCTGTGTCAATGACTATGTGGATTGCTGACACTCTGTCACTGTAAGAACTCAGAGCAGCACCCTACAGTGTTACTCCAAAGCCACAACCTATTCTCCTTCACTCTGACTCAGTAGGATCCATTTTCTGGCTTTCCAGAGCCCACCTCTACAAATCTAAACTACAAGAGCTATCAAACCTGTCCAGGCAAGAGCACTGATGGGGGGATCTGTGTAGTGGAGACAGACAGACACGCCTATACAGAGTTCTGCCAGCTCATGCAGAGGCAGGGGCATGCACTCAAGGAGATTAAATACGTTTTATACATTTCATTAGCATCTGTAAATTGGACATGTTAGTATTTAGAATGCTATTTCCATACATGTAGGGTTCTACCGTTAGATCCAGCCTTCCTTTATCCCCACTGCCTCATTCCCCCTCAGCCCTGTCAATATTAGCTGTTTCCTCTTGCTTGAGAACTTTGAGGGAAAGGGTTTGTTTCGCTTACATGTCCCTGCCTCACAATCAGTCATTGAGGGAAGTCAGGGCTGGAACTCGGCCAGGACCGGAGCAGCAACCCATGGAAGAACACTGCTTTCGAGTTTGCTCCCCTATGACTTGCTCAGTTTGCTTTAATATACAACCGAGGACCAGCTGCCTCTGGGTGGCACTACTCACAATGACTCCCACAAAAAAAAAAAAAAAAAAAAAAAAAAAAAAAAAAAAAAAAAAAAACCCCAAAAAAAAAAACAACAAACGAGAAGAAAATGCCCCTCTGCCTTACCTAGACGCCAGTCCGATGGAGGCGGTTTCTCAGATGACCTTCCGTCCTCCTAAATGACCCTAGTCTCGTGTGTCAAATCGACCAAAAAGCTTACAGCACAGCACCCTAGGTCACATTGAGGTCAACCTTTCTCAGTTTCACAATGAGAGGGGCAATTCAGTCCTTCCCTTCTGTATCTGGCTATTTTCACTTCATATTACATCCTGCCTCTTCTCCATTTGTGCAAATGACAGGATCTCCTTTCTTTGTGGCTTAGTGACACCCTGTTGGGCATACACACTGTATTCCCTGTGTCTCTTCATCTGATAACGGACTTTTTAGGCCAATTCTGTAAGCTGGGCTACTGTGACCAGGACTTCAGTAAAACACGGATATATGCCGGCATCTCTTCAGCATCCTGATTTTATTTTCCTTCATACATGCTAAGTAAGACGTTGTGATAGCCGAGTCAGATGGAAGGTCTATTTTTAGGTTTTCATGGAACCTGCTCTCCATTTATAGCCTACACTCATTTACACTCCAACCAGCAGAGCATGAGAGCCCCACTTTCCCCACTTCCTCACCAGCATCTGCCTAGTATTCTTTTGATGACAGCCATTCTAACAGGACTGATATGCTTGCTGCCTCATCCTAGGTTTCTTTGCATTTCCCTGATGGCTGGTGACATGGATCACTTTTATACACATGTGATGCCCATTATTTATTCATTCACAGATGTCCAAGCCAGACCGGGCAATTTCTTTATCTTCTGCATGCTTACATGTGTGGGATATGTGTGTGGTTTTATACATAATCCATGTGTAGGTGGGTACAGGTGTGTAGAAGGCCTCTACATAGACTGATGATGGGTGTGTTCTCCATCATGCCCCACCTTATAAATCAAGGTTGGGTCTCTCATTTGAATCAGGGCTTGCTAGTCTCTGCTAACTTAGCTAGCCAACTCGCTTCAGGAATTCCTATCTCATCCCCCCCTCAACATACACACAACACACACACACACACTTAGAGGGGCTTCCATCCTCTCCAAGATTTTAGATAGGTTCTGTGGATGTGAAATCTAGCCCTTGTGTTTCAGGAACAAGTATTTTTATATGCTGAGCCCAACCTGTGAGCCTCTAGACACTACTTTCGCAGTTACTGAGTCCCACTCCCGCCAGCACCTTCCACTTGGAAGGGTAAGCCCATTATTCTATGGGCTGCTTTTTCTGTTGTACCCAGTAGTCTGAGCATACGGACAAGCCCTGAGAAGGTTGGCACGATCCGAGCAGGTCCTGCAGCCCCAAGAGTCTCTTCCTAGGGAAAGTATCACCAAGTGCATTTCTAATGTGCAGCAATAGAGGAATGCCCCGGGAGATCTTCCTGCAGGAAACCTTCAGGAATGACCTTAGAAGCAACCCCTCATTTTCCATTCCATATACCAAATCACCCCGAGGAAACACAGCACAGCAGCTTCCTTGCTAATAAGAAACGATGGCATTCTATCAGCAGTCTAGGAGGAAGAGGAGACACAGTCTCTTCACAATTAGCATCCAACACAGAAACGGCCCATCTGGAAGGTTCGGTGTGCATCTAGGTAGCAAATAGAGCACATGCTGTTCTCCACAGACAGTGTGGCATTGCCACTTGGCCCCCTAGCATTGTCTGTATTTTCACTCTTGCCTGAATAAACCCTGACATAGACCAATGACTCAAATGTCACCCCTCATAGCAGCCTTCACTGCCTCTCCACCTCGCTGACAACTGCTTCTCCTCTGGTTCTCATGGCATAGGAAAGTAGAAAAGATGTGGTGGTGGTAAGACCAACGGGCACATGGCTGTCAAGAGGTGCTGTTTCCAAGCCACAGAACATTGCAGCTTCATGTCATTGTTGATAGTGTATTTGATATATAAGTGTCCCAACACTCAAGTCAGACACCAGATGCTACTACAGTCTGCATCTGCCCGTCTTTTCCTAGGCTCACGTGCCGAAACACATGGCCCAGTTGGTGGCTATTTTGAGAGGCTTGTAGAGTCTGGTTGTTGGAGGTGAGTATTTGGGGGCAGGGCCATGGGGGTTTTAGCCCAATCCTGATTTACAGTCCTATTCTTTCTGTTTCCTAGCTACCACGATGTGAGAAGCCTCGAGCCCATGCTCCTGCCACCCACCCCTCCCTGTAACAGTGGACAGATAGCTCCTGAGACCAGGAGCTAATATAAATCATTTCCCGCCTTAAGTTTCTTTTGTGAGGTATTGAGTCATGGTCATGACAGAAACAGTGAAAAGAAAGAGGTCGCTATAGACAGCAACACAGGTAGCGGGCAGGGCAGAGCCATGAATCACAAATACCCGAAGTTGACTCACGCACACTCCTCCCTGACACAGAGGCATCAGGAGATGGGATTCACCTGCATCCCGCTCTCCAGTCTCAACCTGTGGGTCTGGATGTCAACATCTCATCATCTGGATGTTAATTGTCCTCAGTCAACATCATACATTCCTTAAAAAAAAATTAATTCCCTATCAACAGCTCCAAACCCTGAGCGCCACACGTTCAGTGTTTCCACGACCCCAGGTACATATGGATACCCTGAGGACAGGGGTTTAGTATAAGAGGTCAAAGATGCCATTGTTCCTCACCAGACACAGCGACTCATGGCATCTTTTCCCTAGGAGTTGCTGAAAAGAGGTGGTGGCAGGTCCTATGCCATCTCTGTAGCCTATTTAAGACTTGCTTCCTTCTACTAGCCAATCAGCTTCATCCATCAGCCTTGGCACAGATATGTCAATAGTATTTCTCAAAGGCAATCAGATATAGGACTTGGAAAAACAGCCTGATATATGGCTGTGTGTACCGAGATCTGGGACGGGGGGAAGATAGCCTTCTACCTGGCCACATATACCTAGACACAGAGCACGGGAGTACACCTTATACATGGTCACCTTGTACCAAAACCTTGACCTGTGAGGGGGCTGGATAGGAACCTGGGAGCCAGACTGGAGTGACTGGGGCACCGATACTCCACTTCTCTATGGGTCACCTTCCCATGCCTGTGCTCCCTCCACGAAGCCACTTTTCTCCGCACCACCTTCTCTGGAATGACCATTCCTTGCTGGCCCCATGTACTCACAGGCTTCCTTGTAACTTCTGGCTCTCGACTTCCAACTTGGCGTAGGTGCTTTTATAAAGCCATCACAGGGTGACTTTATCTGGGTGCCCATCTTGTTGTCTCCCGACTACCAGGCTGTGATACCCCACCAGAATTTCCCTGGAATCTTGTGCTCTTAGCTCTGTGGGGCCCATGTGACTATGTGGTGCTGAAAGGCAGAGCACACCAGGGAACAGATACCCAAGGCCACTGGAGGGTGGCGGGGACAACGGGAAGCTTGTCCGAGTCCAACATACAGGTCTGGACTGAGACTGCGGTTAAGGGGAAAAAAGCTTCCTCAGTCCCTTATCTCCCAAGCATGGTCTCCTCTGAACTTCCCACCTCCTGTGCCCCCCTCTGAGCAAGGAGTCCACTAATCCCTGGGATCGCTCTTTTCCTGCTCAACCCTCTGTCTTCGCTGGACCCCCATCAGCTGCCAGATGATCATCCTGTCTGGGCACCTTCAGGTTCAGTCAGGCCTATAAGCCTAGTTTGCTTTTCCAAGGGAAACTCCCTTATCAGTGCCCTTAGTTCTTTATTTGATCAGGGCTTCATTTTCCTAAGGACTCCTAGAGTAACCAGTCAGAAATGAGAGGACACTTAGGGAGGGAAGACACAGGACTCCTTAGGGTAACTACACAGGGAGTGGAAGACACATGGTTTCTAGGGTAAGCAGTCAGGAAACAGAGGACACAGGGACTCCTAGAGTAACCTATCAAGAATCAGAGGACAGAAGGACTCGTAGGGTAGCCACACAGGGAACAGAGGACATTCAATCCTTGTTCTAATCACCAAGGGGGCAGGGAAGAGGTGCTCAGTGACACCTATCAGTGTGAGGACCGCTCCCTCAGAATCCTCCACGGGGCAGGAGGTGTTAAAGAGCGTGCCTGTGCAATGGGGCAAGGTTCTTTGGCCGGAAAGGTCTCTGTGCATTTCCACTGGAATTCATCCACAGGGGTCTGAATTTCAAAAATGAAAGAAAACCTTTAAAAAAAAACTATAACCATTTTGGAAGGAAAATAAATAATATTTAATAAATCATTTTGGGTGAATTTCATTCTCCCAAATTAAATTATAAACCAGGTGGCTTTCTTTGGCTCCTTCATCCAACTCTTTGCATGTACTTCCCTGTGCCATGTGGAACCAAGGTTGCCATGACAACCACTCTTTTTTTTCAGGCGTTGGCTAGATATTTTAAAAACAACAACAAAAAGTCCCTAAATATTCCTAGCCTCCAGATCTTCCTCACGTACATCTTACCGCGGTTTCTAATGTATTCAGCACCGTTGCAAGGCACCCCACCACAGCACCGTCACTAAATGACCTTACGGACATTTGTCCCTTAGACATCTTCCCCTCACTCATCAGGTAAGAGAATGTTCACAGGCCCTGGGGTCCCACTCGCTTCTCAGGATGGGAGGTCTATGCAAAGCTAACGGAGAGTTAGAAATGGAGTTTACGGGTGTGTTTAGACAGTTTGAGTTGGGTAGTAGGAGATCATCTATTTGCCAGTTGTTCTAGTTTTCAGTACTTCCCAGTTTTATCTATTATTTTTTTTAGGCAGGTGCTAGACTGTGTGCAGCATTTACAGAAGCAGGTGGTATTTCTGCCTTCAGCGCGCTTCTTATCTACTTACCAAAAGTCAACCGAAATATTGTGCTTAGCAGGGAGAAGAATACACAGGACCCTGCTCAGGCTGCAATCACTCGTGGATTTCTGATGCTGAGGTAAGCAGGGACGAAGCAGGTCATTGCCAAAGCCTGAACCAAAGGAGTGCTTCTGAGGTGAGACTTCGAGGGAGGAGGACCCAGGCCGTTCATCTCTCAATTTTATCTTCCATCTCCTCCTCAGAAGCATTCTAGAGAGGGGAGGATGCTCCAGGTGTTACAGCGAGAAGCTCTGCCAGCATTATATGGCTGGAATGCTGGCTGTCCTGTGGAGAGAAAAGCCTGCCCGGGAGGCCCCAGGCATCCTCAGCCTCTTCAGGCTTGCTGGAATAAACCCCACAGCCCATGACACTGACAGCCACAGATATGACACCAGACACCAGGGTCATCAGACCTAGACCTTGAGACCCAGCACCACTAGACATCCAGGCTTCTGAACACCACCAGGGCCACCAGACCCAGGGCCACTAGAGACCAGCACCACCAGATATAGGGTCACCAGAGCAAGGCCTTCAGACCCAGGATAGAGAAACTCTGGACAGTAGGGGCACCAGATTCAAGGCCACCAGATTCTTAAGACACAGGGGCCTCCTAAAATGTTTCATCTGTCTTCTGCCATTGCAGAAACCCAATTCAGTTCTTCCCTTTTCGATGGGAACACTTTGTGCCCTAATTAAGGCACTCTTTCATAGTCTCATTCTGCAGAAACTGTTTCTATTTTCTCCTGACAATTTTAAAACTTTGAGTCTTTAGTTCGTAGAGTCAGGTAAGGGGAGCTGACTTTCTACTCTTTCCCACAGGGGGGATAAGTGATCTCCCCACCGACCTGTGAAAACTCTCCTGCCTTATGCTAATTTCCAACCTGTACCAGGCTGGCATTTTAAGAGACTTAACCTTTCTTTTCCTATTTTCCCTAAGGTGTAAAATAGGTGCTATAAATACCACATCACAGGTGGGAGTGAAGGCCACAGGAGTCTGCACTTGGAAACTGCTAAAGTCAGGCTGGTAGTAGGAGCCGCTCAGTGTCTGTTCTGTGGCTGCGTCTATCTGCACACCCATCACACTGAGGGCTCTGTCTTCACTCGTGCAGGGCACAGAGCACAGTCCCCAAGGCCCCGGAGTTGGAGAGATGGCTCGGCAGTTAGGAACACTGGCTGCTTTTCCGGAGGACCTGGGTTCTAGCTCCACACTCACATGGAAGAAGTTCACAAGAGTCAGTAACTCCAGTCCCAGGGGGGTCTGACGCCCTCTTCTGGTGTCTGCAGATGGCAGGCATGAAAGTAACATACATGCATACATACAGGCAAACACCCGTGCGTGTGAAATAAAAATTAAAACAATAAAATAAAAAAATATGAAGCCTTCACCCCACGATTAATGTCCTGTGGACAGAGACTCTCTCTTCTCCACTGCCTTGCTTAGTCTTGGTCTGATACATTCTGCTGTGTTTAGTCACACCTACCCCACATAATTAAAATATGCAACAGCGGACACCCCGGCAACAGACCAGGAACATAAAAACACCACCCCACTTGGCTTTATGGTTGTCCCAAGTCAGGCAGGCTGGGCAGATCAGGGACAGCTACTGATCACAAAAGGACAACTACCTTTTCACAGGGGGTCTCTAACCAGACCATAGGAATGAAGGCTAATCTATGCAGCCCCCCTTGCTCAGTGCCCAGACAGTCCCCATAGGAGCATAGGCCCCATTGCATTCAAGTGGACCCACCACCACCTAGCAGCCCTGACCTGTACTCAAATCCTAAAACTTGTGGACACGAGCCTGACTCAAATCCTAAACTGTGGACACGAGCCTGCTGAAGGCCCCCGAGGCGGGGAAGGAAACCCACTGCTAAACCCTATCGCTAGAGTGGCTCCAAAATAACGACCCAACTTAGCCATGCATGAGTGATCCAAGGCTGGAGAGACACAAGGGCCCTTTCACCATAGGAAAATGTCCCTGAATGCCGTTGTGGGGTCCCCTATGGGAGCGGCACTATCAGGGTATTCTGTGAGCATGAGGAGAAGGCTGGGCCTCCAGTAGGGGTTTGTTTGTGAGTGATGTAAATCAGACACCATTGAGCAGCTGCAAAAGAGCCTCATAGAGAGCCCCGGAGGTGAGGGACTGAATCAAAGGAGACCGGACAGGGCTGCCTCTCTAGCAAAGGGGGCGTGCTGCAGCTTTTCCCGGATGTGGTGATCCACTCTCCTGACACGGGAGTTCATCCTCCCGCCTCCCCCACCCCCATCCACGCAAGTCTCCTGCTTGCCCAGCCTTGCGGCATTTTCTACCCAACTCTAAAATTCGGCATCTCAAGCAGTAAACCCCTGCCCCTCTGCTGGCCATATTCACAAACCACACATCCCATTCTCCCAGCTCAGGCAGAGAAGAGGGAAACTGTCAAGGGATAGGTCAGCTTTTGCTTAAGACTATTGACTTTTTCTGTATTTAATGCTGAGGTTTTAGGCTAATTTTGCCAATTTGACTTTTCCCATGGACAAAAACGTGGAGTTGGAAAAAAAAGGCGGATTCCTCCCCTTTTCTCTAGTAATCTAGTTTTGATTGACATGGGAGTATGTTCTTACTCCCTACTTGATTGAAAAGGTGCTAGAGCTGCGCTTACCAGAGTGTCCAGCATAACAACAGGCCTACCATCAGAACCGAAGAAACAGGCAGATGGTTTCCACGGGGAGGGGATAAGACGATGTTGGGAGTGGGCAGGTTGGGAGTGGGCAAGCCTGTTGGAGTCTTGCTCACCACCCAGCTGGCAGTGGGCATCATGGGCTCACTGTGTAATTCCTGGCAATTATTCTAGGTTGGAAGTTTCCATCAAGTAGATCCTGAAAGGTCTTCACTTGGTAAAGGGTGAGCAGCCAGAGCTGGAGAACTAAGAGGAAAAGCCCACAGGGCTAGAGTGATGGCTCCAATAGTCAGGAGCACTTGCTGCTCTTTCAGAGAATCTGAGTCAGTCCCAGTATGGGCCATCAGGCAGTTCCCAGACCCCTGTAACTCCAGGAGACCTGGCGCCCCTCTACTGGTTTCTGCAAGCACCCACAATCTTTAAAAATAAAATCTTTGAGAAATAAAGAAAGGCAAGGGACCCTAATGGTTCAGCAACAGAGGTTAACTGCATGCCTTTGGTCTCTCCTTTCCATCCTCAGCTACAACTCAAGGGTCGGAAATGCAGCCAGTGGGCTGGCAACATGGTCAGTGGCCAGAGCACTTCCTGGCACACATAGGCTGTGGTTTCATTCTCAGCCACCCCTTCTTTACAAAGGTTGCAAACACTACAGCGAAATACAAGTGACCTGCTTATTAGTGAAACCTGGGCTAGGCCCTGTGTGAGGTGTTCGTTCTATTTCAGCTCAAAGACATCAAATACAATGGCACGCAGGACACATATATAAGCTGTGCTTTCTAGTCTGTGGTTCTTGACAGGCTGTGTATAGCAAGATGTATACACATGACACTGGGCAACCCAGGCTCCATCATTGCAGAGAGGAGGGCTCCATGAATGAGTGACTTAATAATATATTGCCCTTTCGAAATTTATCATCATCAGTGCTAAGCCTGACCCATGGATGATTACCTGTTAGAAGTTATATGAATGGACGCTGCATTTCCCATGTCTTCAATTAACAAAAACATTGAAGAAAACCACATGCTGGTCATTTTGGTTTAATGTTTAAATGAGGGCTCAAGGGAGGGATGCCTTTTTTTTAAAAAAAAAAAGGGGGGGGGGTATTGAAGAGACTGGATTTGTCTATTTTCTTTAAGTCTTTTGGGTAACAACCATTCATTAACTTTGTTATTGAGGAAAAGGAACCCTCAGAGATATAATTGCAGGAAATCTGGGTGAAAATCTGAGGGTGTGTGACTATAATATGGAATCATCTAGATACCAGTGTGTTATGCAATTGGTACCCGAAGACACCTCAGCTTTCAGAACCATTTCAATGAATGGATAGGAATTTTATAGATGGATAAATATGTCACAATTGTTTTTGAGAGACAACCCCTGTGATGTGGGGGTTCCCCTCTGTATGCTGGAATACCATTGGTTAATAAAGAAACTGCCTGGCCTATTGGTAGGGCCGAGAGTTAGAAACTAGGCAGGGAAAACTAAACTGAATGCTGGGAGAAAAACAAGGCAGAGTCAGTGAGACAGCCACGTAGCCCCGCCAGAGACAGACACCAGAACTTTACCTAGTCAGCCATAGCCTCGAGGGGATACACATATTAATGAGGATGGGTAATTTAAGATATGAATTAGGCAGAAAAACTAATTGGCCAAACAGTATGCAAATAATGTGATTCTGTGTGATCATTTTGGGGCTGAGCAGCCGGGAACAAACAAGTGACCTCTCTACAACAACCCTGTTTTGTTTCACACTCATAAAGCGAGAAAAGGGACAGGTGGCAAGCATTTCTCCATTGGAAGTAGTTTGTAATTTGGACCCTGGGCTCTGACTGTCCAGCACTTCCTCCCTGCCACAAGGTCCCGCTCATTGCCCACAGGGGAGTTGCTCACCTGACACTAGTGGGGAAGCCGCTGTGACTACTAGGCTGGGTTTTGTTTTTGCTTTGTTTCTATTCTTAAAAGGAGGGTGTGTGTGTGTGTGGTGTGTGTGTGTGTGTGCGTGCTACTATACTGGCATGCAGGAGAAGATGAAACTTTATTCCTATTGCTATTTGACAGTTCTCACCGGGTAACTTCATATTAAGAGACTTAGCGCCTTGTCTGGACAGGGGTGTCCTCTGTACTTTGTGGCTGACTGTCTGTTCTGTTTTGGGTGGCATCCCTCCCTTTCTATGTGACCATGCCCCACCCAAGTCAGAGGGGCTGCCTGTGTTACAAAGTAGTGAGACTCAGGAGTATGTCTCCTTTCTGTCTTGTGTGACTTCACCGAGGGCTCTCAGGTTGAATCCTAACTTCTCAGCCTGTGCTCTTGCTGGAACATCCCTGGCTGCTGACACTTTCTGAAGATGCAACTTTGGCCTCCCACGGCCAGCAAGCCACGCTTCCTGTGTTCCCCTTGGAGTCCACAGCAATTGACACTCTTATTTTCCTCCCATGCTACCCTGCAGTCTGCACCTCTAAACACAGGATGCCCCATGCCTCCAGCCTTCCCTTTTGTATCAACAGTGAACAATGGCATCAAAATGCAGACGACTGCATCACTGTCCCACTGCAGGAACCCTTCCTCCATGGACGTTGTCTCCAGCATCCTGTCAGCATCCCTCAGGGCTTCCACAAGCCTCCACTTCTCCACTCACCTCATCTGCACTAACCCAGAACTAAATCCTAATCGTTTCAACCCAACCTTTAGAAACTTCTTCTGCTTACCCCCCTTTTTATGATTTCTACTGATACTTCTTTCCAATGATGTTAGTGTTCAGAAAAATGGAGAACTGGCAGGGGAGGATAGCAACTCACTCACAAGGAGACATGAGGATCTTTCGAATGTCCAGCGGATGTTCCACTCCTGCTGCTTGTGTTAGGAGGTAGGCAGCTACCTAGTTTCCATTCAGCAAGATCTTCAGTTTGTTCTCTCTAGATGATGACCCTTGCCCCCAGCCAAATACAATGGTCCATTCCCCAAATGGAAGTACAGAATAATAAAGTCAGAGAGAGAGAGAAAGAAAGCCTAAACAAGACTGCACTTCTCAGATGTCTGCATCCATGTCTTTCAGGACTCTCCCATGCCTTGACAAGGTCATTGATAAGTGTGAAGCCTCCTGTAAGACCTACCAAGATGCACAGTCTGTCCTAGGTGCCTTTGTTTTGTACCGGCACTGACTGTATTTGAAGTTTTGTACCCATCTGGCTGCTTTGAGCTTCCTCTAGATGGCTGATTCCTGGACCTGCTCTCTTTTTCCCCTATTCCTGGCTGCCTAACCCCTCAAGAGGCACAATGGCTACTCAGCCTCCAAGGCAGCAGTTCCTGACACCCTTGAGATGGAATCAAGTGTCTCCTCTCTGCTACCACAAGGGATCTCTACACATGGAATCAGACGGTGGCAGGATAGGATGGTGTGATCAACTTGAAATAAGGACTGTTTCACTTGTGAGTACTGGACTGAGACCCCCAGTGTTTACAAAGAGATTCATGCAGACTTCTTACACCGAAGGAATGCCTAAGGTTTCCTGTGTACTCACTGGAATATAAATTCCCCATCTTGGTCCTCCAAACCCATGATGTCCAGTGTGGGAGTCACTAGCTAACTCAGTGACATATCCTTAAAATAGATGAGGTAATAATTGAAGATAGGTTCCCAATTGCATCAGCTACTTTTCAAAGGCTCCATCAGTGGCCCTGGTGGCCAAATCTGAAAATGTAGGGTAAGAACATTTGTCATCAAATGCCCTGGGACATGTTGGACCCTCATGACTCCAGTATAAAGTGGAGAGGGCTCTAGCCTGAGAGGACATCCATCATGGGGCACTGTGAATGAGTATAAGGACTAATAGGCCATGATTGTTGATACTAATCAATAACCACAACTGTATTTAAAAAGGATTTGGAAAGAAGTGAGGGCTTGTGAAGTTACCGGGGTGCAGGAGGTGAATGGGCTACCGAGACAGGTGGGTCTGTAGACTAGAACCCCATCACAGCCTGAGGGTCCTCATTCTGGGAGATGAGAAGAGTCCCTAAGCCCCTTGTCTTTCTCTGGGCAGTGCCTGTTCCCTCAGAACTTCAGCTTCATCACACAGTCATGGGGTCAGCAGGGCTGGGCCCCTCCTAAAAGTTCTGGAGCTAAAGATGGGGGTGGGGATGACTTCTATCACTGGTCTGGTCCTAATCTTGGCCCTTCCAATCATGCTTTAAGGTTAATTTCCCAACAGATACTGAATTGGGGATGGAAACATGATCAACAGGAATGCCACTTAATGAGGGATCTAGCCTATGCAATTGTCACCAGTAAGGATAATAAGGGTGGTATGAGTAGTGGTATTTCAACTGTATTTTAATAAATAAGGCTTGCCTGAGATCAGAGAGTAAAACAGGCACACTGGTCAGCCATACAGACAAGGCAGTAGTAGAACACACTCCTTTAATCCAGTAGCCACACTAGTTGCCATTGAAACTGTGTGGTCCATGACTTGAATCCCAGTAGTGCACACTTTTAATCCCAGGCCTAGAGAGGATTATAAAACAGGAGGAGATAGCTCTCAGACACAGTCTCATTCTGAGATTCCTGGAGCAGGATCGCCATTTTTGAATTGAGGTCAAGATAAGAGCCAGTGGCTGGATTCTTTTCTTTTCAGATCTTCAAGTTGACCCAATTTCTCTGAGTTTTATGGATCATGCTTCATCTGGTGCCCAACTTTTGGGGGCACAAATCTATGAAAAAGTCATTTGCCTGAGACTTTTCAGCCATCTGTCCAGGTCAGACCTGGGATTGGAATTCCAGCTCTAGAAACTGGGACCCAAACCTAGCCACCTGGGTTCAAGGGGAAACACTAGTGCTCCCAGCTCCCATCTGCCCCAGCTTAGCTTCCATGTAAAGATGGAAAATACACAGAGAATATGGATACTGTATGTTATTGTGATATCTTTGAATTGTTTAACTGCTGAGGAAGGAACAACAGCTGCTAAAAAACACATTTGATTATAAATGCCGCTAGAGTAATCCAACCTATTTGTTTTGAAAATGCCTTGACTTCAAAATCTAAGTCAAAAGATATGTTACTTTGTAGAACAGGTTTTGCTTTTGTTTTCACAGGAAATGAGAGTCTGTTGATTCATTCTTGGTTAAGAAAATAAAGTTTGATTGAGGAAGACCCCATGACAAACCCTCCAATGGGAATGGATGGCCAAGATGATCCAACATTTAAGAGCACCTCTGCTGCAGTTTCCTCTGAGTTCCACATCTAGAACAGCCTCAGGAGGGAGCCTGAACTTTCTAGTGTTGTTGGCATTAAAAGCCTACTGGGAAGGAGCCTGTGGAAGGAGGTAAACACAGCAAACTCTGGGTTCTGGCCAAGCATTAATCTCCTGCTAGTTGCCAGAGCATAAGCTTGATACTGTGACTGACTTCTAATTACCAAGTTTTCATGCTATCAATACAACTTTCCAGAAACTCCGAGTGGAATGCTGGGAATGTGGCTCAGCTGGCAGAATGAGCGACTGTCTAGCATGCAAGCCCTAGGTTCCATCTCCTGCACTGAAAATCCTGGGCGTGGCGGTACATGCCTGTAACCACAGCACTGAGGAAGTGGGAGCAGGAAGATCAGAAATTCAAGATCATTCTTGGCTATATATAAAGTTTGCTGCATGTTTGAACTGCATGAGACTCCACCTCAAAGTTAAGAAAGGAAGGAAAGATGAGGGGAAGGAAGGAAGGAAGGAAGGAAGGAAGGAAGGAAGGAAGGAAGGAAGGAAGGAAGGAAATGTGAGTGGGATGTCACATGCAGATGTTGGAAAACAGCTGACTCTATTTTCCCTTTTATCAAGAACATAGAAGCCATATAAGCCTGATTGAGCAGTGGCCACCTTTGCTGTGTGCCTGAGATCACCATCCACCCAGGGGGAAGTGAGCCTCCTGTGGAGATGGACAGACAGAGCTCTGGGCAGATCCATCACGGTGTGTCTTGTCCCAGATTCCACCACAGTTTTGGCATCTGTGGGCTCCAGTTACTAAAGAACAATAGGTCACTTCACTAGGGGTGGCTTCTGAAAAAGCTAGCATCACTCTGTGAGAATCACCTTAGAATGTGCCTGGCACTCAAAACTCAGGAGAGAAGGAGTGGGTCTAAAGGCAAGGTGCTGGTGTCCAAGATGAGGAGGTGTCCAGCTTGCCAAGGGTGGGCCTGTTGGGGGCATCACAGAGTTCGTGCCATTGAGAAGCTGTGATGGAAACAGCAGCCATAGGGAACCAAGGCAAAACGTGGACAAACACCCAGAGGCAAGAGCAGGAGACAGTTCGCAGCGAGCACACTGTGGACCTGCACTGGGAGGGCGGAAGCAGTGATGGCAGCACTGGGGTGGCGTCTCTTTCCTACTCTGCTCCATCAGCTCCATCATCACAAAACACAAAGGCCAAGCACTCAGGCAAGGTCGTGGCTCAGTCCCAAGCTAGCAGCAAAAAGTCGGTTGGGACCCTGAGGCACAAGGCTGGGCAAACAAAACAGAGCATTGCACAGCTTCCTGGAGGGACAGAGGCATGGGATATTATGGGGTGATTTAAGAACAGTTCGGGTGTTGGAAAGAGCCATGCCAAGTTAGAACAGAGAGGGTAGGGGATCATAACTAGTTATCACCATGGCAGAACAGCTCTGCCAGAGCTGGATCTTTCCAGGAGACTTTCTGGATGGCTGTCTTCACAGAGCATTTAATGAAGCCAAATGGGAGGATTGGGGGCTTGTTATTTGAAGCGGTTTTAAAATCGCCTTATTAGCAATGTACTAACGGGCCCTGGCAAGAACGATGCTTCAAATGGCAAATCCTGCCTCTTTCAGTCAATGCCTCATTTCCAGGATGGAGTCAGAAAAAAGACATGACTTTCTCAAAACTGACCTTATCTGCCCCAGGCATCATTTCTGCCTTCTGTACCTGAGTCCCTGTTCTTGAGACTAACCTGCCATACACTGTACAGCTCAGGCCCTTGACTGACTGTGGGGCTCTGCAAACTCTCAGATCTTGGTTTTTATACAGATCCTTCTTCCCTGGCCTCCTGCATGACCTCAAGTGGTTCCTATTTCTCTGGGACCCCTGCAATCTCCAGAGCCTCCCACAGTCATCCTTCATTGCTGACGGATCTGATTTTCTCCTACTGCCTTCTTGGCTAGTGATATGCAAAGATTGCCTTCTACTGCAACATGGGTGCTGCTGGTACCTTGCAGAAGCTTCATGGTAAACCAGCGGCACAGCTGGCCAGCTTCTGGATATGATGCATCCACCATGCAACCCTTCACCAATATGCAAGGCTGACTGGTAGGGGCATGTGGCTATCACATGTCCACCATGAGATTCTTACCTTACTGGGTCATCAGCTCAGAGCCAGAGGTCAACCCACCTGTTTGGTTTCTCTATTAAGTGCAGAGGTGGCTTGGCTCATGGTTGACCTGTGTGCTTTCAATTCATCCCTGGTAATGTTCAATTCCCATTCCTCACACTTTCCATGGGTCGAACCCAGTTGACCATGTGTTCTTTTTTCCCCTCCCTTGACCTGTTTTCTTAAAAGCAAGTTTAGCAGACACATCCATGCTTTCTTATCTATGCCTCTATTATGCCACAGAGGGGAGAAGCTGAAGGAGAGACTATGTGGTACATAGCCAAAATGTTTTGCCATCTGGCTCTTCCCAGAGAAAATGGAGCAGTTCCCACCCCAGACTAGTAGTACCCAGCAGATCAGTTTTATCTTTCACTTCTAGGTTTATCGATGACTTCCTGTTTTATAAATTGTAGTGGGAGAATTTTTTAAAAATCCAAGGGATGTCTGTCTTTCACCAACTATGTCTGTGTCTTAAATGTCATAGATGTCCTTGTTCCCTTCTCGTCTCAGTCACTTGTCTCACAGAGGTGACAACATGATTGACAGAAACAACTTCAGGAAGGGTTTATCCTGACTCAGGAGGTGAACAGTCCCTCACAGTGGGAAAGCTTGGTGGCAGGAGACAGCATTGCATCTGAAGCCAGGAAGCAGAGAGAGACCAATGCTGTAGCTCAGGTCACTTGCCCTAGCCATTCAGTCCAGGACCCCCAGCTCATGGAATGGTGCCAACCACACTTAGGGTGGATCGTCTCACCAATCTAGAAACTCCCTTGCGGACACACCCAGAGGCCCGTCATCTAGGTGATTCTGGAGTCCTGTAAAGCTACTGGTCAGTAGTAACCATCACATAGACCAAGAGGTTCTGAAACAAGTTAAGATCCATTTTGCAATTATTAAGCTCCGATGGGGTGGGAATGCCAAGTGGTGGAGGGATCGTTTCTGGGTGTGTAATGACTATGAGATTTACCACTAGGCAGGTTAACTAACTCTAGGAGAAGCAGAGGGTTAGTCCATCTCCAACTGCTACCTCAGAGGTAAAATGACCTTGAAGTGATCTTAAGAAACGATTGGCATTTTCTAGAGACGGAAAAATACAGAGGTCCTAGATAGCAAGGCAGGAGACGGAAGGAATCCAGTTCATGAAAGGAAGGTGCAGGGTTCAGGCAGGCTGCAAAGAGAGTGGGAGAGACTGCGAAGGGGCTAGGTGACCGAGACACACTGCTGCATGCAGGCTGCAAGGCCCATTAGTGCAGAAATGGGTCACTTTGCAAGGTAAACTTGTGGCAGCCAAGTGTCCCTGGGGGTGTCCACTTAGCCACTTGGCAGGCTGGGCACACAGAGCCGTGAAGACACTGCTGTTCTTAACTACTTGTGACATTTTACATTTCTTTCCTAACTAAACTTCCTGCTCGTTGCTTGTCCCCAAACATGAATTTTCTCCACTGTCTGGGAAGGAACCAGAAGCCCCAAGAGACGTGGCTGCTCCTCTGTGAAAGGACACACTTAAAAATAGCTTCCTTCCTATTCAGCCAGACCCAGCAGGAAGCGGGGCATCTGGGTGGAAATACTGAATAATGCAGAAATGTCACAGCCCCTGGGTGCCGGTGTCCTGAGTGGAGGCCTGTGCAAGGCTCCTTCATCTTCCTTAGTATTAGCCCCAAAGCTACAGCACTGATGGTCCCATTTGCCAGCTGGGACTGCCTGTGGTGTCAAGTAATGACTGCCTACCATGAAGAGCAGACATGGACCGCATGGGCTCAGGGTCACATGGAGGCTCCTGAGACCCAGGCACAGCCCTGCCCTCCAGGAGCTCGGGCTCTGTAGGAGGGGAAAGTGGAGGACACAGGCTGTGTTCACTGAGATGTGATCACGTCCTTCCTGTATGGAGCATGCAGGCCTGGGGAGCACAGCAGACCAGGAAGCTTAGATGGAGGAATTAGTGGGGCTGCCAGGAAAGGGAGCCATAAACTGAGGTTGCCTGTCCTAAAAGCTTCCAGCATAATGGCAGTAACCTGTGAGGGAGAAGACAGAGCAGAGCATTGCTCGGCCAGGAAGAAGTCACAGCCACACATTTGCTTGTTCTATGCGCTGAAAAGCTTCCTGCTTGAATGTCTATGGATTATTTGTATTTGTATGTGTATATAAGTGACCTCCTGGTTCCCTGTGTTACTGCAAATGACAGGATTTATTTTTTTATGAGTGAATAATAATCCATTGCTCATGCACCATTGTTTTTAAAAATCCTTTGGAGATTGCACATATGCCATTGTTTTATAAAAATCCTTCCAAGAGATATTGACTTAAGGCCTTGGTTTCCCCAACCACTAGAAACTGAACGAGACACAGGGGGATTCTCTCTACAGTCCAAAGAGACAGAGAGGTACCAAACCTCCCTACAAGTAGAAGAGAGAGAGAGAGGATTCTTTTCACAGACGGCAGGACCCCCTCCTACCATCAGAAGGTGGGGAGGGCTCTTCTATCCTTTTGTGTTTAAGCCTCCAACATCCAGAACTCTGAGACAACAAGGAGGAGTTGTTCTCAGCCACCAAGTCAGTGGTGTTTGGTTACAGAAGCCCTGGAATAAATACAGAAAGAGAAAACAGGACCTTCAAAACCAGTGTGATAGAATGGGACGGATGTCTTAGTTAGGGTTTCTTTTGCTGTGGGAAACACCATGACCACAGAAACTCATATAAAGGAAAACGTTGCAGTGGGGCAGGCTTACACTTCAGAGGTATGACAGGAAGTGTGGTGGTGTGCAGGCTGAGGTGGTGCTAGAGAAGGAGCCAAAGATTCTACACCTGGATCAGCAGGCAGCAGGAAGGGAAAAAAAGGAAACTGGGCCTGCCTCGAGCATCTGAAACCCCAAAGCCCTCCCCCATTGACACACTTCTCCCAACAAGGCCACACCTCCTAACAGTGCCACTCCCTATGAGCCCATGGGGGCCAGTTTCCATTCAGACCACCACAGTGAGGATGGCTACGGGGGGCCGGAAGTGAAGAATCCCTCTTGCTGCTGAATGAAGAAGGACACACAATTTCTGTCCCCAGATTCTATCACCAACCTAAACCGACACAAATAAGTGTGAAATCTCTCCAAAAATATCTCTACTTAGTATTCTGTTATTCACTGAGAAGTGCAATTGAGCCATTAAGACAACTTTGAAGAGTTCAATGTTCTCTATACTTTTTTGGCTATGAAGACATCTTAATACATGTGCAAATTGTGTGTGTGTGTGTGTGTGTGTGTGTGTGTGTGTGTGTGCATGTTGCATGTGCAGGTGTAGATATGCAAATGTGTGACTGTAGAGGCCAGAAGTCAATAATCAGGTGTTTCTCACACACTACCCATGTGCTTGTTGTTCTGAGGGGTCTCTCACTGGCATAGGGTCTCTTACTGCTAAGGTTAGGCTGGCTGGCCAATGAGCTCCAGGTATCTGCCTCTGCCCATCCCCTAAGTTCTGGAATTACAAGCATATTCCACCATGTCTATCTTTTAGTATAGGCCCTGGAGATCAAACTCAGGCCCACATGCTTGCAGGACAAGCTCTTCACCCACTAAGACATCGCCCCAGCCTGTGTACAATTTTTTTTTAAGGACAGCTTAGAAACTGCCCTGGCAGCTCTCTCTTAGCTTTGTACTAACAGGGACCCAATCTTGCTTGACCAGAACTGCAAAGCTGACAGTTGATTATATGCACACACTACGGATGCTCATGAATTAGATTAAATGAGGCTCTTCATAATCGTATTTTTAAAGTGAAATCTTATATTCTTCTCATCAACAGAGTTTATTTGAACTCTGTGCCTTGAGCACAGGCCAGAGCTGGAGCCAGGAAAACTAGGAAGAATGCCAGAGGGGTGGTGACTGCTCAGAAACTGTCAGATGTGCTTTGATGGCAATGGGGAAGTTAGCAGAAAATTCAGGAAGCAGCTATACCTTCCTGTCTATTAAAGAACTATTAGAAATCCCATCTCTTTTCTCTGGACCACTGCACTCAAATATGTACTTGCCTCACAGTCTGAAAAGGCTTTTTCATTCTCTTCCAAACATTCCCTTCCGTCTTGAGTTAGACACTTCTAATCCTAATGCTTGAGATTAGAAGGCAGTTTGTGAGAAACCCTGCCTAAGACACATAGGTAGGTGACCCTGGATGTCACTGGATTGGGTCACGTCACACCAGGGCACTGTTGCGCTTTTCTGTCACACTGACTGCACCTTGGCTCCTGAGAGGTAAGTGGCCCTAAGGTCATGTTGGGACCCTCCAGAACATTCTCACAGCCCCTGAATGTTTTAGCCAACACACCAATTGCTAGATTTTTATAACCATGTACTATTTGTTGTGTTGGAAATTCTTCCTTCAGCATTTCTTCAAAGCTTGGAAAGGAAACACAAAGCAGTCCTCAGGAAGCTCCTGAAAATTACAAGACTCACAAGGCCCCTCCCAAAGTTAGATAGCAAGTCATTGCTGGGGAGAAAAGACTTGCCCATTTAAACCCAGGTACCTGCAAGACATTCAGAGAGTCCCAGGTGTACAGGTTTCGTGAGTTGTCACCCAGGCCAGGGTTGCTTTTCAGAGACACTGCTGCCTTTGAGTCATCCATGTTACCCCTGTGAGTAACCCCAACAAACTTGCTGGTTTGCTAAGCCAAAGCTTATATTAGGTATTTTGCTGGTGCTCCATTGGGGACAAACGGACATCTGTTCACCTCTCCCTGAGAAAACTGCACAACACCCTCTCATACCTGATTTCCTAAGGTTTCAACTTCAGAGTATTTCATTCCAATAACTGTGAACTGGTAGAAAATCATCAGAAGATTGGACCAACACAACTTGGGTCCATTCCCATTGCGCTGCTTGTGTTATCCTCTCTCGTTCCTGCCGTCTTTGGCACGTTGTCTGATAAGTCAGCCTGAAGTGAGCAAGTTCAGACTCTGTGCAAGCTCCCGAGAGAGAGCAGGAATCTCAGCACACATCTATATTGCCTGCCCCCTGTGCTTCACTCTGGTCCTGGGAAGACAGCTGGGATGTACCCTTTTCTATATCGGGGAAGCCACAGTCCTCCTTACCTCTGAGAAGTGAGGAGTGAAATTCAGGTGGGTACCAGAGACCTTTGAAATTGACTCCTCATAGACTGGAGGTTGGTTGTTGAGGTCAGAGTCCGTGTGGTCAGGCTCTGGGGAGGGCCCTATGCTATGGTATAAACTGTGGTTTCCAAATGTATTCTGCAAGGAAGATGAAGCGCTACGACACTCTCTAAGATCTGTTCTAAGGGCACCAATCCCATTCATCCAGGCCCTATAGTCCCAATCTAATTACTTTCCAAGTGCTCCATTCTCGATCCCATATTTTGTGGCTCGGATGTCAATATATGAATATATATGGGAAAGAAACCTTTCTCACTGTGTTTACCATGTCTCCTTGACAAACCCCAGGAGGGATGGCATGGGCATGAAGTCATGCTCAAGAAAACTGGGACAGGAGGGCATGCAATCACCTGTCTCCTAACCAAGCCCCTCAATTATCCTATGCATTAAATTCTATAAATACACACTATTCCTGCTAAGGTATGGGTTCTTCTCCTCTGTTGATTAAGGAACTAAAGATGGAAAAAATGCAGGGAAAGTCAAGTTTATTGGAGAGAGTTCAGATTCCTAAGATGGAGGAGAGAGGCTCCAGCACTTGGAGACCACTGATTCTAAGGGCGCCATGTTTTAACTGTGTTCAAGCTTGTGATCCCTGTGACTTCCTTTCTTCTCTCTATTGGTCCTAAGGTGGTCATGTGCATCTCTCGGTATGGGGATAGTGTCCCTCACTTCTGTCCATGCATGGCTTTTCATCTGCTAACAGAGCCCCATTTTGTGTCACAGGCGCAGACATGACTGATGGTTGGTTATTATTGGGAGGTACCCCTCTGTTCCTTGTGGTATAATAGAGAAGGAGAAACTTACTTCATGTGAACAGAAATGGCCTGCTTTCATTCTTCTTTCCTCCTTCCCTCGAGGCCCACGGCTGGCTTCACAGGGGAATGGTCACATTAGCAACACCTATCCAACCATTTGCACCTGTGGCATTTCTCACTTTGGGCCGGCTCTGAACTGCAACCACTCAGTTCTCTGCCCTTTGCATCAGCAACTGCGTCTGATCAAAAGAAAGTCCTCACAGTACCCATCAGTCTGTGGTACCCTGAGGGTGATTCTAAGAGTTTCAGACATATCCACTGAGCTTTCACCACCAACCAACATGAAGTATACTGCAATTGTTCCCCATATTACAAGTAAGGACGCTTAAGCCCTTGAATAGGGAGTGATGCAGAGCTGGCATCCAAGCTCAGAGGTTGGAGCCTAGAGCAGGCAGTGCCACCGAGTTTTCCCGTCTCTGAGGGCCTTTGAGTCAACCAACAAACCATGGCTAGTCTCACCAACTCTAATGGCAGTATTAGTACAGGCTCCATTCATTTCTCCACGCGGTGCCTTTCTCAGCTGTAATGAGAACATCTCATCACGCAAGACTGCTGGATACCTTGGAGTTCATGGATTAAGTGATTGTTCCTCCAGCAGAGCTCATTCAACTTGCAAACCCTTTCTTCATCTGAAATTGCACATTCAAGTAAAATATTTAAAGAGCACAATTGCTTTGGGGGGGGTCAACATTCTGTCAGCTGTGTGTCCCACCCTTCGCTGCTTGCTCTCATGGGAACCCTGGGACTCAGAACAGTAGAGCAGTTTAAAGCCAAGACATCAAATCACAGCCTAGGATCTGTGTTGGGGGCTTCTTGGCTTCTCTGTGCTGCTGAGCACAGCTATGCTCACAGGCACACTGGGTCTTCCCTGCACCCAGGAGGAATTCTAGGATTAGTAAATTCCACCAGCCCTGAAAGTCACCCAGACCCTATGTCTCCTTCAAGCTGTGTTTAGTCATCCATCCCTTCTGGGGTTTTCCCCATGACAGCCTTCCCCAGTTATCCACCATTGATGTAGGAGTGTCTTCTATCTATCTGTTGCTTTCATTGGTTAATTAATAAAGAAAATTGCTTGGCCTTATAGGTCAGAACATAGGTAGGTGGGGAAGACAGAATGCTGGGAGAAAGAAAGCAGAGTCAGGCAGACGCCATGTTTCTCCTACCCAAGACAGACGGTGGTTAGACTCATGCCGGTAAGTCACAGTCAAGTGGCAATACACATTAATAGAAATGGATTAATCAAGATGTGAGAGTTAGCCAGTAAGAGGCTAGAGCTAATGGGCCAGGCAGTGTTTAAATGAATACAATTTGTGTGCTGTTATTTTGGGTATAAAGCTAGCCGTGTGGGAGCCAGGTGGGTGGAACAAGGAGTCCACACCTCAGTACTACACACCATTGTTCTGCCTCTTCCTCAACTCTGTCCTATTCAGTCCTGACTCTCCTCGCAAGGTCATTGGCCTGTCCTACATTGGATGTGCCTATGGTCCATAACCAGAGGCTAGAAGTAAGAGCCAGAAATTGGCTTCAGAGTATACCACCTTGAGACCTTCCCTCCCTGTAGGGGCATTGTTGGGCCTCGTGGGGACATACAGGAGAAGCAGCAGAGGGCCAGCTCTGGGGAGCTTGTGTTTGACATGTCTGCTGGTGGCTAGCTGCCCCGTGGATACACAAGGGGTCTCAGGCCATCTCAGGAACAGAATGCCACCCTGAAATATTTCTGGTGACATGCAATGGCCTTTCAGATGTCCCACGGCCACCATCTCCTTTGCACTAGAGCTGGCTGCTGAGCTTTAGAGCTTTGCCAGTGACTTGCATTCCTACTCCGGATGTGACAACAGCAGAAAGAGTATTGTTACACAGCTCTGCTCTTAACTGCTCTGAGACCCTTTGGCAACTGAAGCCCAGTGACCAGAAAGTGGATTAACTGTTTCCAGCCTCTTTAACCACAGTCGCTAATGTGGGGCTCCTAAATGTTGTCCTTTCTTAACCTCTTTTCCCTAAGAAAATTTTCTGCAACCCCAGGTATACAGGATATTATATATATATATATATATATATATATATATATATATATATATATATATATATTGAATCTAACATTTACTGATGATAAGTCAGATAAAGTTATTTTCACATAAGTCTCTGGTATGTATGTAAGTTCATTATTTATAAACAGTGAAAATAAATTTGCATATTAATGAGATGGGTTGCTTGTTTGTTTTATATAAATAATTCAATCCTGGCTAAATATTTAATTCTTTGGGACACAGAGCATCTTCAGTACTTTTCAGAGTTGACTGATATTTTAATTTTATAATTATTGATGCTGAGAACACCACTTTGCATAAATATGGCATACAAAATGAGCTCAAGATCAAGGCTGCAATGAAGTCTTGGCTACAACATAGGCCATTGTTGCTAGAAACACCTCTGGCTCGTAGCATGTTTGCTTTTGAATGACCTCTTGGTTGATGAGCAGTCAGAGACCTCTCACTGTTGCCAAAACTTCCATAACTTCCTAATGGAGCTAAGTGACCTCAAACCAGTGATGAGTCTTACAGGCACTAGGACCCTTCTAAAATTTGTCCCGAGTGGCCATGGATCTTCAGATGAAGGACATGATTTGCCCACAAGGCTTTGGTGGCTTGCTTAGCATGTTGTCTGAGATGTCTTGACTTCACTAGGCAGGCTTTGCTTCATATCCGGGGCTACCACACTGCTCACTGTAGGGAGTGCAGATATGCAAGCATCCAGAACCCAGACCTCACCTGACCCTGTCTGGCAGCTGCAGACCTTTGTCCTATACATTTTGGTCTCTTGCAGCCCTGACATTGCCTGAGGGGCAGGTGCCCATGTTCATCTGTAGAGGGGCAGAGATAAGGTAAAGGTCGAGCTGCCAGCTCCGGCTCCATTCTTCAAGACTGATCTGATTACATTATCATAGAAATGGGTGCTGTGCACAGCCAGAGAGCCTCAGGCAATTTCAGAGACATTACAGAATCCAAGAACATTTTTTTTTCCTGGCAGAAACATTGCATTTGGTCTGGGAATTTAAGTTTCCCTCTAATGATGCAGGGTTCAAAAATACTCTCATTTGATTTCCTACCTGTCAGATCAAGATGTGATCATAGAAAAAGAAGCTGTGTGTTTTTTTTTTAATTTTCCTTTCAATTATATTGAGTGAGGTAATGCAAAGTTCTGATCAAAGTGACTCAGGGCCATGCTGCTCTTATAGGAACCACTTTCCTTTGTGGGACTCTTCACTATTCTCCAACATCAACAGCAACAAGAAAAATGAGCAAAATGGTTAGAGACCAATTTAATTGAACCCCTACTTGTCAAATTTATTAAAACAACACAGGACATTATAAATGTTAAATGTTGTTTTTATAAAATAAATTCTGCTATTATTTTTATAAGATTAAAAAACTATAAGTATGTGTATGTATGTGTGTGTATGTGTAGAAGTGTATGTATACATGAATGCTATGCCCATGCAGACCACAAGAGGGCATGTGATCGCCTGGAACTGGAGTTACAGCAACTATGAAGCAGTCAGTGGTGGGTTCTGAAAAGCCAAACCTGAGTCCTCTGGAAGAGCAGTGCTTTCTCTTACCTGCTGAGCCACCTCTAGTCCCCATGCTGCTCTTTTCCTAACAACCACTTGCCCATCTGTTCGCTTAGGCTGAGCAGTCAAAAAGAACCTCTGCTTGCCCCAGAAGCCTGGGAATCAAAAAGAGACTTCCCTTTCAGACACCGGAGAAAAGGCCAAAGGAAAAGTTTAAAAATTTTGCTTTCAATTTTAACATGATAGCTCAACATGCCGGCGTAACTAGCATGCTTCAGACTCCGAATTAAATCCCGAGCATCGTATTTAAAAAGAGACCATAAACCAAAACAGAAAGGCAAACTGACAACAGTAGGATTAAAGAGAACAGGCTTATTCTGGTGGAAGGGATGGGAGGCATCTCAGGTCTGGTACCCTCACTCAGTCATTTCACAGACTAATCCCTTGTTTAGGGCACTGTGTGTTTGATAACAAAACAGCCCAAAGTCCTTATTCGCAGCTTCGCCAAGATTCTGGCAATGGAAAGAGGCACAATAAGTATATTCTATAATATATCAGAGAGTGCTGAACACGATGGCAAGGGAAGATCAAATGATGGTGAGGTGGGGGATCCCGGGTGCAGCAAGTGGGCTAGGCTCCAATTCTAACCAGGGAGGATGGGCTGGAATTCTTGAGAAAGTGATCTTCCAGGAAACTGAACCTCAGCCTATGGGAGCAGCCAGTGGATAAAGGTACGTGTTGGGGTAGGGGGTCGAGGAGAATGGTAGTAGATGAGCCAATGTTTTTGGTAGAGTGAGAACCACTGAGACAGATGCCATCAAAGGACAAAGCATATCACACCTTCACATCGTTGCTCTCAGTGAGATGAGGCGGTCCTGCCTGGGGTGGAGCTTGCCTTGCAAGTGGATCTAATTATGCAGGGTTCCTGAAGGGCAGGCACCCATGCTAGGAACAGGACCCAAGGAAGCCACCTGTGGACTGGACTTGGGAAAGGGACCTATTTAAGAAGGACGATGCTTCTCAGGAGCTAGGCAGAGAATGTTAATGCAGAGAGGCTGCCAGTGACACTCAAAGTCCCCCTTGCATCCTGGGACTCTGGGATGAACCTCTGCAGTACAGAATCCCAGAGTGTGAGATGCCGGTTTCCCTGAGGTAGTGAAATGGAAGCCAGCAGGCTTAGCGAGGTCACTGGGGGTGCGAGCCACCTCAGGATTCTCCTGCGGTCCCCTCCTGTCCCACGCTGATTGACACCAGCTAAAGAAAGCCAGAAGACGCAATGAGGAATAATGTGGGTGACTTTGTATTCAGTAAGGCCAGCTGCCCAACACAGAAGCCAGAGACCCTGCAGTATCAGCAGCTTGGTTTCTATAGAAACAGTGCCCTGCCTTCTCCAACATCCCCTTCTTTAACAGACAACTAGTGGCAGGGGTCAGGTTGTGGGGGGTGGGTTGAATTTCCCATCCTTTTGGAAGAGCTAAAATTTTGGAAATGAGGAAGAGACTCCCCAAGAGCCCTTTCCATATACAGAGTAGAAATCAAACATTCCCAGGCACAATAATAACTGGGGGTGGAGGTGGGGATTGTGTTGAAGGGAAATGCTCAAGCACACAGCCTTCACCTTCTAAGCTGAAAACAGCCTTGGTCCAAACCCATGTATTGTGGCAACAAGAAACAATGCCAAATGCTTGGACAAGGTAATTAAATTTTCCATACCAGACACTTCAACCCTGAGGGCCTGCCTCAGGCCCTCTGTTGCTCTGCCTTTACAGCCTCCACTCAGATCTCTTGGAGGCTACCTTCCTAATGAACCACTGCAGACCTTTAGGAGGCTGCCACGCACTGCTGGCAACCTAGAGGCCTGCCCAGTCCTGCCCCCGGGACTGACCAGCTCCTCACACATCCCACACAGGCTCTAGCACCCTTTTTTTCCTTCCCTGAGAAAGAAGCCATGAGGCCCATGTGCCCCAGCACTCCAGCCTCTGCTGCCTTCCTGTGGGCAATTTCCACATCAGCTTATCAGAGAATGGCAAAGCTTGTGAGATACAGGAAGGGAGGTATTTGCCTTCAAAGTTCAGAGATGGGGCTGGAGAGTTAAGAGCACTGGCTGCTCTTAGAGAGGACCAGGGTTCAATTTCCAGCACCCACATGGCAACTCATATCTGTATGTGACTCCAGTACCAGGGGATCTGTGCCTTCTGACCTCTTCTGACACCAGGCACACATAGGATACACACGTGCATGCACGCACACATAGACACACATATACACACACATATTTTTAAAAATTTCAGGAAGCATTCTGTGTACCCATCACTCCATCATGACCTAACCCATTAGGGCCAAGAAATAAAAGATGACCTGCCACACAGAAGAAAGACACTTGTCCTCTGTTACAGGCCGCTCAGAGTAACTAGACTGGGATGAGGTCACCAACATGCTTCTCAGAACAAAGTTCAGCACAGTCTGCAACATCACTGCCTTCTAGACAGACAGATGGGCAGGAAGGTACAGCAAACCAGACATGGTTCTCCGAGCTTCCATCAGAGGTGCTATACTTTCTTCCATGCCCATGTCTTCAGGCAGCTGGAGCAAGGCCTCCACCTCTGTCTGTCTTCCAACCTCTCCCCTTAGTAAAGGGCCCTGGTTCCAAGTGCTTGCCAAACCCCTCCTCCTTCTGATCTATTCCTTCACAGATTGTCTCTAATAGAGGGGCTATCGGAGGTTAGGAGACTGTGTATATAGTATGTGGGGCACATGAATTATCATTAGGTGCACTCTTTGTGCATTTCATGGAGAAAGGTTAATGAAGCTACATGCATACGCTGTTGATGTGAGAGGGATACAAGATTACTGCATAGACTGTGGGTAACGCAGTGAGGAGGCCATTGCTGTTTGAAAGCTGCTATGCTTATTCCATTGGCTCTGTCTTTAAACTTTTCCACAATGGTGGAGAGCAGGAGACAGAAAAAAAATCTCACTTTCCCATCTCAGTTGGGGCAGAAATCTATATCCTTTATTCCACTTTTAAAAATTAGTATTACATTAAAAATTGGCCCCAACTTATCTAAGGTAAATGCTGATGTTGACATGAAATCTAACCATCTAACCACTATAGAAGATTAAAAATTGATTTCTGCAATGGCTTTGATGATCTTAAAAAATAGGCTTCATTTGAATTAAAATAAATGTGCATGGTGTGTGTGTGTGTGTGTGTGTGTGTGTGTGTTTGTGTGTGTGTGTGTTTCTATTTTCCATTCCCACTAGGCTTAGAGCCAGGGCAGCTTTCTAACTTCCAAACATCTGCAGCTGTCTATAGGCTCACCTAGTACTGCCTGAGATAAGTTTATGTGCCCCTGCCAGAGACAGAAGCTAAGAGGGTTTGTAGCTGGAGACAGGGGACTCGCCCTCCTTTGTACACTGTTAAGTGTTTATTTCCCTCAAGGACCTGCTGAGAGCTTTACTCCTAAAACGAAGCCTCTGCAAGTCCAGGGAGCCAGGCATCTCTCTACACCTATACCATCACTCCCTGCATCTTGTAGAAGTCTCGCTTTCCTGTGTGTGTATGTCTCTGTGTGTGCATGCATGTGTGTGTGTGCATACGTGTGTTTGCATGTTCACCACTGTGGTGGAACAAAAATAAACTCTTGCTAGGCTTGAGGTGCATATGAGTGATACTAAAGAACACAGAGCTGTTTATCCTGTGCAGAAGGAAAACTACTGAGGGAAGTGAAAGAATCTTACAGCCATACAACAAAGCTGGCCCGGCATCCCCCGGCAAACAGTATAACCACCCGGAATCAAAATAGTTAGGCTTATATTTTATGGCCATATATTTAAACTTTTATGTGTGTCTGTGTGTATGCACACACACACACACACACACACACACACACACGTATGAGGGTATCTGTAGGAGTCAAGAGGGAGCATCAGATCCCTTGGAGAAGGAGTTACAGATGGTTGTTGGCCACCATGTGGGTGCTAGGAATCAAACTCCATTCCTTAACCACCAAGCCATCTCTCTGGACCCCATTTCTAACTCACTGACATAATTACACCAATTTCCCAGCTCAACTACAGAGGCACACACAGGAAAACAAGGAAGAACGAGACTAGGAGTCTAGAAACCTGGGTGATTTGCCCGGTGTCATCTACTTGATTGTGCTGTCGTCATCTATAAAGCTAGAGGCTATCAATCAAAAAAAAAATTCCACCAAAGTAAGTTCAGAATGCTGGACCTAATTTTAAGGACAACATTGCAGAAGCTGTTCCTGGGAAATGACACATGTATTTTACATCTCTATAAAATCAAATCAATAAGCTTGAAATGGAAGAAAACCATGACGTGGCATGCAGGTCCCCCTGTGCCCTTAACATCCAATTTATTAACCAGAGTTTAATTTTAAAAGGATCACAGGATTATTATTTTTATAGGCAGCACTGCACGAGAGGATCGATATCGTACATCGAGGGAAGCAGTTCTCCGGCACTTGATGAATGCATTATTATCGTCAGAGTAATTAAAAGGAGCAGGGTCGGCTACAATCAGCATGTACATCTCACTCAGCAACTCCTGCCAGTTGCTCACAAAAATTAAACTCATTCATCAATCCGACTGTAAAGGATGAAAAGCTTTGGGTAAGAAATGGAAAAGTTTTACTTATGGAAGGGTAAAAAAAAAGGCCATCTAGGGCCGGCATCTAAAACAACCCGTAACCACTAGTGATATAAGAAGGTTCATGGTTCGTCTCATAGGGGAAATGAGCCAACAGCATAGACACAAAATTAATATTATTAAATTTGAATACTCCAGCGTCTCATTAACCTATAGGTAACAGATCCATGTAAAATTTGGAAATGTGTGTTGGCAGCAATTAAAAAAAAATACCATGCCATGTAAATTTGGCTTTCATACCTACCTCAAAATCCCTTACTGCCAACAGCTCATGTCCCCTGGGAAGAGATCACATTCCTGCTTCACAGACACATTTTTTTTTGCTAGTTTTAAAGAGCAAAACCTTGTTAACATGTCAAAATTTGTTTGCTGTGGTTCACAACTGACCCGCCCAATAACAAGCCAGGGAAGCCTATTCTTGTTAATGCTGCAAGTGCAAAGGTAATTTCCTTGCCTGGTTTCTCTCCGAGGTCAAGGCAATGTGCAGGTGACATGAGACAGGGCGGGGCTGCTGGAGCTTGCAGGTGCAGAACAGAGAGGAAGCATCCTTGCTGCTGATTTTAGCTCCACTCCTCATTCTGCTGGCACTGCCTCTTTGTGCAGAGGAATGTGCTACTGTCTGCTAACATTTTCTGCTTCCTGTGGCTGCATTCGCTGCGCTCAGAGGGAAGAACTTTATACATCCTTGCTTTGTGCATAGCATGGACTCTGGCCAATTTTTAGTGAATTTATAGCTAAGCGAAGTGACCAATGACTTCACCTAAGCACTGTTGTCATCGTGTTAATATAGTCTCCAGTAACAATCTAAATAAAATTTGGAATTTAAAAATATTTTTAAATTAAAAAAATCCGGTGGTGAGCTATGAGATGATGTGACAGGGAGGTAAGAGGACTCAAAGCTCACCTAGTAAAAATCTTAATACAAGAAAGGATCCTGAACACTGGGGAATGTGGTTCATGTGTGTTTATGCTGAGTTTCAATTGGAATTAGTGACCTATTCATGCAGATGTTTTGCTATAATCTGCAAAGCTGCTGACATGACTTATGAGAGCTTGGCAGAGCAATCATGCTAGTTATCCCACAGCCCTAGCAATTCTAGAATTGCCCACTTACCCCCCCAAAAAAGGCAAAAGCAAATTATCTTCAGAGAGGCAATGTCCTGAGAAACAAAGGTGTCCTTACAATCTTCCGGCAGGAGCCACGGGATGCACTGTGTTCCCTTTGCACAAAGGTGAAAAAAAGCATGAAGGAGATGAATAGAACACCAGAGACCCAAACTTTAAAGAGTAGTAGGAGGAAAGGATTTGCCAAAGAACTAAGGCTGAGATCAGAAAGGGATCAAGGGGGCGCAGGAAGATGGAAGGTGGGAGAGATGGGTAGAGGGAGTTGAAAAAGAAGAGAAGGAGCGAGGGAAGAAAGGAGGGAGAACTCATACAGTACTATGAAAAGCGTACGGTGCAAAGCTTTGAAGAATAGAAGGCTCTCATCTAGAACAAAGGTTAGGATGGCACTGAGACAAGGGAAAATCATTTGATGGTACGGACGTCATATCAAGAGGTTGACAGCACACCTGTGACATACTGTGTGTGGACTGTGTAGTAACCATGGCACAGGGTGCAAATCTACACCCAAAGAAGATGATGAAAAGAGGACCATTGGGGATAGAAACTGGAGCTAGTATCAACGCTTGTATGAGAAGTGGATGGCGGGGGGCAGAGGGCATGCCAGGATGGGGGAGGACTCTGGAAACTAACCGTAACTGTTTGTAAAAGGTCTAGGTAATGATGGTAAGCTGTCCTGCAGCTGCCGGGCTCAATGAGCACCTCTACTGTACCCACAGCATCTGCCCAGCAGGTCCCTCTGAGGAGGAGATTAATGTACACTGGTATACCGCAGCACTGGGTGCCTCCTTGGTCACAGCTCCAAATGACTCCCTTATTCCCCATACCCATTCTGGGGGTGGGTATTCTAGACACTGCCAATGTCATGACGAGGAAGATTCTGGGAAGGAGAGGACAACAGAAAGGTTTAGCCTTTTTTTTTTATCATGGTAGTAAAATCATGCGCAATTAAAACTTAAAAGTTACTTAACGCTGGTGAAAAACAGTTTCAGAGGATATGGACATCTTGACAGTAGCAAACTGCTTAAGAAGCCAGTCACAAAGCTGATAAATCCCATGGACACATGATATCATACCACTGAAAAATCAGGCTAGAGACAAAGAGGATGGAATGGGGGCTAAAATGACAGGCAGGATGGAGAACTTGGACCTGTTGGGCTGACTGACATCATGGGCTGTGGTATATCAGTGGATCTCAGCTCTGGCTGGTTTGTGGTTTTAAATTCAGGTCATCTGCATATTAATATCATTAGGACAATGTGAGTCACTGAAAATGAAGAAAGCAGAAGCGGCAATGTATTCTTGACAGAGAAACCACTGTGGCAGTGTGCTGGACTCTGAAAGCCATGTCAGAGACTGGAGAGAAAGGTTCAAGTACAGTCTTGACAAGAGGCGCTTTGAAAATGTGCCACAGTTAATTCCAAGAGCAAGGCACTACACGTCACTAAAAGCCACTTTCAGCAGCTTGTTAGAGTCAACTTATTTTTTAACTCTACACAATGAATTTAAGTAAAAGTGGCTACTGTTTCTTCAAAGGCGTAGCCCAACTAATGGATTTTGTTTAAATAAATGTAAAATTTGCAAGGGAACTGGCTAAAATGGAAGAGCCTCTGGGTTTATTTCTAACCCTTAGGACAGCCCCACCAGGTTAGTGTCTTTTCTCGGCAGTGTTGTGGAATGCCTCTGCAATGCTTATGGGAGAAACGTTGATTCTTCACTTATATTTTCAGAGTGCAGTCTGTCATGGCGGAGAAGTCGCAGCAACCAGAGTTTGCAATGGATGGTCACATAACATCTGTGCACAGTTAGGTTTCAGACTGATGAAGGTTGGTGCTCAGCTCACTTCTTCCTTTCTCTGTACTCTATGATCCCACCCCAGAGAATGGTGCTGCCCACAATGGGTGGGTCTCCCCACCTCAACTAACCTATCCAAAATTAAGATGATTCCCCCACCAGTATGCCTTGTGGCTTATTCTCAGGAGATTCCAGGTCCTGTTAATTTAGCAGTTTTTATCAGCCCTGACACAACCCAGAGAGGTCATCTTTGGATGCAGAGGTGACAAACAGGTCATTGGTCACAAACAGTGTCTGCACTTGTGCGATACCTTCTTAGCTCATCACTAGTCCTTTAACTTAAGTGGAGGGGTGTTCTGGGCAGAGTTGGCTAGATTTTTATGAGTGATTCTTTGTAGAGTATCTTACATTTCAGTCATACACAGACATGTTTATTTTATTTAATTAATAAAGTGTGAGAGACACAGAGACAGAAAGGAAACTAGAGGAGTACCCCAGTGCTTCAGCGGAGGCCAGAGATAGGCCTTAGGTGTTATTCATCTCTTCCCACCTTATTTGAGGCAGGGTCTCTCATTGTTCCCCTCTGCACACACCAGACTAGCTGGCCCACAGGCTGCTGGGGATTCTCCTGATTCTACCTCCTATCTCTCTACAGGGTCACTGAGATTATAGACAAGTACTCTAACATCGTAAGCTTTTACATGTGTTCAGGGGCTTTGAACCCAGGTCTTTATGTTGGTATGGCAAGCTCTTTATTCACTGGGTCCTCTCCCAGTCTTCATGTTTGTTTTTGCACATTTTTATGCACTATAATACCACTTTTGTCTCCATCTCTGGGTCTAGGGACAAGATACGTAAAGCCTAATGTGTTTTAAAGTTATGCCATTTACCAACATCAGGTGAGCAGGACTGGAAAGTTGTTCCCATATGTGCTGGTTGGTGTTTGGCTCCCTTTTGGCTAGCTGGACACAAGTTTGGGTCATTTGAGACAAAGAACATCAATTGAGAATGTGTGTCCATAAGATTGACCTGTAGGCAATTCTGTAGGACATTTTCTTGATTAATGATTGATATAGGAGAATTCAGCCCAAAGGATCAGTGTTTTATCTCAGCAACATAAAGCAAACCAACACACTGCATATTGCAGCAGCTATGCCTGACTGGCAGAACATAGACGTGTGATGAAGTCACCAGCCTTGTGTTCAGACTGCTCACTCAGATACAAGTGATGGAGATTTTCTATGAGCCAATGGGAAGAGAGCATTCAACACCTTGGACAGCTCCACAGGGAGTTTTGAGTTTTGAGGTTCCTAAAGCTCCTGGATGAGCTCTCCCTCCTTCCCTGCCTTCCTCCCTCCCTCCTTCCCTCCCTCCGTCCCTCCCTCCTCTTCACCAAAGCAAAGTAGTTCTAACCAGTCACACATCTTTTGCTCTGCTTTCCGCTTGCTTAAAAAAATGCTAATATTAGATTGACATGTCTATCAGTTTTTAAACCCAAGAACTTTACCAGTTACCTTTGATTGCAAGCAAACTGCAGCCTCTGTTCTCAGAAGAAAATGGTTTGATTTGTGCATCTGCCTTTTGGTAAATGTTTCTCCAATTTAAAAAAAAAAGAGAAGTTTTTTGTTCTGTTTCGTTTCAAGAGACGTTTTTTAAATTGAAGCTACATTTAGCTGTGCATCGTTGGTTCAACTCTACATTTGAAACTTAATTAACACTTCCTTGCTCACATAGGAGGTAAACACCAAAATACTATGGGCACATATAGGAACTAGGAAGGTTGATGAGTATGAATATGTCCACTACCTCACATGACTATTTTTGTTGATTTTGTGGCAAGAACAGTTAAAATCTACTCGTGTATCAAGAATTCGCTACTTGGCACCTGTATTACCTATAAAGCTCCTTATGAACAACCCTCATACTGCTTTATCCCACACAACTGCTATTTTGTAGGAAGAATATGCACTTATTTTGACCCAATAATGGAAAATATATACACCCCAGTGCATTAACACACTTGACCAGTGCCCATGTGCATGGGTGCATGCAGACACACATTTCTATATTTTGCAGGACACAACACCATGTCAGGACTTGATACATCTAAGTTTGAGAGAGCCCCCTTTGGAGTTCTCAGAGTGGGCACATGCCCCACTGATTCAATACCCCTGATCTGCAGCTGAGCTCAGACTTTGACTTATCTGAGCAGCAGCTCCGGCTATGGATCACAATGAAAAGCAGGAGATGCATGCTCTCAGCTAGGATCTTAAAAAACAAACAAACAAACCCAACCCAGATGGGCGGAGACCAGCTGGTGCTTCCAGCCCTGCCTGTCCTTTCTCCTAGCGACATCTAGAGCCTGCTTAGCAGAGCAAGCTCATTCCAGACCCATAATCCAAAGCTTTTAAGCCAGATTTGGGAGGGAGGGGACTGTGCATCTTTCCTGTCTGCATCGCAACCCAGTCATGTCCCCAGGATCCTAAGCAAACAGAATCCTCCAGAATTCATCATTGCTTGATGCCATTCTCAAGGAATTCTAGTTGTTTGAACCAGATATAAGAAGAATTTGTCCTTTTTCCTCCAGACTGACCCACTGGAGTGAGGGACAATATTAGTCTTTGGCTTCTCTTTCTAACCAGGAGAATCTGGAAATTTCCAGAAAGAAAGATGCTTGATGCCTGGCTGTGGACTGTGGGCCCGCCTTCAACTCCTGTCACCTCTGTGGCAGGCCCTATGTCTCACAGAACAAAACGAAACACTATTAACAATAGCATGGCCTCACTGGTTCTGTAAGATCTGACAATTGAGAACTCCCCCCACCTCCCCACACACGGAAGGATTTTGTCCTCCCATGCGCAGCACTGAAGTCTAGTTACTCCAGACCCTACAGTTTTTGGGGACACACCTCCTGCTCCCTCGGGGCAACGGGCTGCCCTACAAGGGCGAGGAAATCTAAGAGTTGGGCAAAGACCCAGGTGCTACTGAATTGCACTGCATAAGGATCCCAGCTACTCAAACACCACACACCCTTCTCTAAGGGGTTGCACCAGTCAAACCGGACCTGCCTGCCTCAGGGCTCTCTCCTGGCACTTGTCTCCAAAACTCTCCCTCCCTGAAAGTCCTCTTGGCACCGACTTGATGGAAGGTCAACCCATTTCATCTCTGGAACCACTGGTACCCTATAAGACTCCTTGATTTCTAGGGTAGTATGAAAATTCAGTCTCTGAAGCCCGAACTTGAGAGTAAGGGACTGCTCCTAGAACTTCTTCTAAAGGAAGGTGCACGGCCCAAGTAGAGTTGCTGGCCCACAGGCTTGCAGCCCAAATTAGCATGCCAGGTACTTAGTAGTTTGGAATGCTGTATTGGGTCTGGGTCAGAGTCCAGGGCTCAGAAGTTAGGACTTTTCTTTTTCCAGGAAAAGAACACCACAGGTATAAACCTCAGGCATAGAGAGAGAAGACGTCTGAGGACAGAAAAAAAGGGGAAGAAACGCAGAGTGGAGAGGAGGGCCACCTTGGATAGGGGAAGGAAGGGAAAGGGAGTCTGGACCAGCTGTTCCCTAAGCCTCAAAGCAGGAAAATAAACATAAAGCACAACTCCAAGCATACACAGATTCAATTCCCTCCTTGGGAACTACGGCGGGCTGCGGTTACAAACAGACATCCACGAATCTAGTGAATTCCAAGCATAGTCCACATCCCAGCAGGCGCAGCTCCCAAACCCTGCCTGCTCCAGCCACCAACTCCTGGCTACCACCGCAGAGACCTACTCCGGACCATGGTGACTGAGATCGGGAGCCAAGGAGAGTGTCTGAGAGACAAGGAGAGTGTCTGAGCGCGCTCCGGCACAGCAGGGGGAACGGGAAGAGAGGAGCAGGGAACCCAGAGACCCCCAGGAATCGCTAGGCCCTCACCTCCCGCTGAAGCCCCCACCACCGCCACCCACCCACCGCGGTGCTCTTACGTCCTCCTCGTCACAGTCGCTCCGAGCCTGGTACTGGAACCGGGGCCGGCCACCCGCACTGCCTCGCTCCCGGGGCGCCGCCGCCGGCGCCTGCGGCCCTAGGGGCTTCGGACCCGCGTCCTCCTCAGGCCCCTGGCCACCCAGGAGGCGACTGGCCTCCGGGGGCGCCGGAAAGGAGCGCGAGGTGTTGATCTTGCCGGTGAACCTTTGGTACAGCGAAGCCATGGGCCGCCGCAAGCTGGTTCACTGGCTCGGATGCTTCGAAAAAAAATTTCCTTTCTCTATCTCTCTTTCCTATCCCCACCCCCTCCAGCAGAAAAGAGAGAAGGGGGGAAAAGGAGGCGGTGGGGAAAGAAGAAGAAAGGCGAGCCCGGCCGCTCCGCGCCACTCGCGAGTCGCCTGGGTGCTGAGCGACTCTGCCTGGCTCAGCTTCTCCGCCCCCTCCCCGGCGGCGCGGAAGCCAGGGGTCGGAGTGATCGCTTTCTCTTTCTGCTTTGCTATTTTTTTAAGTCCTCGACACGGCCACGTTCGGCCTCACCAAAGAGATGGAAGGAAAGCAAGACACCAGAAGCACACAAGGGAGGGGACATGTCTAGGCCCCATTATTTGGCACCACCTAGAGACCAGCTCGCATCCCGGCTCATCTCCTCTTCCCCGCCCTGGCCCCTAGCAGCTCCTCCTTTCCCGTCTCAGCGGGGTACCCAGCTCCAGCCCTGGTGATGGCACCTGGGGAGTTCTAGTCTCAGGGAACTGGAGGTGGATGCCGGACGACGCTCAGAACACAAGGTTCAGGGCTTGGGCACTCCTAGCTCGACATGGGCCGAATGCCCCAGTGAGAAGTGACAGCGGTAGGACTGAGCAAAGAAACCCTAACTGTCGTGGTATCCCGAGGCTTCGCGGCCAAGGCTCTCATTGCGTCCTCTTTGGGTTGCAGCACACAGCTGCCTTCCAGGGACTACCAGAGACTCCACTTAATATTGTTCTTCCGCCTTTGATTAACTTGGGCAAAGACCCCCTGAGAGCCTGGAGTAGGAAGAATGCAGCTGCAGGGCATAGGAGGAGGCAAAGGAAGGAAGGCAGGCCTAGAAAGAGCAGGCACAAGGAAGCACCTGTTCCTAGACCCGCCTTCCTCCCACCACGTAGGATTTCAAAAATTGATTCATTTTCTTCTGATCCTTTTAAGAAGGGAAAGCCAAGTCTAGAACCGGCGGCAGGACACCTGTACTAGCTTAGGGCAAGCCTCTGGAGCAAGGCCTTTCAAGGTCCACCTGGCTCCAGCTTGTCTATGTGTAAATACGGGGAAACGCTAAAGTGTGTGTGGGTCAGCAACCTTTCCAAACCCTGTTCCACCCCATTCTGGCACTGAGATGAGTGAGAGGGGAGCCTTGACCCCAGAGGCTGTGCAGCACACAGGGTTTCCAATAACAAACTCATTTTGGTGCATTCGAACGTGCTCGAGTGCCCCCGTGTGGAGAGATGCGCAAACGGTATCTGACTGTTCCTCTAGGCTTCCTCCATTCTTCCCTGTAGGCTTCTCTTCTTTTGTGGTTCTCTGGCCACCATTGGGTCTCCGACGCTCCACCTCTCCATGCACAGCTCTTTTGTCCCCTGATCCAGCCCTCTGTGGCTGAGATGCGATGTGCCCATACCACTAATGATTGGAACTTGGGAGAGACTCACAGGAATTCTGGCACCTGCCCAGGGTCTCAGCTGTCCTCTCCCACAATGAGTCCAGGGCCATTTTGACTTCTCCTACCATCCAGTGATGCCCCATGAATATCCTCAGCTTCCTGTCGCTATTGAGAATTTTTAAAGCATAGGGGAGGCAGCCCCTCAGAAGATCTGGCTAGCCTCCAGTTTTCACTAATGGGGGGGAGGAGAGAGAGGGGGGGAGGGAGGGAGGGAGGGAGGGAGGGAGGGAGCGGGGGGAGGGAGAGGGAGAGGGAGGGAAGGAGAGGGAGGAAGAGGGAGGGAGGGTGAGAGAGGAAGGAGGAGGAGGAGGAGGAGGAGGAGGAGGAGGAGGAGGAGGAGGAGGAGGAGGAGAGGGAGAGAGAGAGAGAGCCCTCAGCAGGAAAGAAGCTGTGCTGCACTGTGTGGAGAGGAAGGTGTGCTTGCTGCACTATGTTGAGTGAGCTTTGCTGTTGGAACCCTCACCACCCGCCATTCCTTCCAGTCTTCCTCTCCCAAGTTCTTAGTGCAGAAATTGATTTTCGGTGGGATTTTGTCAGCCTATCCTGTGCTCCACAGCCCTTGTGTCCACTGTGAACAGACAGCCACTAAAGCACTCCAGAGACATTCCCCTCTCTGAGGAACATAAGAGCATGAAGCTGCCTTCCAATCACTGCAGGGCTCGCTTTGTGGGAAGCCACCAAAAGTCTGCAGTGGGAGAGGTTTGGCTACCATGCCGTAGGATGGCCCACAGAATACTTTTTTCTAAGGACATGAAACCATACTCTAGTCCCTGTTTAGTAAATCCTGACTCCCATCCCTTCACATGAAAGGCTTCTCTGCAAGCCACATGTAAGGACCGGCCCCGCCTTTCAAGGGTTCACATCCATATCAGCTGAGGATTGTAACATCACTGTGGATGTCCCTTGTGTCTTCCTTATTATATGCGAAGGACATTTGTACAGTTTTACACAAGCAGGAATGTCTGTGTATATGACGCTAATACATTTACACAAAATGTAGAAATTTTATAGACTCTCATTACAACACTTTATAGACAAGTGCCTGCTAACCATTATAAACTAATGATAGAATTTTAAGAACTATTTTCATTACATGTATTGTGTCTCCACATGAGTATGACCACATCAGCAACCAGAGGTGTCATATCCTCTGGAGCTGGATTTATAGACAGTTGTGAGCTGCCTGATATGGGTTCTTGGATCTGAACTCTGGTCCTCTGATAGTGCGTGCGCTCAACATGTGAGCAATGTCCTCAAGACTGAACTGTTTATTTAACGATAAATGCAGTAAGTTGATAGAAAAGACATGCATCTTTAAGACTTATTTTCTCCAGTGAATCTGTAAGTAGTCAACTTAAAATTTGACAAAGTTTAAAATTCTTATTAAATTACTTTGAAAATATAAATTATTCCTATCTAAACATACTGTAAAGCAAAATGTTGTAAGAACTCATAAATAATCAGGGAAAAAATTTAAGTAAAATTTTCTCTCTAGAGAGGAAGAGCTGGAGCATGAACAGAAGAAATGGAGAGAAGGGGAGATAGGGAAAAAAGAGGCAGCGCCTGGCCAGGCTGTCATGAAAGGAACAGAGTCGTGGAGGTGGGAAGAGGCACGTGTGTGCAGTGTGTGCAAGGCGTTCCTTGGTGCTCCTGGACGGAGGCCCACAGAGGAATTGGCCACTTTCTTTTGACCCTTCACAGTGTGCACAAAGCCCCAGAACCATCTTAAGGAATGGCTTCGACTGTGGAGCTGTGAACTTGTGACAATATTGGCACCTACAGATCCAGTCTTCCCTGCAACCCGGGCACACACGCGACAGAGGACATCTAGGGACTGCAATGCTGCATACTTACTCCCCCGAGTGAGATTAAGCAGGTTCATAGCGTACCCTGAGCAACATGATGGGATTTATAGAATAGTGAATTCCACGGCTTGTGACACATAATCAAGTCCGGCCTGTGGAAAACCCTCCTCAGCCACATAAGGAATGAGCTCCTGAGAGGGGTGTGAAAGCCGGGGCCTTTCCATCAGATCTTAGTGTCTTGGATGGAAATAGGTCTAAGAACGCTGGCTCAGCGTGGCGTTGAGCATCTTATTTGTAGAATAAGAACTACAGGGCAGTGGAGATGGCTCAGCAGGTCCACAGGTGTCTTTGCCTCTAAGCCCGACAACCTGAGTATAATCCCCACCATCCCACAGAGTAGAAGGAAACTGATTCCTGGAAGTCGTGCCCTGACCTCTGCAAGTATGCCATGGAATACACACACACACACACACACACACACACACACACACGTATACTCACACACACATACACAAACACACACAAACATACATGCACGCATGCACATGCATGCACACACACAAACACACACACACACACACGCACAAATAAACAGATATAATAAAAAGGTTAAACCATAAAACCCTGAATCAGGGGAAAAGATGTGACAAATTTTCCTGCCCAGAGGAGCAAATGTGAGCCTTAAACTGCCATGGAACCAATGCAGGGAATGTGGGGAGCTTATCTGTGGGCTGCATCATGTCAGATTTGAACTCCGCACTGCTGTTTAAAGCCAGAGTCCACCTGGCTTCTGATTGCATCTGTGTACGCTGCTCCCTAGAACAGATCTACAAACAAACATGAGAAGTCATCGAGTCCAGCAGATGCTACAGGATATTTTCAAACTGACAACAAAGGAAACTTGGAAGACTTGTACCCTTCTTGACTGCTAATATTGGAGATTGAAAATGGCCACTTCGTGCACCCAGATGGCAGGTCCTTCTTGAAGCCCTGGGCATCTGTATCTTTGAGATAGTAGCACTTTGACCATCTATAAATTGGGATGAATGAAATAAACATCTGGATATCCACAAAACACAGTGCTTTTAAAAAAAAATAAGGAACAAAAAAAAACAAAAAAAAATAAGGAACACATTCTTAACTCTGAACCCAACTATCTCCCACTTCCTGTAGTACACACACTTCTGCTATGTGTTCATCTGTTTTTGCAAGAGGACCACTAAGGATGCACTGAGCTGTAGGCTCCACACAGACTTCAAACACGGACTGCATAGTGCACACACACACACACACACACACACACACACATACACACACACACAAATCAGTAAATTCTGCACTTAGAAAAACCTCAAAGGTAAAAGAAAATTGAATTATTTCTCACTATTCAACATATCAAATATTAATGTTTTAAAGGAAAACATTTATTTTAACTCAATAAAACTTTCTATGAAATCAATAACATTTTAATCTACTATCCTCATGTTTTCTGCATTTTAGTAATGCTTTCTTCAACTCCCACATTTGAAGGGAAGAGGATTAGGGAGGAAAAAAAAGAGACCTCAACACAGTTGACTACACAACTCTAATTATAAGTCATTTATCTCTGGTGTTATGATTCATCTTTAAGGCAAGCCACTATGTCCATATTCAAAGCCATGACATACTTGGATATTATTTAGGGAATATTCTCTCCCCTTCAATAGTCTCAAGGATGTGACCCTTGCCTGACCCTCTGACCTTGAGACTGACCTTGGCCGGTACATGAGCAGGATGCAGGCAGAGGCCTGGTAGAACCCTGTGTCACTGAAGGACTTCTGTGCGGTAAGCACACCTGTCCTCTTTTAGCCACCACCTGGACCTGGACCTGGACCCGGTTCCTAAGCTGCGGCCACGCCACGCAGATGGGAAGCACAGAGCAAAGGCATCTAACTGAGCCTAGTATGGATCAGCAAAACCCTGGTTCATTAGTGTAAAACCAAGTCTGGGATAGCTTCTTATATAATCAGCTGACCTGGGGGTAATTTGTTACACAGCCTGCCGTGACTGTTACCTAAATAACAGCAGCACTTCCTGCAAGTGTTTCGCCTCTTCGCTCAGAAAGAACCTGAATGCCTACAATGTTCTGTGTGTGCTGTGTTGTGAGGTGGGAATGATGAAGGGGCAGCCGTTCAGACCAGTCGACAGGCCTCACAAGCATCGGGTGAACGCTATACACGTGTGGACTCTCAGGCTTCCCCGAAAAGAGAGAGGCAGCCTCTCTTCCCATTGCAGTTGCAACATTGCGGCTCATCAGAGGATAACGTTATCAGAAGATGGCTTCCAGATGCGCCAGGATTATAGGTGTGTTCTTTGCAAAGCCTGGATTTCTATAGTGTGATCATCAGACAGCGTTTTCAACCCACTGAGGATTGTGAGGAATTGCATAGCACATTGGCCTCCAATGTGGACATGTTAGGAATACGGATTCTAGGGCCATGCCCATTCTAGACCTGTCCCAATGGAGAGCTGGGACTGGAAGCCTGAGATCCATACTGAAACAGCCCTCTGTGAATACCTGGTGCACATGCAAGGGTGAGAACTGCTGCCCTAGGATAACACACTTGGGCCAATTTCTACATGGGGCCAAGGCATCCTGAAAGAGTCTCCAAGTGTTTCACTTCCAGGAAGATCCTTATACTTTAGAGGTTCCAGTAAGGATTCTCCTGGGTGGGGGAATAAACATTATCTATCATCTATCTATCTATCTATCTATCTATCTATCTATCTATCTATCTATCTATCTAACTATCTATCTATCTATCTGTTGTGTGTGTGCACAGTCATGCATGTGCATGCAGGCGTGAGTGTGTGCCTATGGAGGTGAGAAAACAACTTGCAGGAACTAAGGTGTCTTTACTCACTGAACTATCTAACCAGTCTAGGGAAAAAGATTTTCAAGAATCCAAAAGAAGAGCTTCTTCCTCATTGACATGGGGTGGGCTCAGCAGCTTATTCAAAGCCACACTAGAATGGAGGACATGTCTGGATGTTGTCTGTCCTTGAGCTGACCCATCCTCTGTACTAAAAGGGAAGATTCCATTGGTGCCTCTCTCCAGAGACATTTTGACATTGTGCTTTAACAAAGAGCCTCTCCCATCTTGCCAAAATGCATACAATTTGGCAGAGAGCTCTGCAGAACCACAAAGGGGGAAAAGGCCTTACTTTCAAAAACTGATTCCATAAAAAGCCCTCAGCACCTCTGCCTTGGCCTTGCTACTTAGTTAAAGCAATAAAGAAAACCTGTCCTTAATTTAAAACCGATAAATTTAATAAACATATTTAAGTTGAAAACCGACTTCTGTGAACTTAATTTTCCTAAACCCGCTCCTTTAAAGTCCATTAAAATGTTCATTATAAAATCCATCTTACTTTATTTTTCACTGTCACTTGGGTCCTTTGAAAATTCCCATGGCACTTACCAACAGGTTGAAAAATGGGCTGATGCCCTCTGGGGTAGCTCAGTATATTTTCTTAAAATTCAAAGAATTGTATAGACAGAGGTGGTCTATATTCAGTACCTAGTGTAAACAGTCGCATTTGTGAGCTAGTTGTGAAGCACATGTAATCTGTGTGCCATCACATCCTCTAAGAGCTAAGAGCTGCCAGCACTTAGCCTGACTCATGCGTATTTGGGTGCCTGACAGGAGAGATGGTGGCTTCTCATTAATGAAAACAGATTCTATTAGGAACAATAAAACCGAAACGAAGCTGCCCATTTCTTGTGGGTAATTCAATCCCTGTGGACTGAAACCCTATCCATTCTATTCCACCCGCTGCTCAACAATTTCTTCCTCATAAAGGTTAAAACTGATTTGTCTATACAGCTAATTGCATTTCAAATCATAGTAATTTGGAACACAAAAAAGTAATTCCCCTTACAATGACTTATATTTATATTTTGCTTGACAGGTAAGCAGAAATTGCCTGTTGGTGAAATAAATCCATTAGTCATGTAAGCCTGCAGTTTGAGCAGCTCTTTTCCTCGCTAGCAGACGGCAACATGTGGATCCACTCTCTACTACAATAGGGTAAGGTGGGTCCCATTTTTCCTTGCCTCTTGATTTGAGTTCCTGATAGGCCCTATTACCTCCCTCCTCTCGGCATCCCACCCATAATCACTGCCATTACATCTCTTTATAACCCAACAATACTCAAATTGCATCATTTATGCAGTCTTTTCCATCTCTGTGGGGGGAATTCGGATAAAGTAATGCCTGCAAAGGACTTCGAAAGATTTCTTAGCCTTCTTGGGATAAAAGAAGTAGCAGGATGAAGCCATATTCACAACTGCCTTTCAGGGCTCTCATAGTCAAGTTCAACTCCAAATGAGATGGAGATGACAGGTTGTGACATCATCAGGGGTGCTGGGTTTTCTGTTAGAGATGGCCAGATCAATAAGCATCCTTTTCAATAGGCAATTTATCTTTGTAACACAAAATTATCACACCCAAAAGACACATGGGATAGAATACAGAAGTTGTAAATATTCTAAGACGAAACACAAAAGTACCAACAAGCTGACTAGGTATACACCCAACTCCTGGCAGCCTGTGAACACAGTCACAGACACCCAAATGATAGCTCGCAACAAGCTCTGGCTGAATGTTTTAGCCTCTGTTCACATCTGGACTGTATTAAGCCGGCAAATTAAAAAGGGGAACTCCAAGCACCAATCTCAACGAGTAGCTCTGGTCTCCTGGAAAGGCAGCCTGCTGGGAGTTCGACACAGAGTAACACACAGCCACTTAAAATGATGGCATCTCAAATGTGCAGAGCATCCCAGGAGTAAGTCACACCCAGTCTTGGTTTCTATCCTGGTGAAAGTGGAATGATGTAACATCTTAAACAGTTTATGTGGATATCAGGGGAGGCTTACAGGAAGCCACCCATATTCTTCTACATCACAATGCTGTCTTTAATTACTTTTAAAATATTTTATATGTAAGTGTGTGTGTGTGTGTGTGTGTGTGTGATGGCTATTCTTCGTTGTCAATTTCACTACGCCTGGAATTAACTAAAACTAAAGGAATTGGGTACACCTGTGAAGGATTTTTTTAAAATTAAATCATATGAAGTGGGAAGACCCACTTTTAATTTGGATTTTTTTTGAGGTGGGAAGATAGACCTTTAATACAGATCTTTTGAGGAGCAAAGACACACCTTTAATCTGGGCTAGGCCACACCTTTAATCTGCTGCCAGTCTATAAATAGAAAAGACAAGGAAGAAGGAAACTTTATTCTTTCTATCTGCTTGCTTTTGTTCTTGCTGACCAAGTCCTTCCCTTCAGTGGCGTTAGAGCCTACTTTTTCAGGATTCTGGAGTACACTGAATATCTTCTGTGACATCCAGCCTCATAGACTAAACAACTACTGGATTCTTGGACCTTCCATTAGTAGACAGTCAATAATAGACTAACTAGACCACAGCCTGTAAGTCATTCTAATAAATCCATTTTATGTGCATTTGTTCTATCCGTTCTGTTCCTTTAGAGAACACTAATACAGTGTGTGTGTGTGTGTGTGTGTGTGTGTGTGTGTGTGTACTTGAGTGCATATGATCACAGAAGCCAGAAGAGGGCGCAGGATCCCTCGGCACTGGCGTTTCCAGGTGTTGTGAGTCCTATGATAGGAGTGCTGGGGAAATAAACCTGGGTCTTCCGGAAGAGCTGCAAGTGCTCTTACCTGTTGAGCTCTCTCTCCAGCCCACTGTCCTCAGACTTTGAGAAAACTACATTCATCACCGTGCTCCATGTGATTCTAGTTTGTACCCTCCAAAAAAGGAGGCTGGAGAGACCTTTGGCTGTTCTCTCCCAATCACAGATTCTTCAGGATCTGGTTCATAAGAATGTTCTCTTTCTGGTATTGGTTAGACCAACCTTCTCATGGTGGATGAGTTCTAGAAAGAAAGCATGTACGGCTCCCTGGCCTTAGAGCTGCTGTGGACAGTATGCTCTGGGAAACTGGGGTAACTCACTGGATAGCAACTTTGAAGAAAACCAAAGCTTTTATTTTGCTCTCCAAAATCAAGATGTGAATATGTTCCTGTGGACATGACTCACACGACCCTCACTCAGTGCCCATGCACAGTTACCCACATGTGTGCCTTCTTGTCTGTCCACCTAGCAGAATGTCTATCCTCAAGGAAGATGGCCCTCTTAACTTAAGAGAACTTATTTTTCTAGTTGGCTTTTATAACAGTTTCCCCCCAGTAATGTGGTGGTTTCTTTTTTATACTACACAGCACTCAGTCTATCCCTTCCTCCTAGTTTTCTGAACATACTTGTGTAGGGATGTGATTCTCAGAGTCCTGCAGCCTCTTACAGACCACAGGAAGAAGGGACACATGCTTAAAACCATGTAAACCTAAAACTCAAAGTTGCTGACCTGGAGCCAGGACCTTTCCACCCAGCACAGAGATTTGGGATCTGACCCTTTAGTTAGGCACCATCACATAAACTCTTGCCTAATTGCAGCCTTGGCTTGGGCCTGGGTTTTCTATTCAGACTATGGGGGTGTAAATGTGGAGGGCCCTAGCAGGGTTGTCCACTTGGGATCTTCAGATTACATGAATGGGAGGCAAGGATGAATATTTACTTAAACTTCCAGAAAATACTATGGTCATATGTAGTTATCTTCCAAAAAGAATTATTTGCCCTTCCCTCCCCCCCAGATTTAGGTGACCAATATTCTTAATTCTGGAGAAAATAGCCCCTGTTTGGAGTCTTCCTCTTGGTCAGGGTACATTCCCTCATCTGGAGCATGTGGGAGAAAATAGAGGCCAAAAGTCTCTTACATATTCTCGGGGACAGGAGTAAGGTTTGTGCGTACGCTACTAGCACAGGGCTTTTGAAGCACAGAGGAGTGCCATCCACTTCTGGACAGGACAGAGTGCAGAGGGAGGGTCAAGTGACTCGAGAAGAGCACCATGGCTTTCCCAACTTCGCTCTGTGCTCATGGATGATGGCAACTCACAAACATCATCAGAGAGGTTTCTTTGTGCAGTCGTTGGCAGTTGATGCAGACGCTCACAACTGGTCAGTGTCTAGAGAAGAACCAACTGTAGAGTGCTTGGCCACACAGGAGACATGTATACTGCTGCTCCTCCCCCAGAGGCTCGGGGACCACAGAGGAGGGAGGAGTGAAAAGATTGGGGGGACCTGAGTGACACAGTGCCTCCTGGGCATGACAGGAGCGCTGCATCCATGAGCTCACAGCAGCTGCCATCTGCATAAGATCCGCATG